>NW_006922001.1:410027-416262 GCF_000298275.1 Orycteropus afer afer | reverse complement strand
AGGCTGGCGGTTCAAACCCACCAGCCACTCCTCGGAAGGAAGGTTGGGCAATCCTACTTCCGTAGTGATACTGCCTCAGAAACCCAAGAAGGGGTCGCTATGAGTCAGGGCCGACTCGACGGCACATAACAACAACAACAACAATATATTGTTTAGTTTAACTGGTTGGCCATGTGTGTTTTCAGGGTCAGTATTCCAGTAAAATGTAGGCAATTTCAATTTTTTTTTTAATGAAGTGAGGGAATGAAAACCTTTATCGTTCACTTGAATAAAGCTGTACTACCTACAAAAAAAAGAAATATTCTATGGGGAAAATAATGAATGATGCAGGAAGCATCAAACGATGATAGAAGGAATACACAAAGTCACTGTACCAAAAAGAACTGGTCGATCCTCATCCATTTCAGGAGGTGGCATATGCTCAAAGACCAGTGGTGTTGAAGGAAGAAGTCAAAGCTGCACTGAAAGAATTGGTGAAGAGCAAGGTTCCAGGAATTGATGGAATACCCACTGAGATGCTTCAAAAAACGGATGCCCTGCTGGAGGCACTCACTCAGCTGTGCCAAGAGATTTGGAAGACAGCTACCTGGCCAACTGACTAGAAAAGATCCATATTTATACCCATTCCAAGGAAAGGTGATCCCACAGAATGTGGAAATTATTAAACAGTATCATTAATATCACAGGCAAGTAATATCTTACTGAAGATAATTCAAAAACAGCTGCAGCAGTATATTGACAGAGAACTTCCAAAAACACAAGCTGGATTCAGAAGAGGATGGAACAAGGGATATCATTGCTGATGTCAGATGGATCTTGGCTCAATACAGAGAATACCAGAAAGATGTTTACTTGTGTTTTATTGACTATGCAAAAGCATTTGATTGTGGATCATAACAAATTATGGATAACATTGAGAAGAGAAGCTGGACTATATGAAGAAGAACGTGGCATCAGGACTGGAGGACGAATCACAGGTTGTTAATGAGTCTTCCTCCAATCCTGATGCCATGCTCTTCTTATATAGTCCAAATTTTCATATCCTTTTCTCAGCATACAGATTATATAAGTGTGGTGAAAGGACACAACCCTGATGCACTCTCTTCTTGATTTTAAAACATGCAGTTTCCCCTTGTTCTGTTACAACTTCATCCTCTTTGGGTATGTACTGGCTCCTCATGAGCACAATTAAGTGTTCTGGAATTTCCATTTTTCTCAATTTATCCATAATTTTTGTGATACACACAGTCAAATGCCTTTGCATAGTCAGTAAAACATGAGTAACCATATTTCTGGTTTGCTTTCAGCCCAGATCCATCTGACATGAGCAATGATAGCCCTCTTTCCACATCCTCTTCTGGATCCAGCTTGCATTTCTGGAAGTTCTGGAATTATATACAGTATAATATACTGCTGTAGCAGCTTTTGGATTGTCTTCATCAAAATTTTTCTTTCATATGATATTAAAGATATTTTTGATAATTTCCACATTCTGTTGGATCATATTTCTTTGGAATGAACACAAATATATGTCTTTAATATTATTCTACAACTCATCGAGTTTTTGGTGTTTGGTGATCAATGTATCAAATCTATTCTTCAGATGGTCTCTAAATTAAGGAAAGATATTATCAAGGTCATATTTTGGCTCTGGAGCTCTGATGGTGTAGTGGTTAAGGCATTTGGTTGCTAACCAAAAGGTCAGTAGTTCATAATCACCAGCTGTTTCATGGAAGAAAGATGTGGCAATCTTCTCTGAAAA
Organism: Orycteropus afer afer; assembly: GCF_000298275.1. Lineage (NCBI taxonomy): Eukaryota > Metazoa > Chordata > Mammalia > Tubulidentata > Orycteropodidae > Orycteropus > Orycteropus afer. The sequence goes on along the minus strand of NW_006922001.1, from coordinate 414,500 downwards.
GATTTACAGGGTTTCAAACACAATTGTGATGACTATGAGTCAGAATAAATTCAGCAGAAGTTACTTTGGTTTGGTTTAATTTTGGCTCTTATGGAGTTGTTTTAATTTTCTCCAAATCCAACTGAAACTTGCATAGGAGCAATTGATTGTATTTACATGGGTGGCCCTTGGCCTTGTTCTGATTGATGTTATTGAGCTTCTCCATTGTCTCTTTCTACAAATACAGTCAATTTGATTCCTGTGTATTCCTCATGGCAAGATCCACATGTTTGGTTGTTGTTAATAGTGTTGGGGAAAAAAAAAAATCAATGAATAAGTTGTTCATCTTGCAAAGTTTTATCATTACATCTTCAGACTCATTTCTATCACCAAGGCTTTATTTTCCAACTATCCATGCTCCTTTGTTTCCAATTTGCACATTCCAGTCACCAGTGATTATCAATGCCTCTTTATTGCATATTTCCTCTATCCCAGACTGCAGAAGTTTGTAAATAATTCAATTTCCTCATGTCTGTCTTCAGTGGATAGTGGGTAAATTCATATTAGCTAGTCTTCATTCTAGGCATGTGAATATTTTCCTATCACTGACAGTGTTGTACTTCAGGATAGCTCTTGCAGTGTTCTTTTTGATGATGAATGTGAGGCAATTCCTCTTCAATTTATCATCTCTGGAATTGTAAAACATACAATTATCTGCTACAAAATGGCCAATACCAGTCCATTTCAGCTCACTAATATCTAGGACATTGATCTTTATGTGCCCTATTTCATTTTTTACAACTTTCAGTTTTCATTAATCCATACATATATATACAGATATGACTCACTTCATGTCATTCTGGCAAAGTCCAACCACATATACATCTGTGGTCTCACTAGGCTGTTCTATTTATTTAATTCCTTATTTGAAACTACTTCTCTTTTGTTTTTATTGGTTTCCTCCAATGGGTTAAAGACCCCAACCTAGACTCTTGCTACACTGGATCACAGGTGCTATAAGCAAGTGAAGAGGGCATTGCTCTAGGCATCACTTTAGGCTTTATCTCACAGGTAGGCAGGTGGAACAGTGGGTAAACCCAGAAGTGCTTCATTCCCTTCCTGCTCACTTCATCTCACTCTGGTCCCATAGTCAACCACTGAACCACTGGGCTACACAAGTAGCTCCAATAGTGTCAGGAGTTGCAGCAGCAGCACAGACGAGAAATACATGAAAATTGCACAATGTCCAAATCACATAAACTCCTATTTTATTACATGTATTGTGGAATATATATATATATATATATATATATATATAGTTGTTGTTAGGTATCAGTGAGTTGGTTCTAACAAATAAGGGCCTTGTATACCACAGAATGAAACATTGCCTGGTCATGTGTCATCCTTAGAATCTAAGCCATGTTTCAGCTCATTGTTTTAGTTACTGTGTCAATTTATCTCATTGAAGGTCTTCTTTTTTTTACTGATCCTCTACTTTATGGAGCATGATGTCCTTCTCCAGAGACTGGTCCTTCTTGACAAACGTGTTCAAAGTATGTGAGACAAAGTCTAGCCATCTTTGCTTCTAAGGAACATTCTGGCTCTACTTCTTCCAAGAAAAAATTGTTCATTTATTTTGTTGTCCCGGGATATTCAATATTCTTTGACGTAACCATAATACAAAATCCATCAACTCTTCTTTGGTCTTCCTTATTCATTGTCCAGATTTCCCATGCATATTAAGCAATTGAAAATACCATGACTTGGCTCAAATGCATGTTAGTCCTCATGGTGATATCTATGTATTTTAACAGTTTAAAGAGATCTTTGGCAACAGATTTGCCCAATGAAATATGCCAGTTGATTTCTTGACTACTACTTCAATAGGCTTTGATTGTGTATCCAAGTGAAATGTAATCTTTGACAATTCAATATTTTCTCCATTTATCATGGTGGTGTTTATCTATTCAACTATGAGGATTTTTATTTTCATTAAGTTGAGGTATAATCTGTAGTAAAGGCTATAGTCATTGATTTTCTCAATAAGTGCTTCATGGCCTCTTCACTCATATAAATGCATGCATGTATATAGAAATGGCAAGTCAAAACCTTAAGCATAGCAGAAAAAAACTGACATATTACTGGAAAACTTGATAAATAGCCCTGACATATTGTCTGATATATTGTTGGAATATAAGTCCCTCAGGTCATAAGGCACTCAAAATACGACTGGGAAAGAGCTACCTCCTGAAAGTAGAGTAGACCTTAACAATGTGAATAGAGTAAAGCTTTTGGGACCTTCATTTGATGATGGAGCACAACTGAAAATGGGAGGAAACAGCTGCAAACACTAATTAATAATTAGGACATGGAAAGTATGAAGTATGAACCTAAGAAAATTCTAAGTTGTCAAAAATGAATTGGAATGAATAAAGATGGATATCCTAGGCAGTAGTGATCTGAAATGGAATGGTCTTGGCTATTTTGAAACAAAAAAGTCATATGATCTACTCTGCCAGGAATGACAAATCGAAGATGAATGGTGTCACATTCATTATCACAAAGAATGTTTCAAGATCTATCCTAAAATTCAGTGTTGTCAGTGATAAAATAATATTGATATGCCTACAAGGAAGCCCGGTTAATACTACTATTATTCAAATTTACTCACCAACCACTGAAGCCAAAGTTGAGGAAATTGGAGATTTTTACCAACTTCTGCAGTCTGAAATTGACCAAACATGCCATTAACATTCATTGATTATTACTGTGACAGGCATGTAAAAGGCTGAAATGAAGAGAATCACCAGTGGTGGGAGAATATGTCCTTGGTGATAGAAATGTTGCCACAGATTGCATAATATATTTTTTTATTTATTATTTTTATTGTGATTCACGTGAAAGTTTACAGAGCAAATTTCTGTACAACAGTTCATACATATTTTGTCTCATGACATTGATTGCAATTTCCCATAATATGAAAGCTCTCTTCCCACTTTCTCCCCATACTTACCTCTTCCCTGTGTCCTTCCCTCCCAAGCACTCCTACCCCTGAACTGTCTCCCTTTTGCATGCACTTCCTTTCTATTCTCCCATGATTGACCTCTCCAAGGAGTGTATCTACCTAATGTAAATGTCAGCTCATATGCTTGCCTTTTGTTAGGCTGGAAGCCACAGGAGTGGATTCAATTCCAGACCTTCAGGGCAGCTAGGGGCTATAGTCTTAGGGATTTCACCAGACTCTATCAAACCAGCAAACCTGGTCTTTCTTTATTATTATTATTATTATTATTATTATTATTATTTTCCACACTGTTCTCCAACTCTATGCAGGATCTCCTACATACCTACATAGATCTCCCTCCAAGTGGTTGAAAGTGGTAGCCAGGCACCATTTAGTTCTTCTGGTCTCAAAGTCATAAAGGCTGAGGATCAAATGGTCTATCAGTCCCTTGGACTATATGTTTCCATGTGTCTTTGGTTTTCTTCATTATTCTTTGCTCTAGATGAGGAGAGACCCATTGTTGCATCTAGAAGGCTGCTTGCAAGCTTTGCATTATAGAATTTTGGTAGACCAATGACTTATTCATTTCAAATAAGATTTTTCAACAACATAAACAGCAGCTATACACATGGATCTGGTGAGATGGAATACACAGACATCATATTTACTACATCTGTAGTAAGAGGCAATGGATAAGCTCAATACCATCAGCCAAAACTAGATCAGCAATTGACTGTGGAACAGGTCAACAATTACTCATATGCAAATTCAAATTGAAGCTGGAGAAAATTTTAAAAGTCTACAAGAGCCAAAATATGTCCTGGATTATATCCCACCTGAATTTAGAGACCATCTGAAGAACAGATTTGAAGGATTGAACAACAATGACAGAAAACCAGATGAACTGTGGGATGATATCAAGAACATAATACATGAAAAAAGCAAAAGGACATTAAAAAGACCAGAAAGGAAGTAAAAGACAAAATGGATATCAGAAAATACTCTGAAATTTACTCTTGAATGGAGAGTAGCTAAAATAGTAGAAGGAATGACTAGATAGAAGAGTTGGAACAGAAGTTTTTTTTTTTTTTTTTTTTTAAATTGTGATTTGAATGAAAATTTAGAGTATATTCACTTTCCATACAGGAATTTACATACACTTTGTCTCATGACATTGACCACAATTTACCACAGGGCAACAGCTCCACTTCCACTTCCTCCCAATATTTACCTCTTTCCTGTGTCCATCCTTCCATGCACTCCTTCCCCCTGAGCTGTCTCCTTGTGTGTAAGCATCCCTTCTTTCTCCCATGATTAGTACGTTTAGGCTAAAAGGCTCGCAAAATAGGACTGGGAAAGAGCTGCAACATCTGAGTAAACCCAGCCTTACTCATGGAAAAGAGAAAGCTTTCTAGACCTTCATTTGCTGATGTGGCACCACTCAAATTGAAGAGAAACAGTCGCAGACATCCATTAATCATTGGAACATG
>NW_006922001.1:403211-407202 GCF_000298275.1 Orycteropus afer afer | reverse complement strand
TCACTCACATTTGGTACATTGCCCTTCTATTTACCCAAATCAATACTTATCTCTATATAACAGGGCATCCTCCCCTCCCCTCCTACCTCTGGTAACCAACAAAGAAAATTTCCTTCCATAGATAAACATTTCCTTGACTTTTACAATAATGGACTAATATAATATTTGTCCTTTTGTGATTGATATTTCACTCACCATAATGTCCTCCAAGTTTATGCATGTTATGTAGTGGTTTCCAGATTCTAAATTACTCTTTAGCATTGCATATTGTATTCCATTGTGTGTATATACCATAATTTGGTTAGCCATTCCTCAGCTGATGGACACCTAACTTGTTTCCATCTTTTGGCTATTGTAAATAGTGCTGTGATGAACATGGGTGTGCATATATCTGCTCTTGTCATGGCTCTCACTTCTTTAGGATATATACCTAGGAATGGAATGGCTGGGTCAAATGGTACTTCTAATTCCAACTTTGGAAGGAATCACCATACTGATTTCCACAGTGGTAGTACAATTTTACAGTACCACCAGAAGTGTATGAGAGTCCCAATCTCTCCACATCTTCACCAGCATTTGTCATTTTCTGTTTTGTTGAACTTTGCTACTAGTGCTGGAGCAAGATGGTATCTCATTGTTATTTTGATTTGCATCTCTCTAATAGCTAATGATCATGAGTATTTCTTCATATGTTTGTTGGCTGCTTGAATAACCTCCTTGGTGTCTATTCATGTCTTCTGCCCATTTATTGATTGGATTGTTTGCCTTTTTGTTATTGAGGTGTTGAAGTTTTCTATTAATTCCAGAGATAAATACCTTGTCAGATATGTCATTATCAAATATTTTTTCCCAATCTGTAAGTTCTCTTTTGACTCTTTTGGAGAAGTCTTTGGAAGCACATACAAATTTACTTTTTAGAAGGTCCCAATCACCTGGTTTCGCTTCTGCTGTTTGTGCATTTTATGCTTGAGAGTCTATTTATGTCATACATTGTTGTTGTTGTTGTTGTTATGTGCCGTCGAGTCAGACCCGACTCATAGTGATCCCTCCCTGGGTTTCCAAGGCAGTATCACTATGGAAGTAGATAGCCCCATCTTCCTTCCGAGGAGTGGTAGGTGGGTTAGAACCACCAGTCTTCTGGTTAGCAGTCAAGTGTCTTAGGCACTATGCTACCAGCACTCCCATGTCATATATTAGTGCCTTTAAATTTGTCCCTTGAGGAACTCAATAGTTTTAGGTTTCACATTTAAGTCTTTGATCCATCTGGAGGTGGTTTTTGTGTATGGTGTGAGGTACAGATCTTTTTTCATTTTTCTGCCAATGGATTTCCAGTTTTGCCAGAACCATTTATTAAACAAACAATCTCCTCCATTTAATGGATTTTGGCCCTTTGTCAAAGATTAGCTGACCATAGTTCGATGAATCTATTTCTGGTTTCTCAATTCTATTCCATTGGTCTGTGTATCTGTCATGAAACCAATACCAGGAAGTTTTGAATACTGTGGGTCGATAGTGGGTTTTGAGATCCAGCAGTGTGAGACCTCCTACTTTGTTCTTCTTCTTCGTTAGTGGTTTGCTTATCTGAGGTCTCTTTCCTTTCCATGTAAAGTTAGTGATTGGCTTTTCCATATTCCTAAAGAATGTTGATGAGATCTGGATTGAGATTGCATTGAATGTAAAGATTGCTTTGGGTAGAATTGACATTTTCACAATGTTCAGTCTTCCTATCCAAGAGCATGGTATGTTCTTCCATTTATGTAGATCTATTATGATTTCTTGAAGAAGTGTTTTATAGTTTTCTTTGTACAGGTCTTTTGTGTCCCTGGTAAGATTTATTCCCAAGTATATATATTTTTGGTAGCTATTTTAAATGCTTTTGATTTCCTTCTTTCTTTTTCAGCAATGTCTATGCTGGTGAAGAGGAATCCAACTGATTTTTGGATGTTGATCTTATATCCTGCCATGATGCCAAATCTCTCAATTAGTTCCAGTAGATTTTTGACTGAGTCTCTTGGGTTTTCTAGGTATAGGATCATATCTTCAGCAAACAGGGATAGTTTGACTTTTTTTGTTTACCAATTTGGATGCCTTCAATTTCCATTTCCTGCCTTATGGCCCTGGCTAGGACTTGCAGTACAATGTTGTATAGAAGTGGTGATAGAGGGCATCCTTGTCTGGTTCCTGTTCTCAAGAGAAATGGTTTCAGTCTCTCTCCATTGAGAATAATGTTGGCTGTTGGTTTTGCATAAAACCCCTTTATTACATTGAGGACTATCCCTTCTATTCCCATTTTACTGAGAGTTTTTATTAGGAATGGGTGTTGGATTTTATCAAATGTCTTTTCTGCATCAATTGATATGATCACGTGGTTCTTCTCTTTTGTTTTATTTTCATGGTGGATGATGTTGATTGCCTTTCTAATGTTGAACCATCCTTGCATACATGATATGAACCCCACTTGGTCATAATGAATGATTTTCCTGATATGTTGTTGGAATCTATTGACTAAGACTTTGTTGAATATTTTTGAATCTATATTTATGATGGGTATTGGTCTGTAGTTTTCCTTTTGAGTGATGTCTTTGCCTGGTTTTGCTATCAAGGTTATGCTTGCTTCATAAAATGAGTTAGGAAGGATTCCATCCTTTTCTATGTTTTGGAATAGTTTGAATAGGATTGGTATCAGTTTTTCTCTGAATGTTTGGTAGAATTCTCCAGTGAAACTGTCTAGACCAGGACATATTTAGTCGATAATTTTTTAATGGCTTGTTCAATTTCTTCTTTTGTGATGGGCCTGTTCAGCTTTTCCACATCAGTCTGTGCTAGTTTATGTAAGTGGTGTGTTTATAGAAATCTATTTCTTCCAGATTTTCAAATTTGTTGGAGTAGAGTTCTTCAAGTATCCTGATATTATCCTTTTTATTTCAGTTGTTTCTGATGTGATGTCACCCATTTTGTTTCTTATTTGTGTTTTTGTATTCTCTCCTTGTTTTCCTTTGTTAAATTTGCCAGTGGTTGGTCAATTTTATTGATGTTTTCAAAAAACCAACTTCTGTCCTTACTGATTTTTTCTATTGCCCTTCTATATTCTGTTTTATTGATTTCTCCTCGAATCTTGATTATTTCTTTTCTTCTGGTGACTGTAGGCTTTATTTGCTGTTCTTTTTCTAATTGTTGGAGATGTTTGTTTAAAGGATTGATTTTGGCTCTTTCTTCTATTTTGATGTGTGCATTTATTGCTATAAATTGGCCTCTGATCACTGCTTTTTCTGTATTCCAAAGATTTTGGTATATTGTGTTTTCATTCTTGTTTGATTCAAGGAATTTTAATTTAAATTTTAATTTCTTCTCTTACACAGTCTTTATCAAGGAGGGTGTTGTTCAGCTGTCATGTGTTTACTCTTTTTCTGTTGCTCTTCCTATTGTTGATTTCTAATTTAATAGCATCTTCTGAGAAGATGTTTTGCAATATTTAAATGCTTTTAAATTTATGAAGGCTTCTTTTATAGCCTAAGATATGGTCTATCACAGAAAATGTTCCATGTGCACTGGAAAAGAATGTATATAGTGCTGCTGTTGGGTGAAGTGCTCTGTAGATGTGTATAAGGCCAAGTTGGTAGATTGTATTGTTTAGCTCTTCTGCATCTTTGTTGAGTTTTTTTCCAGTTTTTCTATGTTTCAATGAAACTGGTGCATTGAAGTCTCCCACTATGACTGTGGAGTCATCTGTTTGGCTTTTCAACTCTTCTAAAGTCTGATTTATTGGGTCCTCTCTCATTGGTGCCATAGATATTTAAAGTCTGATTTATTGGGTCCTTTTTCTTTGGGGCCATAGATATTTAAAGTCTGATTTATTGGGTCTTCTTTCATTGGGTCCATAGATATTTATTATGGCTATATCTTCATATTCAATTGATCCTTTAATCATTATGTAATGTCCTTCCTTGTCTCATATGGTGGTTTTTGTCTTAAAGTCAATTTGATCAGAAAT
>NW_006922001.1:402083-402891 GCF_000298275.1 Orycteropus afer afer | reverse complement strand
TCTCTTGAGTGGTGCATTTAATTCATTAACATTCAGTGTAATTATTGACAAGTATGAATTGGTTGCTGTCATTTTGGTATGTGTTTTTTCATGATGTCCCTGGTTTCTTTATTCCATTTTATTTTTTGTGCTGAACTCATTATGTTTATGAATTGTATTATCATTTCCTTTGCTGCTGTTTTTTTTAATATTTGCGATTGTCCTCTTTTTTATTGTGTTATGAAGGTTTATCATTTTTCTTTGAGTTTACCCTATGATTTATAATTGTCTCCCCAAGTTTAGAACAGTCCATTCTCTCCCATTCTCTCTTGCAACTCTCTTAACTTCCTCACCATTTAAAAGTTCTGTAATTACACAGTCTTTTCCCTTTTTTTGTTTGTAGTTGTCCTCACTTGCCAATTGATGTCTCAGGTTCCCTGTTTACAATCTTATAAGCTCATTTTACTTTGGATATGCCCATAGCTGTGGTTTCTGGGCTATGTCATCTTGTGTATTAATAGTCAGTTGTTATTTGCCATTTTTGGTTCTCTGTTCAAAGGACTCCTTTTAGCATCTCTTGTAAGGTTAGTCTAGTTTTAACAAATTCTCTTGGTTTCTGCTTATCTGGAAATATCCCAATTTCACCATCATATTTGAGGGACAATTTTGCTGGGTATATAATTCTTGGTTGAAATTTTTTTCTCTTTCAGAGTTTTATATATACCATCCCTTTTACTTCTCACTTGCATGGTTTCTGCTGAGAAATCAGAGCTTATTCTTACTGGCTGTCCTTTGTAAGTAACTTTTTGTTTTTCCCATGCTGCTTTCA
>NW_006922001.1:392310-400823 GCF_000298275.1 Orycteropus afer afer | reverse complement strand
TAAAAAGGACAAAAGCATTAATAATAATGGTAGTTTGAAAACCTAGCACACAGACTGGGATGGGGTTCTTGTGGACCCAGAAGGAGGGTGGGAGTGGGGATGGCTGCACCTCCATTCACCAAGTGGGTGTGGGGTATAAGAGTAACAAGAGGAATGTTGCACATTTTCAGTCATCCAGGTCCAGAGTGTCTTTTGGGTTATTGGTAAGCAGAACCTATTCTTAAGCCCCTGGAACCTGGGAGAGTGCTGTCTCTTTAAATATGCAAAATGATCAAGCTGCTTGTAAATATTCAGAATGACTGTACCCTCCAGACAGGCAAAAGTCCACATCTCATCCCACCTGTCTCTTTGCTGCTGCTTAACCTTGAATTCCCAGCCACCAGAGCAGTCCTCTGTACAGCCCCTGACTAGCAGGGCTGATTTTTAAGTTAATTCTTAGGTCCTACCACCACTTGGTTATCTCCAAACTGTCTGTGTCATCAGGATCGCTCAGGATAGCTGCCAGACCGCAGCTCTGTATGTCTCCTTTCTTTGGTATTGTCATGCAAATTTTTCTGCTAGTTGGGGTTTAGTCCACTTCTATATACTTCCCTTTGAGGCTCAGGGGTCCAGGATTATCTCTTTGTCTGTGTTAATTTGTTTCCCTTTTCTTTGTTGAAGAGGGCCTGTGCAGTTTTTCTGCCTATTCTGCCATCTTACCGGAACCTTGAACAGAAGATTTTGAAGAGCAACATGAGAAAAAAAACTCAACTATTAGAATGAAATGTGCAAAGACCTGGTGTTAGAAAACCAAAATGGAAGAACATTCATAAGTTTAAATAAATGAAGAAAATTTCAAGCCTCAAGTTGTAATATTGAAAGATTCTGTGAGCAAAATATTGAGTGATACAATAGAAGGAGTACAGAGTCATTGTACAAGAAAGGAATGATCAATGTTCAACAGTTTCAGGAGGTGGTATATGGTCAAAGACCAATGGTATTAAAGGAAGAAGTTAGATTTGTACTGAAAGAATTTGTGAAAACCAAAGCTCCATAATTTGATGGAATACCTAGTAAGATGTTTCACCAAAAAAAAAAAAAAAAAAAAAAACCACACTGGATGTAAGTACTTACTCATATTTTCCAAGTAACTTGAAAGACATTTACTCTGCCAACTGACTGGAAAAGATCCGTATTTGTATTCATTCCAAAGAAAGGTGATCCAACGGAATGCTGAAATTATTGGACAATATCATTAATATCACACACAAGTAAAATTTTGCTAAAGATAATTCAAAAAGAGTTGCAACAGTATATTGACAGGGAACTTCCACAAATATAAGCTTGATTCAGAAGAGTATGTAAAAAAGGGTTATCAGTGCTGATGATGTCAAATGGATCTTGACTCAAAGCAAAGAATTCCAGAAAGGTGTCTACCTGTGTTTTGTTGACTATGAAGAAACATTTGACTGTGTGGATCCTAACAAATTATGGGTAACATTGAGAATAATTGGAATGCCAGAACATCAAACTATGCTCATGAAGAACCTGTACATAGACCAGGAAGTTGTCATCCAAATGGAACAAAGGGATAGTGCATGGTTTAAAATCATGAAGGGAGTGCATCAGGATTGTATCCTTTCACCATAAATATCCAATTTTCATGCTGAGTAAATAATCTGAGAAGCTGCACTATATGATGAAAAACATGGCATCAGGATTGGAGGAAGACTCATTAACAATCTCTGTATAGCAATATACATCTGATACAACTTACTGATAAAGATTGAAGAAACACTTACTGATAAAGATTAAAGACTGCAGTCTGTAGTATGGATTACATTTCAACATAAAGAAAACAAAACTCCTCACAACAAACCAACAAGCAGCCTCACAATAAATGGATAAAAGATTGAAGTAGTCAAAGCTTCCATATCACTTGGATCCACAATCAAAATCCATGGAAGCATGGAAGCAACAGTCAGGAAATCATATGACTTACTGCAATGGGCAAATCTGCTAAAAAAAAAAAAAAAAAAAAAAACTCCTTATATGTTGAAGAACAAAGATGTCATTTTGAAGACTAAGTTGTGCTTAATTAACCCAAGCCAAGATATTTTCAATTGCATCATATGCATATGATAGCTGTACAATGAAAAGGAACACCAAAGAAGAGTTGATATATTTGAGTTGTGGTGTTGGAAAAGAATACTGAAAGCACCATGGACTGCCAGAAGAAGGAACAAATGTATCCTCAAAGAAATGCAGCTAGAATTCTCCTTGGAAGTGGGAATGGCCAGACTTCATCTCATCTACTTTGGTCAGTGGATAGACATTGGAAAAGAGGTAGACTTCAATGAGATGGACTGACGCAGTGGCTGCAACAATGGGATCAAGTATAGCCAGGATTGTGAAGACGCTGCATGACTGGGCAATGTTTTGCTCTGTTGTACATAGGTTCACTATGAGTCAGAGCCAACACGAATCATCTAACAACAACCTATAGGATACATACCTGAATGTATACATGAATATGTATATATGTTCATATTACAGTTTTAAGCTAAACAATGAATAAGGGATACTGAAGAATAATTGACACCTTTGAGTTATAGTGTTAGTGAAGATTATTAAAAATACTATGGTTGAAACAAATCTACTTAGAAGAAGTAAAAGCAAAACATTACTTAGAAGAAACAATGGCAAGACTTTGTCTCGTATACTTTGGACATGTTATCAGGAATAACTAGTTTTTGGTAAATCAGAGAGACAGTGAAAAAGTGACAGACCCTTGATATGATGGATTTTCACAGTGCCTGAAAAAATGGGTTCAAACATCACAATGATTGTGAATATGGCACAGGAAAAGGCAATGTTTTGTTTGTTTTACATAGGGTCATTGTGAGTCAGAACAAACTCAATGGCATTGAACAGAAATAAAATTTATCTAGATTATTTTTCTTTTTTACTCAGAAATGCAACCAGAGATACTTTAGTCAAGTTGGAACATTAAAGAAAACTACAGTTATTAAGCATAAAACATCTGAAAATTCTGAGATTTTGTAAACGTATGCTTGAAAACTAAGTAAGACTATTCTATTCCAAATATATTTCAGGAATTTCATTTCCAGCACAGATGTCTCGCTTCATCATTGGACCTTTCATTTTATAAACCGTTGTATATGGAGTGCTTATGTACTAGACAAGAAGTCTGGTGGCACAGTCATTAAGTGCTCATCTAACTGAAGGGTTGGTGATCTCAGCCCACTAGATGCCCCTTGCAGAAAGGTAAGACAGTTGGCTTCTCTAAAGATTTATAGCCTAGGAAATTGTACAGGGCAGTACTACTTTGTACTATAGGGTAACTTCGGAAGGAAGATTGAGCAATCTATTTCCGTAGTGATACCACCTCGGAAATCCAAGGAGGGTTCACTATGAGTCGCATATGACTCAACAGCAGTGGGGTTTTTTTATAGGGTAACTATTAACCAGAATTGACTTGATCACAGAATTACAGTGAGTTTTTTCTTTTCTTTCTTTATTTTTTCTTTGTTTTGTATATATAGACAGAGTTCTAGATGTGGGAATTGCCATCTAAAACAAAAACAGAAATGGTGACTCTTTTAACAGAAATTACATTCTAGTGGCGAGATATGCAGTGCACTGAAAAAAGGAATGCATTTGCACATTGAACATCAATGACTGAAAACCAGAGGAATTGTGTGATGACATCAAGAAAATGATTGCTGAAGAAAGCAAAAGTTCATTAAAAAGACAGGAAAGGAAGAAAAATTAAAAGTGATGTCAGAAAAGACTCTGAAATTTGCTTTTGAAAGGAGAGTAGCTAAAGCAAATGGAAGAAATGACAAGGTAAAAGAGCTGAACAAAAGATTTCAAAGAGTAGCTTGAGAAGACAAAGTCAATTATTAAAATGAAATGTGCAAAGACCTGTAATTAGAAAACCAAAAGGGAAGAACACAGTCAGCATTTGTCAAGCTGAAAGAACTGAGGAAAAAATGTAAGCATTGAGTTGCCATATTGAAAGATTCTATGGGCAAAATATTGAGTGATACAGGAAGCATCAAAAGAAGATGGAAGGAATACAGTCACTATACCAAAAATAATTGCTCTATGTTCATCCATTTCAGGAGATGGTATATGATCAAGAACCAATGCTTTTGAATGAAGAAGTTGAAGCTGCACTGAAGAAGTGGTAAAGAAAAAGTCTCCAGGAAATAATGGAATACCCAGTGAGAATTTCAACAAATGGATGCCATCCTGGAGACACTTGGTCATCTATGCTAAGAAATTGGGAAGACAATTATCTGGCCAACTGACTGGAAGAGATCCATGTTTTACCCATTCCAAATAAAGGTAATCCCACAGAGTGTGGAAAGTATTGAACTATGTCATTAATATCACACACAAGTAACATTTTGCTGAAAATAATTCAAAAATGGTTGGAGTGGCATATAGACAGGGAACTTCCAGAAATATGAGCTGGATTCAGAATGAGTAATATCATTGCTGATGTCAATGGATCTTGACAGGAACAATGAATACCAGAAAGATGTTTACTTAATATTTCATTAACTATGCAAATCATTCAATTGTGTGGATGATAAAAAATTATGGGTAAAATTGAGAAAAAGAATGCCAGAACATATAATTGTGCTCATGAGGAAACTGTATATAGACCAGGAGCCTGTTATTCGAACAAAACAGGATACTGTATGGTTTGAAATCAGGAAGGGAATTGTCAGGGTTGTACCCTTTCACCATACTTATTTAATCTATATGCTGTGCAAATAATTCGAGAAGCTGGACTACATGAAGAAGAATGAAGCATCAGGATTGGAGAAGACTCATTAACCACCTGCAATATGAAACAACACAACCTTGCTTTCTGAAAGTGAAGATGACTTGAAGCAATTACTAAAGAGTACAGTCTGCAGTATGGATTACACCTTAACCTAAAGAAAACCAAAATCTTCACAACTGGACCAATAAGCAATGGACATGTATTGAAATTGTCAAATATTTTATATTACTTGGATCCACAATCAACACTATGGAAGCAGCAGTCAAGAAATCAGATAATATATTTCACTGGGAAATCTGGTATAAAAGATCTCTTTAAAGTGTTGAAGATGTCGGTTTGAAAACTAAGGTGTGCTTAATCCAAGCCACAGAAAAGGCAAAGGGGACTGGAACCAATCGAGGAGTTAGCCACAGAGATCCAGGTAAGGGTGGTTGGAGGGGTTTCCAAGAGCTAAGGGAGACAAACTTGTCTGTCTGTTTGTCCTACTGTGGTGATGTGTGGCTGTGAGTATTGAGGCTGTGCCACTGGTGTTTCAAACCCAGTAGGGTACACCTGTTGCACAGGTATCAGCCCAGCTTGCAGACTGAAACAGACTAGTGAGAAGGAGAAGGCCATCCACTTCTCAAAGAATTGGCCAGAGAAAACCTTATGAATAGCAGAGAAACACTGTCTGAGACATTACTGTGCAAATTTATGAATAGTCCAGAAACATTATCTAATACAGAGGAAGAAGAGGAGTCAATTTGCTTAGAAAGCTCTCCAAGTAAGACTGGGCAAGAGCTGCATTATCAGGGTAAAATCAGCCTTACTCATATGGATAAGGTAAAACTTTCAAGACCTCCATTTGCTGACGTGGCACCACTCAAATTGAAGAGAAAAAACGGCAAACACCCATTAATAATTGGAATATGGTATGTACAAAGTATGAATCTAGGAAAATTGGAAGTTGTCAAAATGAAATGGAATGCATAAAGATTGATATCCTAGGCATTAGTGAGCTGAAATGGACTGGGTTTGGCCATTTTGAATCAGATAACCATATGATCTATTATGCCAGGAATAACAGTTTAAAGAGGAATGGTGTGGCATTCATCATCACAAAGGATGTTTCAAGATCTGTTCTGAAGTTCAGTGCTGTCAGTGATAAGATAATATCCATATGACTACAAGGAAGACCCATTAATATGACTATTATACAAATTTATGCCCCAACCACCAAAGCCAAAGATGAGGAAATTGAAGATTTTTATCAACTCCTGCAGTCTGAAATTGACCAAACTTGCAATCAAGATGTGTTAATTATCACTGGTGACTGGAATGCAAAAGTTGGAAACAAAGAAGAATTACCAGTAGTTGGAAAATTTGACCTTGGTGACAGAAATAATGCTGGAACTTGTATGGTACAATTTTACAAGACCAACAATTTGTTCATTGCAAACACCTTTCTTCAACAACACAAATGATGGCTCTACACGTGGACTTCACCAGATTGAACACACAGGAATCAGATTGACTACATCTGTGGCAAGAGGCAATGGAGAAGCTCAATATCTTCAGTCAAAAGCAGGCAGGAGCTGATTGTGGAACAGACCATCAACTACTCACATGCAAGTTCAACTTGAAGTTAAAGACAATTAAAACAAGTCCATGAAAGCCAAAATATGATCTAGAATATATCCCTCCTGAATTTAGAAACCATCTATGGAATACATATGATGCATTGAAAACCAATGACCAGAAACCAGATGAATTGTGGGATGACATCAAGAGCAACATCCATGAAAAAAGCAAGAGTTCACTAAAAAGACAACAAAAGAAGAGAAGACCAAAATGGATGACAGAAGACACTCTGAAACTTACCCTTGAGCGGAGAGTAGCTAAAGCCAATGAAAGAAATGACAAGATAAAAGAGTTGAACCAATGATTTCAAAGAGCAGCTCAAGAAGACAAAGCCAATTTTTATAATGAAATGTGCAAAGACCAGGAGTTAGAAAACCAAAAGGGAAGAACATGCTTGGCATTTCTCAAGCTGAAAGAATTTAAGAAAAAAATTAAGCCTCTAGTTGCAATACTGAAAGATTCCAAGGGCAAAACATTGAATGATGCAGAGAACATCAAAAGGATGGAAGAAATACACAGAATCACTGTACCAAAAAACCTGGTCAATCTTCATCCATTTCAGGAGGTGGCATATGATCTAGAACCAATGGTTCTGAAGGAGGAAATCGAAGCCACAATGAAGGAATTGGCGAAGAACAAGACTCCAGGAATTGATGGAATACCCATTGAGATATTTCAACAAGCAGATGCCTCACTGGAGGCACTAACTCAGTAATGCCAAGAGATTTGAAAGACAGTTACCTGGCCAGCTGACTGGAAAAGATCCATATTTGTACCCATTCCAAAAAAAGGTGATCCCACAGAATGTGGAAATTACAGAACAATATCACTAATATTGCATGCAAGTAAGATCTTACTGAAAATAATTCAAAAACTGTTGCTGTAGTATACTGACAGAGAAATTCCAGAGGTGCAAGCTGGATTCAGAAAAGGACATGAAACAAAACATATCATATCTGCTGTCAGATGGATCTTGGCTCAAGGCAAAGAACACCAGAAAGATGTTTCCTTTTGCTTTATTTACTATGCAAAGACATTTGATTGTGTGGATCTTGACAAATTATGGATAACATTGGGAAGAATGGGAATTCCCGAATACTTGATTGTACTCATTAGGAACATGTACCTTGACCAGGAGGCTGTCATTCGAATGGAACAAGGGGACACTGCATGGTTTAAAGTCAGGAAGGGATTGCATCAGGATTGTATCCTTTCCCCATATTTATTCAATATACATGCTGAGCAAATAATCCGAGAAGCTGGATTATATGAAGAAAAACATGGCATCCAGATTGGAGGAAGAATCATTAATAACCTGAGATATTTGGAAGATACAATTTTGCTTGCTGAAAGTGAGGATGACTTGAGGCACTTACTGATGAAGATTAAGAAACACAGTCTGTAGTATGGATTACATCTCAATATAAAGAAGACAAAAATCCTCACAACTGGACCAATAAGCAGCCTCATGATAAATGGAGAAAAGATTAAGGTTGTCAAAGAATTCACGTTGCTTGGTTCTACAATTGATGTAAAATTGACCTCCACTTTACCAAGTGTGATATCCTTCTTCAGGGAATGGTTCCTTCTGACAACAGAATCAGAGTAGGTGAGAAGTCTGACCTTTCTCACTTCCAAGGAGCATACTTGCTGCACTTCTTTCAGGATACATTTGTTCCTACTTTTGGATGTCCATGGCACTTTCATTACTCTTCTCCAACACCACAGCTCAAAAGTATGCATTCTTTACTCATTCTTTACTCATTTGCCAGCTTTCATATGCATATGAGGCTATTGAAAATATCATGGCTTGGGTTAGATGCACTTTAGTCTTAAAAGGAGCATCTTTGCTCTTAAGCAGTTTAAAGAGGTTTTTTTGCAGCAGAATTACCCAGTGCAAGATGTCTGATTTCCTGACTGCTGGTTCCATTGGTGTTGATTGTGCAACCAAGTAATATGAAACTTTGACAACTTCAATCTTTTCTCCACTTATTGTGATGCTGCTTATTGGTCCAGTTGTGAGGATTTTTGTTTTCTTTTTGTTGAGGTGTAATACATACTGAAGACTGTAGCCTTTGATTTTCATCAGTAA
>NW_006922001.1:384899-392137 GCF_000298275.1 Orycteropus afer afer | reverse complement strand
TGCAAGGAGCAGTTGTGACGTAGTAGATAAGCATTTGGCAGCTAATCAGTGGTTCAAATCCGTCAGGTGCTCTGAGGAATGAAAAGGGGGCAATCTATTTCTGTAAAGATTTATAGCCTCAGTAACCCAATGGAGGTTGCTATGAGTCAGAGTCAACTAGATTGCAGTGAGTGAGAAACAACTACTACAGAAATAGAAAAGTTTGCTGAACAATTACTCAATAATAGGTGTGGTGCCCTGAATTACTTAATATGATCCTTCTAGTCATACTCCTCCCTTTTCTGATATATTATAAATCCTAGCCTCTATGTCTATGATTATGGTCCCATCTTAAAATGAGTTCTTTATGTTAATGAGACAGAATTACGGTGGGTTGTATCTTGAGTCACTGCCTTACTAGAGTGTGTGACTCAAGTTTACCAACTTTATTTCCCTTGGGGATATGGTTTGCACCAATTATATATGAATGCTCTGGCAAATTTCTCTCTGGATCTGCATCATGCTTGTCTTCATCTGACCCCAGTTTTCAGGTCTTGAGCCAGTAGCCTAGTGTCTTATCCAGTTCACCCATTTGCACAGTCTTGTGAATGAGCAGGCTGTTGTCTGACTTCTGATTTGGATTCATCAACCCCTCCCTCACTGAGAGTGTGGAGAAACTTGTGGATGCACAGCTATGGGACTTGCCAGCCTCCACAACCCCATGAGCCATTTCCTTGTAAATTCCTAAGTTCTGTGTGGTGTAGTGAATTATGGAACCATAAGACAGGAGAGAGAGAAGTGATAGGAATAATAGTTGATGTTAAAGATGATGGAATGGTATTTCAGTTTGGAAAAGTTGGACATTTGAGATATCTAACCTCATAGGAGCTAGCCTTGTACTGATCTTTCTAAAATAAATTATTCATGCAGTAGTCTTACTCTAGGATTACTATGTTGTTATGTTGTTATGTGCTGTCAAGTCGGACCTGACTCATAGTGACCCCTCCTTGCATTTCTGAGACAGTATCACTATGGAAGTAGATTGCCCAACCTTCGTTCCAAGGAGTGGCTGGTGGGTAGGATTACTATAGGATTTCCAAAAGCTATTTTGGAAAAACCACTATATGTGCAAACTCTATTGCGTTGACCCATAATTTAAGTGTCATATAGCCCTAGTATATTTGCTTACAATTATAAAACATATATATATATTTTTTCCCCATGAGGAATCTTTAGAAATCTAGCATCAGTTACATTCTTCACTGTGATGATATTTCTTTCATGTGTCAACTGAGTTAGTCAACAGCCCCCGGTCATTCAATCAAACAGTAATTTAAATGTTTCTTGGAAAGTATTTTGTATATATGCCCAAATTACATAATAAATTGACTCTATATAAGGAAGATTATCTGAGATAATTTTGGTGGGCTTGATCCAAGATGCTGAAAAACAGAGCTGTGGTTTTTCCTGAAAAAAAAGAAGAAATTACGCCTTTGGATAGCATCTGAAACTCTTCCTGAAAAAATTCCACCCTACCCTTCCTGATGGCCAGTCCTGAAGATTTAGTACTTTGCCAGAGAGATACATATATCCTTTGAGATACATGTATTCCCTACTGGCTTTGTTTCTCTGAATGCACACACCTAGAAGAATCGAGTTGACTAATTCATTCCACTACTCATTTCCTCTTTATTTTGAACAATTCATTGTACTATAGGTGATATTTTACATAGCAAATTCATTTTTTAATCAATAATTTATACATAAATTTTTCCATGACATTGGTTGCAATAAGACAGTTAATACTATTTTTGAAGTTGGGATACCAACCACTATAGGGAATGATGAAGAAATTGAAGATTTTTATCAAATTTGCAGTCTGAAACTGAACAAACATGTAACCAAGATGAATTGATAATTACTGTTGATTGGAATGTGGAAGTTGGAAAGAGAAAAAAAAAAAAATCCATAGTTAGAAAATATGGCCTTGGTGAAAGAAATAATGCTGGAGGCCACAAGATAGAATTTTGTAAGACCAATGACTTATTCATTACAAATACCTTTTTCCAACAACATAAATGGCATCTATACACATGGACCTCACCAGATTAAATACAGAGGAATCAAAAATACAATAACTGTGGAAAGATACGATGGAAGAGCACAATATCAATAATCAGAACAAGGCCACGAGCTGATTTTAGAACAGACAATCATTTGCTTTTATGTATGTTCAGGTTGAAGTTAAAGAAAATTAGAACAAGTCCATGATAAGTGAAAATGATATTAGTAATATCTCAAATGAATTTAAAGACTGTCTGAAAAATAAATTAGACATACAGAACACCAATTACCAAAGACCAGATGAGTTGTGGTGTGACATCAAGATCATCATATAGAAAGAAAACAAAAGGTCATTAAAAAGATATGAAAGGGGGGGGAAGAACAAAATGAATGTCAGAAGAGATGTTGAAACTTGCTCTTGATAGGAGAGTAGTTAACACAAATGAAAGAAATGATGAAATAAAGAGCTGAACAGAAGATTTCAAAAGGTAGCTCGAGAAAACAAACTAAAGTATTATAATCAAATATGCAAAGAACTAGGATAAGAAAAACAAAGGGGAAGGACACACTCAACATTTCTCAAGCTTAAAGAACTGAAGAAAAACATCAAACCTTGGTGTTCTGGTTACCTAGTGCCACTCTGACTGGAATATATCATAAATGGTATGGTCTTAACAAACAGGAATTTATTCTCTTACAGTTTAGGACTCTGGAAGTCTGAGTTCCAAGTACCAGGCTCTAGGGCTGTGTGAAAGCCCCTTGACCTTGGGCTTCAGGTCTGCCTCTTGCTCCTGGCCCACTGAAGCTAGAGGCATCTCTCTACTCAGACAGCTTTGTCTCTTGCTCCTGGCCCACTGAAACTAGGGGCATCTCCCTACTCAGGCAGCAGCTAGCTACTGAGGCTGACAAACCCAAGGTAAACAAGTGAAAAGGCACAGTCCCATTGCCACCAAACCACATGGCAGGCCATTAATTCAAGTCCATTGAAAGTCTGAAGGTTGGCAGAGCGTGTCAGGCTGCTGAGCAACAAAAAAGCTACAAGCAGCATTCAAGCAGGCCATAAGCTAGAGACCATACCCAAAGCTGTTTCTTATATACGGGAAGAAGACCACATACCCAAAGCAGCTACTTAGCTGCTCCAATAGATTCCACCATGGAGATAATTACAATCTCATCATGGGGAATAACGACATCCAGCTGCCCAGCCACTCAACCAGGCCCAGCTAAGTTGACACACAAATGTAACCACCAGAACTTGGGTTGCAATATTGAAGGAGTCTACAGACCAAAAAAAGAAAAAAAAAAAAAAAAAAAATGATGCAGAAAGGATTGAAAGAATATGGAAAGAATACACAGTCATTATACCAAAATGAATTGGTCAAAATTCACCTAATTCAAGAGGTAGCATATGATCAAGACCTTATGATATTGAAAGAACAAATCCAAGCTGAACTGAAGGAACTGATTTAAAAAAAAAAAAAAAAGCTTCAGGAATACCCATTGAGATATATCAAAAAATGGATGCAGCACTGGAGCACTCATTCATTTATGCCAAGAAATTTGGAAGACAGTTACCTGACCAAAGACTAGAAGAGATCTATATTTGTTCCCATTTCAAAGAATGGTGATCCAACAGAATGTGAATGTTACAAACTATATCATTAATATCATGCACAAGTAACATGTTGCTGAAGATAACTCAATAATGATTGTAGCAGTATATTGACAGAAAACTGCCAGAAATTCAAAGAGAGGCTATGGAAGGAGAGATATCATTGCTATTAGATGTATCTTGGCTAGAGACAGAGAATACCAGAAAGATGTTTACCTGTGTTTTATTGACTATGCAAAGGCATTCACTGTTTGGATTATAACAAATTATGGGTAACATAGAGAAGAATGGGCATTCCAGAACACTTATTAATGCTCATGAGGAAATTGTATATAGAACACAAGACAGTCATTCAAAGAGAAGAAGGCTATACTGTGTGTTTTAAAATCAGGAGAGGTATGAATCAGAGTTGTATCCTTTCACCATACTTATTTAATCTGTATGCTGAAAAAATAACCTGAGAAGATGGACTATATGAAGAAATACTTGACATCAGGATTGGAAGAAGACTCATTAACAACCTGTGATTTGCAGATGACAAAATCTTGCTTGATGAAAATGAAGATGATTTGAAGCATTTTGAGATGAAGATCAACAACCACAGCCTTCATTATGGATTACATCACAAAAAGAAGAAAACAAAAATCTTTAAAAATGGACAAGTAAACAACATGATGCTAAATAGACAAAGATTGAAGATGTTAGGGATTTCATTTTACTTGGATCAATAATCAGTGCCATAGTCAGAACATTGGTCAACATATAGCATTGGGCAAATTTGGTGCAAAGGACCTCTTTCAAGTGCTGAAGAAAAAAGATGTCTACTTGAGGACTAAAGTGTGCCTGACCCAAGCCAAGGTATTTTCAATTGCCTTATATGCATGTGAGAGCTGGATAATGAATAAGTAAGACCGAAGAAAAGTTGCTGCTTTTGAGTTGTAGTGCTGGTGAAGAATGCTAAAAGTGCCATGGACTGCTAAAAGAACTAACAGATTTGTCCTGGAGGAGGTGCAGCCAGAGTGCTCCTTGGAAGCGAGAATGGCCAGACTTCGTCTTACCTACTATAGTCATGTTTTCAGAAGGGACCATTCTCTGGAGAAGAATGTCATGCTTGGTAAGGTGGAGGGTCGACAAAAGAGGGGAAGGCCCTCAAGGAGATGGATTGACACACTGGATACGGCCATGGGCTCAAGTATAGCAAAGATCACAGAGCTGGTGCAGGACCAGGTACTGTTTCGTTCTCTGTGCATAGGTCGCTTTGAGTCAGAAACGACTCGAAGGCACCTAACAACAACATAATCAATGCCCATTGAAGCTTCAATCAAGAAATCAAGCAACATTTTGCACTGGCAAATCTGCTGCAGAAGCCTTTTTTTTTTTTTTTTTTTTAGGATTTGGGTGAAGATTTACAGAGTAAATTCACTTTTCATACAGCAGTTCACATATACTTTGTCTCATTACATTGACCAAAATTCACAATGCAGCAGCTCCCCTCCCACTTCCTCCCCTTGGTCACCTCCTCCCAGTGTCCATCCCTTCATACTCTTCTGCACCCTGAGCTATCTCCCTGTGCATAAGCAGCCCTTCCTTCTCCCATGATTGTTCTCTCCAGGGCGTGTGTCTACTTGAGGTAAATGTTTAACTCACATGCCTGTACTTTGTTTGGCTGGAAACCACAGTTGTGGGTTCAATTCCAGACCTGAAGGGCAGCTAGGGGCCATAGTCTCAGTGGTTACACCAGGCTCCATTGGACCAGCAAACCTGGTCCCCACCTACTTTTTTTTTTGCCTCCAAATGATTTTGAGTTTTGTACCACATTGTTCTCCCTCTTTATGCAGCCTTTTTTAAAGTATTAAAGTGCAAAAATTTCACTTTGAACACTAAGGTATACCTCACCCAAGTCATGGTATTTTCTCTAGTGTCATATGCATAATAAAGCTGGTGAAGGAATAAAGGAGACCAAAGAAGAATTTATGAATTTGAATTGTGGTGCTAATGGAGAATGCTGCAAATATCGTGGACTACCAGAAGAATGAACAAATTTGTCGTTGGATTGCTTCTTAGAAACAAGAATGGCCAGATTGTGTCACATACATTGGTCATGTTATCAGAAATGACTAGTCTCTGGAGAAGGATATCATGTTTGATAAAACAGAGGGTCAGCATAAATGGGAAAATCCTTAATGGTTGAATTGACACAGTGGCTGTAAAGATGGGCTCAAGCCTAGAAAGGATTGTGTTGTACACAGGGTCACTATGAGTCAGAGCCAACTTAATAGCACGTGTAAACAACGATTGTGCTGAAAAACCTCTTGAGGTCAGAGCCCTGATTCCCTATTTGGGCTTTGGTGATATGGGTGAACAAACCAGACTGCAATCTTTTCTCTGTAGTGTAGAGCAAGCATAGAACAGCTATTGCCTAAGATTATTAAGTTGCTAAAATGCCCTTTTGCTGCTTTTATGGCTAGATAGGAAAGCCTTATGTGACGATACTTTGGACTATACCTTTTGGAGATTCCATGGATTTCCCTTTTTCTTCTTCTAGTCTGGGATCTATAAGGCAAAAAGAATGCCCAAGGACCTCACTCTCCGTAGATCCTGGGTCCCAAGTTACCTAGATTATCTTCCTTCTCTTCAACTTTCAAAGTCTTCTTAGGCTTATTTAACATATGGTCTTTAAAGGCTTCCATTGTACTTAGATGGACAAATAGTCAAACGGACATGTACTCCATCTTCCCAAAAGAACAAGTAGAGAACACAATTCTATTTGTAAAAAACTGGATTTGGATAGGTATCAGTGAAGCTTTTTTTGAGAAGAGGCACATACCTTGGGGTCAGCCTATCAACAGGCTCCCCATTACTGTGGAATGGGCTTCTCCATCCATGGATGAAATATTCAGCAAAAAAGAAAGCAATTAAGTGGTCAAAACAATCCCTCAAAGACTAAAAGGGTATCTAATGTGTTATTTACATAACATTTGCATTGTATTAGGTATTATAAGAAAGGTAATTTAGAGATGATTTAAAGTATATGGGAGGATGTGTATAGGTTATTTGCAAATACTACCAATGCAAGCTGGATTCAGAAGAGGACATGGAACAAGGGATAACATAGCTGTTGTCAGATGGATCTTGGCTCAAGGCAAAGAATACCAGAAAGATGTCCACTTGCGTTTTATTGACTATGCAAAGTCATTTGATTGTGTGGATCATGACAAATTATGGATAACATTGAGAACAATGAGAATTCCTGAGCATTTGACTGTATTCATGAGGAACCTGTACTATGACCAGGAGGCTGTTGTTCGAATGGAACAAGTGGACAATGCATGGTTTAAAATCAGGAAGGGAGTGCATCAGGGTTGTATCCCTTACCCACATTTATTCAATCTATATGCTGAGCAAAAAATTCGGAAAAACTGGACTATATGAAGAAAAATGTGGCATCAGGATTGGAGGAAGAATCATTAACAACCTGAGATATGCAGATGATGCAACTTTGCTTGCTGAAAGTGAGGATGACTTGAGGCACTTACTGATGAAGGTTGAAGAATACAGTCTGCATCATGGATTACGTCTCAAT
>NW_006922001.1:383013-384629 GCF_000298275.1 Orycteropus afer afer | reverse complement strand
AGAAGAATTAATGCTTTTGAGTTGTGGTGCTGGCGAAGAATGCTGAAAGTACCATGGACTGCTAAAAGAACTAACAGATCTGTCCTGGAGGATGTGCACCCAAAATGCTCCTTGGAAGTGAGAATGACCAGACTTCGTCTCACCTATTTTGGTCATGTTGTCAGAAGGGACTATTCCCTGGAGAAGGATGTCATGCTTGGTAGGGTAGAGGGTGGACAAAAGAGGGGGAGGCCTTCAACGAGATGGATTGACACAGTGGCTGCGATGATGGGCACAAGTATAGCAGGGATCATGGAGCTGGCGCAGGATCGGGCAGTGTTTCGTTCTGCTGTGCGTGGGGTCACTATGAGTCAGAAACAACTCAACCGCACCTAACAACAACAACACCTTATTTTATATGAGAGACTTTAGCATTTGCAGATATTGGTAGCCACTGGGGGTCCTGTAACCTATCTCCCATAGATACTAAGGAGTGACTATATATGTAAAAGGGACTAATTGTATTTGGGGAATGAAGTGTAGATCAATTTGATCAAATATAAGAAAAAATGTAATAATATGACAATACTATAATTGCTATAGTGTACATAAATTTTATAATGCTGACTTTTGGGATTATTTGTGATGTAAAAGAACTAGGTGAATAATGATATTTAATTAGAATAATAAGTACAGCATAGTGTTAGGTGTCAGTGAGTTGAGACTGATTTTAAAATCTCTCTATGCTATTACTAGTTGTTCAATCTTAAACAATTTATTAAATCTTTCCAAATTTTACTTTCTCACTAGATTGACAAAAGACTAATGGAGATAATGGAAGTTGTAGATATAAGCAAATGAACAATAGTGGAAAATTGAATAGAGAGTCTTCAGAATATATAAAAGATTGGCGTAATTTTCTCAGAATTGGAAGACCCTGGGCAAAGTCTCCAGTTGAGCTAATTGTATAAACAGGGCAGAAATCTAGGGTGAGAGACTTCATGTGGAACCAATGAAGAGAAAGAAAGAAATTGAAGTACTTCAGCTAAAGGAAGTTAATGTAAGATAGCCAGTTAAAAGGAAATCTTTAAATGAATACATAACATATTACTCAAACAAAACGTGACTCCATATCTGGAAATTGTTGTAATTCTGATTGGAAATTCTTTCCTTATGAAAATGTAAATACTGAAAATAATGTATTTTTCTAACTCACATCCTCTAGTTTTAGAAGTCCAACTGCTTTTGTTGTTGTTAGATGTCATTGAGCAGTTCCAGCTCATATCTACCTTATGCAAAAGAGAAGAGAAAACTGTCCAGTAAGCATCATCCTCACAATCATTGTTGTGTTGAAGTCCATTATTGCAGCCACTGTGTAAATCCATCTTGTTGAGGATTTTCCTTTTTTTGCTCACTCTCTATTTACCAAGCATGATATCCTTTTCCAGGGACAGGTCCTTCCTGATAACATATCCAAAGTATATGTAAAATTAAGTTTTACCATGCTTGCTCCTAAGGAGCATTCTGGCTGTACTGGCTGCGCTTCTTCCAAGACAGATTTATTTCTTCTTCTGGCAATCTATGGGGCATATAATATTCTTCACTAAAACCACAATTCAAAGGCTTATATATATATA
>NW_006922001.1:375599-382913 GCF_000298275.1 Orycteropus afer afer | reverse complement strand
ATATATATATATTTCCCATTGGTTTCCTTTATTCATGGCCCAGCTTTCACATGTATATCAGGCAATTAAAGACCATGGCTTGTCTCAGGTACGCCTTAGTCTTCAAAGTGATAGCTTTGCTCTTTAGACTTTAAAAAGATGTTTTGCAGCCAATTTGCCCAGTACAATATGCCACTTTATTTCTTGCCTGCTGCTTCTGTGGGTATTCATTGTGTGTCCAACTAAAATGAATTCTTTGACAACTTCAATCTTTTCCTTTTCTCTGTTTATCATGATGTTGCTTATTGATGTTTGTGTTAAACTGGGTTCTCTAGAGAAACAAAACCAGTAAAGCTTATAGAGAGAGAAAAAGAGAAATTTGTCTTAGGAAAATGGCTCACACACTTGTAGAAACTGGCAAGTCCAAAGTTTTTGGATCAAGCATCAAGCTGGAGGCTTTTCCCAACTCACACAGCTACAGGGGCTGAGAAGCTCAAGGTTGGCAGGCAGTATACTGACAGTTGACTCCAAAGAATGACAAATCCAAGATCTCCAGGCCACATGGTGGATTGTTCACTCACAGATAGTTGGAGGCAGCACAACAGAATCCCGATTGGCAAAAGAGTGTCTCTTTTCCTAGGATGTCCATAAATATACTGGAAGCAGACCACACCACTAGGGAAACTCCCATTCAATGGATTGGCCACTCAAAACATATACATCTGATCCCATAATGGGAATAACCACATCACAACTGCTTAAAACTCACAGAATTGTGGTCCAGCCAAGTTGACACACAGATCCAAATATCATAATGCATTTGTACATATTTTTGTTCCTTCTTCATGTTGAGGTGTAACCATACTGAAGGCTATGATTTTTTATCTTCATCAATAAATTCAAGTCCTTTTTGCTTTCAGCAACCAATATTTTGTCATCTACATATCATTGATTATTATTGAGTCTTCCTCTAATCCTGATGTCATCTTCTTCTTCATGGAATCCGCATCCTCAGGTTATTTGTTCAGCATACAAACTGAATAATTTTGATGAAAGACACAACCCTGACATACATCTTTCCTGATTTTAAACCCTGCAATATCCCTTTGTTCTGTTTTATTGACTGCCTCTTGGTCGATGTATAGGTTTCACATGAGCACAGGAAAGTGTTTTGGAATTCACATTCTTTGCAATTTTATCCATAATTTATTGTGATCTGCATAGTTAAATCCCTATGCATAGTCAATAAAATACAGATAAACATTTTTCTGGCATTCTGTGCTTTCACTCAAAATTTATCTGACATCAGCCATAGTATCTCTTTTGTCATGTCCTTTTCTGAAACTAGTTTGAAATTCTGGCAGTTGCCTGTTCTTGTACTGTTGCAACCATTTTTAAGTTGTGTTCAGCATAAACTTGACTTCTGTTTGTTATTAATGACAATATTTAATAATGTCCACATTCTATTGATCACTGTCCCTTGGAAAGGGCACAAATATGAAGTTCTTCCAGTTGGTTTGCTGGGTAGTTGTCTTTCAAATTTCTTGGCATAGAAAAGTAAATGTGTCCAGTGTTGCTCCATTTGTTGAAACATCTCAATTGGTATTCTGTCAGTTCCAAGAATCATGGTATTGCCAATATCTTCAATGAAAATTGCACTTCCTCCTTCAGTATTTTTTGTTCTTGATTGCATACTACCTCCTGCAATTGTTCAACATCAACCAATTCTTTTTGGTACAGTGGCTCTGCATTCTTTCTATCTTCCTTTGAAAGAAGATGTTGTTCAATATTTTGCCTATAACATCCTTTAGTATTACAACCCAAGGCTTGAGTTTGTCCTTCTATTCTTTTGGCTAGAGAAATTCTGAATGTATTCTTCACTTTTGGTTTCCTAACTAACTTCAGGTCTTGTACATTTTATTATAACACTTTAGTTTGCCTTCTTGACCCTGACTTTGAAATATTCTGTTCAGCTCTTTTATTTCATCATTTCTTCCATTTCCTTAATCTACTTCACATTCAGTTTTAGAGTCTCTTCTGACATCCATTTGGGTCTTCTTTTATTTCTTGTCATTTTCATGACCTTTTGCTCCCTTTATATATGATGTTCATAATGTCATTCCACATCTCATTTGGTCTTTGATTGCTAACATTCAATCTATCAAAATTTTTTTTTTAGATGATCTCTAAATTCAGGTGGAATATAATCTAGTTCATCGTATGGCTTTTTTGAACTTGCTATAATTATATTAAACTTCAACTTAGACTTGTATATGAGCAATTGAGTGTCTGTTCTATAATCATCCCCTAGTCTTGATTTGACTGATGTATCAATATTGAGCTTATACATGTACAGATATGGGCAATGTGTATTCCATCCAATGAGTTCCATGTGTATAGTCATTGTTTGTGTTGTTTTTTAAAAAAAGATATTTGCAATGAATAAGACATTGGTGTTGTAAAATTTTATCATACAATCTCTGGAGTTGTTTTTTTATCATCAAGGCCATATTTTCTAATTGTTGATCCTTCCTCTGTGTTTCAAACTCTCACATTCCAATCATTAGTAATTATTAACTGTATATTTTATCAAATTCAGACTGCAAAAGTTGATAAAAGCCTTTAATTTCTTCACTTTTGTCATTAGCATTTGATGAGCAAATTTGAGTAATATTCATATTAACTGATGCTTCTTGTATGTGTACTGATATTTTTTTATAGATGACAGTATTGTATTTCAGGATAGACTTTGAAAGTTTCTTTATAATGATAAATGTGATGCCATACCTCTTCATTTTTTATTTCACTACATAGTAGGAGATATGATTATCTGATTCAAAATAGACAGTACCAGTCCACTTCTATTCACCTTTGCCTAGGCTATCAATGTTCATATGTTCATTTTCATGTTTGGTACTTCAAATTTTCCCAGATTCCTTCTTCCTACATTCCATATTCCAATTTTTAATGGATGGATATTTCAAGCTATTTCTTCTCATTTTGAATCATGTCACACCAGCAAATAAACATCTTGATAATGCTACTCGATCCACATTATTAATGTTGACTCTATTTGAGGAGACAGCACTTCCCCAGTCATATAATGAGTGTCTTCCAACCTTAGGAGCACATCTTCCAGCACTGTATCAGACAATGTTCTATAGTTAAAAACTTAATTGCAACTTACAAAGTTTTCACTTCTTGAGTTTTTTTAAACCAGATCACCAGTCCCTGTTACATATTTTATCATACTCTGGAAGCTCTGCTGAAATATGTCTACTATGATTGACCATACTGATATTTAAAATACCAATGGCATAGAATCCAGCATGCGGCAACTCACAAGCCAAAACAGTACAACAAACTGGCGGATGAGTGGTGAACTCTAATTAAGAACTGTGAAGGGGGAAAGCAAAATGTTGTTTGGGGCAGTGCCTGTTTCTCTGCATTCTCTAAAATTAGTTATTCAATTTAGTGTTTATGACAATTCTCATAATTAATTTTATTTTGCAGTCTCTATTAACTACTTTATAAAACACAGAGACTGGACTGTGCTCACTTTAATCCAGTAATTTTGTTGAATTAAAACGATCATTCACGTGGTACAGGACAATTAAAAAAAATTTCCTAGTGAGAACAATACACTGTTAATTTGCAATTATACATGAGTGAATTATGGCCAGAATAACTTTTGGGAAGGGATGTTGGGGAAATTGAAGAGCATGTTGAAAGCAAGGAGATGGAATATTATAAGGAAAATTACTTTGCATACCCAGTTTAAAATAAGTGGATCAGGATGAATCCACTTTTATGATGTGACACTGAACATATTAATCAATTATCTTTTTGTACATCTCTTAAATTCCGTTTAGAGTTGTTTTAAATATTACATAAGTTATTTACTTAAAAGTGCATAATATGTTACCTGGCACATATTAGGTACTTACTTACTATTTTTTCACTATTTTAATCATATTTTTCTTATAATGATACAAACAAGGTCATGAAAAAAGAACAAGAACAGGAGTCATGAGAAGAATGTGCAAGAATAAATAAATCCTATTTGCGTGATTTTTACAATTGTGAGAAATTTGCATGTTGATTAGGACCATGAAATCTAGAATTTATTGTTTGTTGAGAAGTAGATTTTTTTTCTTTTATTTCTCTGCAAATTACTCTTTTTTCCACTAATCTTAAATCAACATAAAGTAATTCCTTCTCCCCAACTCTAAGATTTAGTTCCTTGCCCCCCCCCTTCTTGTACCTTTCCCAGGACCTTAAAGACAACTGTCAGGATTAGGCCACACCATCAACCAGAGCTAACAAAATGTGTAAGATCATGATAGTCAATTCACTTACAAGGTTCAAAGCTGTGTTTTTGAATATTTAACAGTTTTGTATTAAAATTCTAAAAAGACAAACTATTCAAGCTGGATTCAGAAAAGGACATGGAAAGATGGACATCATTGCTGATGTCAGATTAACTGAAAGCAAAGTGTACCAAAAAGATATTTATCTGTGTTTTGTTGACTATGCAAAGGCATTTGACTGTGTGAATAATGATAAGTTATGGATAACATTGTGAAGAATGGAAAGACCTAAATACTTAATTGTGCTTATAAGGAAACTGTGTATGTAGAACAAGAGGCTGTCATTTGAATAGAACAAGGAGAACCTGCATAGTTCAATATCAGAACAGGTTTGTGTTAGGGTTGTATCTTTTCAGCATATTTATTCACCTGTATGCTGAGAAAATAATCTAAGAAGCTGGACTATATGAAGAAGTACATGGCATCAAGATTGGAGGAAGACTCATTAACAAATTAACAACCTAAGATATGCAGATGACACAACTTTACTTCCATTAAGTGAAGATGACTTGAAGCACTCACTGAGGAAGATCAAAGACTACAGTCTTTAGTATGGACTATACCTCAAGATTAAAAAAAAAAAAAAAAAAGAATCTCCTCACAACAGGACCAATAAGCAACATCATGATAAATGTTGTCAGGGATTTAATTGTACTTGGATCCACCATTACACCCACAGAAGCAGCAGTCAAAAAATCAGATGTTTTATTGCACTGGACAAATCTTCTGCAAAAGACTTCTTTAAAGTGTTAAGAAGCAAAGATGTCACTTTGAAAACTAAGATTTGCTCACCCAAGCCATGGTATGTTTAATTGCTTCATAAGCATATGAAAGCTGCACAATGAATAAGGAAAACTGAAGGAAAGTTCATGCCTTTGAATTGTGGTGTTAGGAAAGAATACTGAAAATACCATAGACTGCCAGAAGAATGAGCAAATCTGTCCTGGAAGAAGTGCACCAGGAAAGGTCCTTAGAAGTAACAGTGTCAAGACTTTGTCTCACCTACTTTGCTCATGTTGTTAGATAAGATGCATCCTTGGAAAAGGGTATCATGCTTGGTAAAGTAGAGGGTCAATGAAAGAGGGGAAGATCTTCAATGATATGGATTGACACAGTGGCTGCAATGATGGGCTCAAGAACAGAAAGGATTGTGAGGATTGGGTAGGCCTGGGACATATTTTTTTCTGTTGTACCTATGGTCACTATGAGTTGGAGCTTGCTCAATGGCACCAAACAATAACAATATGAGACATTAAAGTATGTATAGGCAATAAAGGAAAGAATGTTAAAAATAGATGGCAAATAAAATTAGTTATGAAACTTTATATATGAGGTTATTGTTTCTACCAAATATAAATTATCATTTATAAGAGGCAAAATTATTTGCAAATTATAAATATTCGTCAAAGTAGCATCTAACCCAGCAGACTCTGGACCATATGAACAGCAAATAAAAATTTGAACTACAGAATAATCTCTTGTCTTCAGATGACTCAAGACAGGCATGTTGGGCAATGTCCTTTGACAGCATTGAAAAGGCTCATAGCAACACTTTGCCTTTTTTTTTTTTTAGCTTTGATTAATTTTAGTAAACATTTGTCTGAAGTGTCAAGTAATTGTAAACTTTAAACAATGGTTTTCTTGGATCCACAATCAGTACCACAGAAGCAGTAGTCAAGAAATCAGAAGTCATATTGCACTTGGCAAATCTGCTAAAAGTGATATCTTTAAAGTGTTAAAGAGCAAAGATATTATTTTGAAGACTAAGTTCTGCCTAACCCAAGCCATGCTATTTTCTTTTGCCTCATATGCATATGAAAACAGAACAGTGAATAAGGAAGACCCAAGAATTGATGTCTTTGAAAACTCAAGGGCAAAAACTTCTGCTGACAAAACTAGTTGTGGCAAAGAGTACTGAAAACATCATGGATTGCCAGAAGAACCAACGAATCTGACTTGGAAGAAGTGCAACAGATTGCTCATTAGATGGACGAATGGTCAGACTTCATCTCACATACTTTGGTCGTGTTGTTAGAAAGGATCAGACCCTGGAGAAGGATCATGCTTGATAAAATAGAGGGACAGCAAAAAAGGGGAAGACCCTCATTGAGATGGATTGACACAATGGGGGCAAAGATGAGCTCAAACAGAACAAGGATTGCGAAGACGGTGCAGCTCTGAGCAGTGTTTCACTCTGGTACACAGGGTCACTGTGACTGGGAGCAGACTCTACAGCACCTCACAACAATAGGCATTGGCTGGGATGTTTTAGGATTCAGAAAATACTTGTCTAAGGTTTTCTTTATAAATGTTTTATGTGACAGAATGAACTGAATTAAAAAAAAATTCTAAACACTATTAACATACAGTCCACTTTTTAAAATCATCACACTTAATATTCTAAAGTTTTTTCTTTGTATTTAATCTATTATATCCATTGTTTATGATAATTTTCTTGGCCATCTTTTTGACTCTCATGGTTAAATTTATTTTTTATAGTTCATCATTTTAATCTTCCTAAAGGCCATTTGTTAGGTCTAGAGATACAGATGCTGATGTTCCACAATCTTCAAATCTTGATTGTGACTGCATACCCCCTTTGTAAGCCATGTGAATGAGATTTGTGGCTTCTGTGGTTATCATCTCAGACTACCATCCACAAAGTAGAATCAAATGCAATCTCTAGAGTAAAATCCTCTGCAGTGCCATCTGTTAATTGAGGATAGTTTAAAATATTACTTGCATCTACCATATCCCTCAAGAAACCACAGTAAACTCCCCCTTGGGCATATCTGAAACATAGATATTAGCACTGAATTTTTAAAGATATGTTCATTTTGTTGTTGTTGTTGTTGTTAAGTGCCGTCGAGTCATTTCCAACTCATAGCGACCCCATGCACAGCAGAACGAAACACTGCCCGATCCCGCACCAGCCCCACAATCCCTGCCATACTTGAGCCCATCA
>NW_006922001.1:342463-372534 GCF_000298275.1 Orycteropus afer afer | reverse complement strand
AAGCTGCAATGAAAGAACTGGCGAAGAACAAGGATCCGGGAATTGATGGCATACCGATTGAGATATTTCAACAAACAGATGCCCCGTTGGAGGCACTCACTCAGTTATGCCAAGAGATTTGGAGGACAGCTACCTGGCCAACTGACTGGAAAAGATCCATATTTGTGCCATTCCAAAGAAAGGCAATCCCACAGAATGTAGAAATTATAGAACAATATCATTAATATGTTCATTTTAATAGGAGATAATATAACATCCATTATCTTAACTGGGTATATATTTTAGCTGTGTACTTTTATACCAAATTGCTATCTCCATTAACAAGTATTAATACAAAAATAAAAATTGCAAATGTTTTTTAATCAACACTTCAATTAATGGGCAAAATATTTACATTGAAAAACACCATCACCTTTACCCATTCATAGTGCGTTTGGTTGGCAGATTCCAACAAAAAATAAAAGATTCAGATAACTATAAGGAATAACTTGACTTTTGCAGTTCTAGCCATCAATCCAGCACATAAGAAAAAAAAAAAGGTAAAAAATGGCAACTTATTGTTATAAATCTTATCAAAGATTTAGTACTGAATTTGACATAAAAGAGTTAAACTCTCTAAACTTTGAAAACATAAAACAATGGTACTATTCTGTGTGTCACATTTTCTTCAGAATGCTTAATTAAAAGAGTTCCTTGTTCCTACTCTGTGGTCTATACACAAATCATGTTAATATTTTAATATACCCTGATGCTACACAAATAATTTTACACTAAACTTCACAGAAAGAGTGTTTAATGATAATTTAGCTATATTAGAGACAGGAAATTAAAAGTATCTGATGGTACTTTAAAAAGAACTTTTGAGGCAATCATAATGGAACCTTGTCAAAACTGTTTCTTTGATTCATATTGTGGTAGCTGTCTATGTTTTGATTATTGTGCACCAATTCAGATTGCAGATTTGCTTTCAGCATATCATTTAAAGAAAAAGAAATATATTTTTTGGTTAATTTTGTCTTACAAATTTTCTTCTATTTTAAAGTAAGTAAATTCTTCAATATTTAATTATCATAACCAAAACACCACAATACTGATTTTCTAAACTTAGTACATTTATTTTGATAAATTGAATGTATGAAATAAAAGAAATAAAAATACAAAGAGAAGTTTAAAAAATTTCCCTACTTTCTACTACCAAGAAATAGACATCATTATTAAAATTGAATATTTTTCCACATATTTTTACTTGCCTATATGTGTGGTGGGAGCTCTAGTGGCATAGTGCCTAAGGAATGTGACTGCTAACCAGAAGCCTGGTAGTTCAAACCCATCAACCACTCCTCAGAAGGAAGGTTGGGCAATCTACTTCTGTAGTGATACTGCCTCAGAAACCCAAGGAGGGTTCACTATGAGTCAGATCTGATTTGATGGCAGTGAGTTTGTTTTTTTGCTATATGTGTAGGAGCATCAGATAGGTAAAAACACTTTTGTAAAAATGTGATGATATTATACTTGGTAATCTTAATACATAGATTGTTAGATTTTATCTAAACTAATAGAAGAAATAAAATTGAATTGAAAGTGAAGGAATGGCTTTCAAATAGTATGGCAAGAGATCTTACTTCTAAAAATATTTCCTTAAATATTGATAATAAAAAAGGATTATGATAAAATTAGAAGGTTGGAATTATTGTATTAATATTAACTACATGTCTTGATTGTTAGCAATTTGACTCTCTGCTTCAATGAGTATTTCAGCACTCTTGCATATCTTCCCACTCTTCAGTTACAATTTTTCTTATAGTTTTTCACTTTCAACTTCTAAAATATTTTATTTTCTTAATAGGTTAAACAATTTTCTAGAAATTATTCCACATTTAAATGGAATAAGTGTTTACACTGGTCTTTTATTCATAGCTTTTTTAGTTGCAAGTTCAAGCTCATTTTGCTGTTGTTAGGTGCCATTGAGTTGGCCCTGACTCAAAGTGATCCTATGTACAACTAAAAGAAACACTGCCCTGTCCTGTGCTAGCCTCATAATACTTGCTATACCTGAGCCCATTGTTGTAGTCACTGTGTCAATCCATCTCATTGAGGGCCTTCCCCTTTTTCATTGACCTTCTCCTTTACCAAGCATGGTAACCTTCTCCAGGGAATGGTCCTTTCTGACAACATGACAAAACTAGGTCAAACAGAGTCTGGCTATTTTTACCTCTAATGAGCATTCCAGCTGCACTTCTTCTGGGACAGATTTGTTAGTTCTTCTGGCACTCTATGGCACTCTCAGTATTCTTTGCCAATGCCCAAAACCAAAAGCATCAACTCTTCTTTGGTCTTCCTTATTCATTGTCCAGTTCTCACAAGCATATGAGGGGATGGAAAATACTATGGTTTGGATTAGGTACACCTTAGTGTTCAAAGAGACATCTTTGTTCTTCAGCACTTAAAAGAGGTCTTTTGTAGCAGATTTGACCATTGCAATATGTCATCTGATATCTTGACAGCTGCTTCTATTGGTGTTGGTTGTGGAACCAAGTAATATGAAATCTTTGACAACTTCAATCTTTTCTCCACTTATCATGATGCTGTTTATTGACCCATTTGTGAGAATTTTTATTTTCTTTAGGTTGAGATGTTAATCCATACTGCAGACTGTAGTCTTTAATCTTCATTGGTAAGTGCTTCAAGGTCTCCTTACTTTCAACAAGCAAAGTTGTCTCATCTTCATATCACAGGTTGTTAATTAGTCTTCCTCCAATACTGATGCCACTCTCTTTTTTATGTAGTCCAGCTTCTCCAATTATTTGCTCAACATACAGATTGAATAAGAATGGTGAAAGGATACAACCCACACACACTCCCTTCCTGATTTTAAAACATGTAGTGTCCCCTTTTCTGTTTAAAAAACAGCCTCCTGGTCTATGTACAAGTTCCTCATGAGCACAATGAAGTGTTCTGGAATTCCCATTCCTCTCAATGTTATCCATAATTGTTATGACCCACACAATTGAATGTTTTTGCATAGTCAACAAAACATAGGTAAACATCTTTCTGATATTCTTTGCTTTCAGCTAAGGTTCATCTGACATCAGCAATGGTAACCCTCATTCCACATCCTCTTCAGAATCCAACTCATTTTGTAACATATCTTAAATGCATGGTCTTCTTAGTCAAGTTTCCTTCTTTCTTCTTTTTCTTTTTTTCCTTTCAAAGAAGGGCTAATATTTATTTATTGACTTCTTCTTTCTTTTAAAACATCCATCTTCTTATTTATTTACAAAGCTTTTTGCTTGTTTGACTTATATTTTCTTCAGAACATGTAGGTACTATTCCAGTATTTTCCCACATTGAATACTTCTATGGAAAAATCTGATACTAAACAGGTTTTTGTCTTTTTGTAAGTGATTTTCTTTTTCTTAGTGTATCTTTCCCTTCCTTCTTTACTTTTGAGTGTAAATATGTTAACCAGTATGTGGCACAGTAGGTAACTCTTCGATTATTTCTACTTATTTATTTATTTCTGTAATTGCTTGTGTTTTTTCAATCAGCAGCTTTAAATTTTCCTTTGGGTCAAGAAAATTACCCATTACACTTTTTGTGTTTTCCATTTCAATATCACTTAATTTATTTATATTTGATGGTTTCATCTTTTCATTTGTATGTCTTTTCTCTAATATATTTAATAATTCTAACTTTTCTCTCTGAATTCACTGTGATTACTTTAGGTCTTTCTTTATGACAGATTTAGTTTTCAATTGCATCTATTACTGGTTCTAATCCATTTATTATGCCTGTAATGATCTCGTTTTGCTCCTCAACTTGTTTCCCTGTGTGTGTAATCTCTCTTTTTATCACAATTTGCTGTTTCATTATACCATTTTTATCTCATTCTATGGAATACATGTTCTAATTTCCTCATTATGTTGTTTTATTAGCTCCAAGTACTTGTGGACAAATTTCTTTGCATCTTTGTGTTATGGTTTTAACTAAGCTAGATTTTTAATGTTTCATGTATATTTTCTTTTTTATTCTCTGAGACAGGAATGGTTTCAGATGTCACATTCCATTACTTTTCATCTTACCTGTATCTCATATTATGACACTGCATTTACTCATATATTGCTAAGTTTATGGAATAGATATTTGTATGAGAGGGAAGTTTTGAGGAGTACACTCAGTAGATGCTCTGTGTGGTTTTGGTAGACAAGTTGGATTCTGAGGGTCAATACAATGCATTAGAATTTACCTAATATCATGTTGGAATATTTATTACAATTGTTTATTTTTCTCACCATCAACCTACTGGAGCCGTGGTTTTCACCTTACCTGTACATTAGAGTCACCTGGAACATTAAAAAATACAAATGTCCTTTATGTACACAATCATGTAATAATAGTAAAAAAACAATAATTTATGAGTGGATGTGTAGAATGACACTCAATCTTAACAAAGGTGGGAAGGCAAATGGGACTACAACCAAGAATATAGGAAAAGCTGACAGAAGTTATCTCTATGTATTTATATGTGCTGCAGATATAACCATGAATGCAGTAGAGCATACAGAGGACAAAGTTATGAAAAAATCTTAGTCATAACTCTGAACATTTTGTGGGAATATGTTGGTGAGTATGGAGGCTCAGGACCTTAGTCTTAGGGGACACTAAGGTCAATTAGTGACACTAAAGTCCACAAAGACAGTGTTCTACATCCTACTCTGGTGAGCAGAGACTGGGGTCTTAAAAGATTGTGAACAACCATGTGCTGTTGCTGTTGTTAGGTACCACCAAGATAGGTCCAAATTATAGCAACTTTCTCTACAACAGAACAAAACATTGTCTGTTCCTGAGCCATCCTCACAAGCTGTGCTATGTTTGAACCCATTGTTGCAGCCACTGTATTACTCTAGCTTATTGAAGGTATCTCATTTTTTGCTTATACCCTACCAAGCATGATATTTTTCTTCAGGGACTGGTCCCTTATGAAAACATGGCCCAAGTAGGTGAGATAAAGTCTGGAAATTCTTGCTTCTAAGCATTCTGCTGCACTTCCTCCAGGATAGATTTTTTTTTTTTTTTAATTCTTCTAACAGTCCATGGTATTTTCAGTACTCTTTGCCAACACCACAATTCAAAGGCATCAACACTTCTCCAGTCTTGCTTACTCATTGCCCAGTTTTCACTTGCATAAGAGGTGTTTGAAAATGCCATGGCTTGATTAGATGCAACTTAGTCTTCAAAGTGACTTCTTTACTCCTTAGATAAAGAAACTCTGGTGGTGCAGTGTCTAAGGCATTTGACTACTAAACAGAAGGCTGTGGTTCAAAGTCACTAGCTGCTCCACAAAAGGAAGATAAGTCAATCTACTTCTGTAAAGATTTTCTGTCTTGGAAACCCAATGGAGATCTCTATGAGCCTGAAATGACTGTGGTGGTGGGTTTCACTCCTTAACATTTAAATCTGCAGCAGATTTTCCCAGTGAAATATGCATCTCATTTTTTGACTGCTCCTTCCAAGGGTGTTGTTTATGGATACAAGTCAATGAAATCCTTGACAATTTCATTTGTCATTTATTTCCATTTATCATGATTTTGCTTTTTGGCCCATTTGTGAGGATTTTTGTTTGCTTTATGTTGAGGTACAATCCATACTGAAGACTGCAGTATTTGATCTTCAATAAGTATTTCAAGTCCTCTTCACATTCAACAAGCAAGATTGTGTCACTTGCATTTTGAGTTTTTCTCCAATCCTGATGCCATGTTCTTCTTCATAAATGCCAGCTGCTCATGCAATTTGTTCAGCATATAGATTGAATAAATATGGTGAAACACTACAACCCAGATGCACATCCATCCTGATTTTAAGCCATTTGGTACATCCTTATTCCATTTGAATTAGAGTCTTTTGGTCTATGTACAGGTTCCTTATGAACACAATAAAAAGTTTTGGAATTCCCAATTATCACAGCACTATTCATAATTTGTTTTTATCCACACAGTCAAATACCTTTGCATATTAAATCAAACTCAGCTAAACTTCATTCTGATATACTATGCTTTCAGCCAAGATCCATCTGACATCAACAATGATATTCCTTGTCCCATGTCCTCTTCTGAATCCATCTTGAACTTCTAGAAGTTCCTTGTTAATATGCTTCAACAACAGTTTTTGAATTATCTTCCATAAAAGTTTACTTGCATTTGATAATGTTCAATAATTTCCAAATTTTATTGGAACATGCCAAATATCAGTCTCTTCCAGTCAGTTGGCCTTTTAGATTTCTTGTCATAAATGAGTAAGCACCCCCATCGCATCATCAGTTTGTTGAAACATCTCAATGGTTATTCTGTCAATTCCTGAAGGTTTATTTTGTGCCAGTTCCTTCAATGCAGCCTGCACTTCTTCCTCCAATACCATTGGTTCTTGATTATATGTTACCGCCTGAAATGATTCAAGATGACCAATTCTTTTTGATATAGTGGATCTGTGTATTCCTTCCATCTGATTTTTATGCTTCCTGCATCATTTAATATTTTACCAACAGAAACATTCAATATTATTGAATTAATTAATTCATGGCTTGAGTTTGTCTTCAGTTCTGTAAGCTTGAGAAATGCCAAGCATGTTCTTCTCTTCTGTTTTACTAACTTCAGGTTTTTGCATGTTTGATGATAATATTTTGCTTTGTCTTCTTGAAATTCCTTTTAAACCTTCTGTTCTTTTACTTCATCATTCCTTCCATTCAGTATAGCTATTCTATATTCAAGAACAAGTTTCATGTTGTTCTTGAACAAGAACAAGAATCTCTTGGTTCTTGCACAAGATTTTCATGAGCAAGAATCTCTTCTGCCATTCATTTTGGTCTTCCCTTCCTTTCTTGTCTTTTTAAGCACTTTTTAAGGGATACTCTTGATGTCATCCCACAAGAAATGTACTCTTCCTTCATTGGTGTTGAATGCATCAAATCTATTTTTCAGATGCCCTCTA
The DNA here is from genome assembly GCF_000298275.1 of Orycteropus afer afer. Lineage (NCBI taxonomy): Eukaryota > Metazoa > Chordata > Mammalia > Tubulidentata > Orycteropodidae > Orycteropus > Orycteropus afer. Next base: position 365,550 of record NW_006922001.1, on the reverse strand, counting down.
AATTCAAGTGGGATATAATCAAGGTCATATTTTGGTTCTCATGGACTTGTTTTAATTTTCTTCAGCTTCAACTTGAACTTGCCTATGAACAACTGTTTCACAGTTAGCTCCAAGCCTTGTCCTGACTAATGATATTGAGCTTCTCCTTCACCTCTTTCTATAGATGTATTCCATTTGTTCCCTGTGTATTCCATCTGGTGAGGTACACATGTACACTCACTATCTATATTATTGAATCCTATCATGCAATCTACAGCACAATTTCTATTACCAAAGGCACATTTTATAACTACTGATGCTTCTTTGTTTCCAAATTTCACATTGTAATCACCAATAACTATCAATGAATCTTTATTGTGTGTTTGATCAATTTCAGACACAGAAGTTGGTAAATATTTTCAAATTCTTCATCTTTGTTTTAATGAGTTATGCATAAATTTTAATAATAATCGTATTAACTTGTCTTCTTTGAAGGCATATGAATATTATCTTATTTTTGATATCATTGTACTTCAATATGCCTCTTGATTTTTTTTTTTTTTTTTTTTTTATGAATGAAACACCATCCCTCTTCAATCTGTCATTTCACTGTGGTTCACAAAGTTTTCAGTGGCCAATTTCTTCAGAAGTGAAAGAGCCTATCTTTCTTCCCAGTCTGTCTTATTCTGGAAGCATCACTGAAACTGTCCACCATGGGTTACTTTGTTAGTATTTGAAATACCAGTGAAGTAGCTTCCAGTCTCATGACAATATACAAACCATCACATTATGACAAACTGACAGATTAGTGTTGGAGAGGGTCCATCTAAGGTGCAACTATTAGTCTCTCCCCATCTAAAGCAAATAAGAGTGAATAAAATCAGAGATGAAGGAAATAATTAGTCCAAAGGACTAAAGGTGCCTGTAAACTTCAACTTTCATGGCCATTAGACCAGAAGAACTAGATGGTGCCTTGCTACCATGGGTGACCACTTGGAAAGTATCTCAATAAGAGGTCCTAGATAGAGTGGGAGTAAATATGGAACAAAACTCAAAATCATAGAAAAGAGCATGCTTATTGTTCTGGTGAAGACTTATGGAACCTCCAAGACTATAGCACTTAGACATCCTTCAAGCTAAGAACTGAACTTAACCCCTGTGATTCAACTGACAGACAAATTATAGACAGTCCTATAAGGTGAACAGTAATATCAGAAGAGTATGCACTTATTAGTACAACCAAACATGAGATCCACAGGACAACATTTGCCCAAGAATAGAGTTAGGAGAAAGGAATGAAGGGAAGGGGTGGACATAAGGAGGACATTGGAAGAATGTCATTATAATATGAGGAGGATTGCAGTGAATGTCATAAATAGAATGTGTATGGATTGCTGAATGGAAAACCAATTAGTTCTGTAAACTTCCATCCAAATAACAATTACAAAAAAAGAAAAGAAAAAAAAAAAAAAAAACGTCCAGGTCCTAGTGCTAGTAATATTGACTTAGTTTACTTTTTCTGAAGTTGGACTTAGAACTCTTAAACCTCTGTATGCAATTCTAATGTGCAGTAAAGTTTGAGAGTTACTCATTTGAACTATTCCTCTCTTTTAAAGAGAGTTACCTTCACTATTTCCTGCTTTTCTTTATCTATGTTTCCTCTGATTAATAATTTCACTAATATTGCACAGTAAGAAAGGGAGAAAAGTAGGGAAATACTCTCAGTTATTTGCTTTTCAAATTGAGGGGAGTTATTGAAAATTCCCAGGCTCTTCTTGGTTCATTAATACAGTTCTAAAGTATAACATAGGGTTTAAACACATCATCACTATACAATATTTCTTATTTTGAACATATCACTTTGTCCTCATTTTTAAGTTTATATCATTGAGTTGGTTGCTCACAGGAATTCGTTCTCCCTCTTTTCTCATTGCCTCATCTCTCCCTCTTTTATTTCTTTCCTTCCTCCCTCTCTACCTCCCTCCCCCACCTCCTCCTTCCTTCCCTCCCTTTCTTCCCTCACTCCTTTCTCTTTTTCTTCCTTCCTTTCTTCCCTCCTTCCTTCTTTATTTCTTTTCATTCTATAATTTTTTAGAAATCTATTTTTAAAGCCATTGGTAGAATTTCCTTTAACCATAATCCTCAACATCCTTTGAAGTTTTATAAATTTGCATTTGCTGTCTTTTTTTTTCCCTTTTTTAAATTATTTTAATTCATTTCATTTTAAGTGGTGTACAGTATACAAAAAGATTTTTAAAAAGATTACTTCCTAAGCCTATTAGCCTTTTTATTTTTCTTGTGGAGGGAACATCAATATTCCACATAGATCTTTGAGTAATAATGACTAGTAAAAGGGAAATTTCAGAGAAATTTATATATATTTCACAGGGACAACATATCCACATCACTGTGTGCATCTTATACATTGAGTAGTCATGGCAGATAAAATACATTCAGTTAACTTTGAATTACAGACACAGTGTGATAGTTGAGTTGTGTTTCTACTTGGCTGGACCATGATTCTCACTGGTTTAGCCATTATGATGTAGTCATCCCCATGTTTAGATCTGATATAATGTGATCACCTTCATGATGAGATGTGATATGTGCACTCAATCAGTTAAAAGTCAGTTATCTCAGAAATGTGGCCTTTTTCCAATATAAACATGGAAGTCCTGGGAAAATGAGATGGCTTTGTGTTGGATCTAGATCCTACATCTGACTCATCATCATTTCTGGTTCCTAGACTTGAACCAGTGGCTTGCTTAATTGCCTGCCAATCTGCGATTGTTGCCTTCATAGCCTCTGAGCCACCAATCTGCCATTTTATCATTCCATCTTGGATTTGTCAGCCTCTCAAACCAGCAGACTACAAATCTTGACTTTGTCTGCCCCTGTAGCTGTGTGAGTCATGAGAAGACTCCAGACTGATATTTGGACATAGAGTTAGTATTTGCCAGTCTCTACAAGTGCATAAGCTATTTCCTTGAGATATATTTTTCTTTTTCTCTCTCCATTTACATATAATCTTCACTAACTTTGTTTTACTAGAGAGCCCAGCCTAAGAAGAAGTTTTTATTATTATTATTATTATTACTGTTATTGTTATTATTATTATTTTAAGTATGTCTGAGTTTGTCCTACTCTGTTGTACATAGGGTGGCTATGAGTCAGAGACAACTATGTGGCACTGAACAACACCATAAGTATGTGCCATGAAAAGTTGGTGACAAACAACAACAACAAAAAAGTGACATTAAAATTTAACTAGTTGCTTGTATTTTTATTTGTTAAATCTTTCAGAACTAGGCTTAATTAAAAAAAAATATATATATATATGACGGCCTAGAGAAAAATGAGATGAGGTAATGAAATTCAAAACTGATGAAATGGAGAGTGTCTTCTAAATGTGAAATTATACTTAGAAGCATCTTCTATCTTTTCCTTTTTACTCTTCATTATTGCCAATCCTGACTTATCTACTTGACTAAGATTTGAAGTCACCACTCATCTGTCTGTGGTGGCTTGCATGTTGCTGTGAGGCTGGAGGCTATTCAACTGGTATTTAAAATACCAGCAAAGTCACCTATGGTGGAGCTTCCAGATTAAGACAGACTCGGAGGAAGGAAGGGGTCATCCACTTCTCAAAGAATTGGCTAGTGAAAACCCTATGAATAGGAGTGGAACACTGTCTAATATATTACTGAAAAATAGCCCTGAAATATTGTCCTATATAATGCCAGAAGATGAGCCCCTCAGGTCAGAAGTCACTCAAAATATGACTGGGGAAGAGTTTCCTCCTCAGAGTAGAGCTGACCTTAATGATGTGAATGGAGTAAAGCTTTTGAGACCTCTATTTGCTGATATGACATGACTCAAAATGAGAAGAAATAGCTTCAAACATCCATTAATAATCAGAACATAGAATGTGCAGAATATGAATCTAGGAAAATTGAAGTTATCAGAAATGAAGCGAAATGCATAAAGATCACTATCCTAGGCATTGGTGAGCTAAAATGGATAGGTTTGGGACATTTTGAATCAAACAACCATATTATCTACTGTACTTGTTGTTGTTGTTGTTAAGTGACGTTGAGTCATTTCCGACTCATAACGACCCCATGCACAGCAGAACGAAACACTGCCCGATCCCGCACCAGCCCCACAATCCCTGCTATACTTGAGCCCATATCGCAGCCACTGTATCAATCCATCTTGTTGAAGGCCTCCCCCTCTTTCATCGACCCTCCACCCTACCAAGCATGACATCCTTCTCCAGGGAATGGTCCCTTCTTACAACATGACCAAAATAGGTGAGACGAAGTCTGGCCATTCTTGCTTCCAAGGAGCATTCTGGCTGCACTTCCTCCAGGACAGATCTGTTAGTTCTTTTAGCAGTCCACGGTACTTTCAGCATTCTTCACCAGCACCACAAGTCAAAAGCATCAACTTTTCTTTGGTCTTCCTTATTCCTTGGCCAGCTCTCACATGCATACCAGGTGATTATGACAAATTGAAGAGGAATGATGTGGCATTCATCATCACAAAGAATGTTTCAAGATCTATCCAACAGTACAACACTCTCAGTGACAGGAAAATATCCATATGCCTGCAAGGGAGATGAGGTAATATACTGTTCAAATTTATTCACTAACCACCAATGTGCCAAAGATGAGGAAATTGAAGATTTTTATCAACTTCTACAGGCTGAAAATGACTAAATGTTAAATCAAGATGTGTCAATTATTACTGGTGATTGGAATTCAAAAGTTGGAAACAGAGAAGAATGGCTTGCAGTTGGAAAATGTGCCTTTGTGATAGATATGATGCTGGACATAGAATTTCAGAAGACCAGTGACTTATTCATAGCAAATACCTTTCTTTTAACAACATAAACAATGGGTATACGCATGCACTTCACCACATGGAATCAGATCAACTATATCTGTGGAAAGAGGCAATGGAAAAGCCAAAACAAATCCTGGAGCTGACTATAGAATGGACTATCAACTGCTCCCATGCAAGTCCAAGATGAAGAAAATTGAAACAAGTTGAAGAGAGTTAAAATATGATCTTGATTATATCCTACCTGAATTTAGAGGCCACCTAAACAATAGACTTGATTCATTGAATAATAATGACCAAAAACCGGAGGAATTATGGGATGACATCTACAATGTCATTCATAAAGAAAGCAAAAGGAAATGAAGAAAAGACAAAAATTGATGTCAGAAGCCAATCTGAAACTTCCCCTTGAGTAGACAGTAGCTGAAGCAAATGGAATAAGAAGATCAAAGAGCTGAACAGAAGATTTCAAAAAGCAGCTTGAGAAGACAAATATTATAATGAAATGTGCAAAGATCTGGAATTAGAAAACCAAAAGGGAATAATATGCTCAGTGTTTCTCAAGCTGAAAGAACTGAAGAAAAAATTCAAGCCTCAAGTTGCAATATTGAAAGATTCTATGAGCAAAATACTGAATGATGCAGGAAACATCAAAAGAAGATGGAAAGAATACACAGTCACTGTACCCAAAAGACTTGGTCAATATTCATTGATTTCAGGAGATGGCATATGATCATGAACCAATGGTTTTGAAGGAAGAAGTTGAAGTGTCAGTGAAGGAATTGGTGAAGAACAAGGCTTCAGGAACTGACTGAATACCTGTTGAAATGTTTCAACAAATGGATGCTCTCCAGGAGGCACTCACTCGTCTATGGAAAGACATCTGGGAGACAGCTACCAGACCACTTGACTGGCAGAGGTCTATATTTGTATGCATTCTAAAGAAAAGTGATGCCACAGGATGTGGAAATTATCTTAATATCACACACAAGTAAACTCTTGCTAAAGATATTTCAAAAACGATTGCTGCAGTACATTGACAGATAAAGTCCAGAAATGCAAGCTAGATTCAGAAGAGTACTAGCAGCAAAGGATATCATTGCTGATGACATATAGATCTTGGCTCAAAGCAAAGAATACCAGAAAGATGTTTACTTCTGTTTTATTTACTATACAAAAGCATTTGATTGTGTGGATCATAACAAACTATGGATAGCATTGAGAAGAATGGATATTCCAGAACACTTAATTGTGCTCTTAAGGAACTTATGCATAGACCATGATGTTGTCATTGAAACAGAGCAAGGGGCATGACATGGTTTAAAATCAGGAAGGGAGTGTGTCAAGGTTATATCTTTTCACCCTACTTATCCAATCTGTATGCTGAGCAAATAATCTGAGATGCTGGATCATATGAAGAAAAGCATGTACCAAGATTGAAGGAACACTCATTAACAACCTGTGATATGCAGACACAACCTTGCTTGCTGAAAGTGAGGATGACTTGAAACACATATTGATGAAGATTAAAGCCTACAGTCTTCAGTATGGATTATATCTCAACATAAAGAAAATCAAAATCCTCACAACTGGGCCAATAAACAGCAGCATGATAAATGGAGAAAAGATTGAAATTGTCAAAGATTTCATATTACATGGTTACAAAATCCACACCAGTGGAAGCAGCAGTGAGAACATCAGAGGACACATTGAGCTGGGCAAACATGCTGCAAAAGACCTGGTTAAAGTGCTGACAAGCAAAGATACCTCTTTGAAGACTAAGGTGCACCTAACCCAAGCCATGGTATTTTCAATCATTTTATATGCATGTGAATGCTGGACAATGAATAAGAAAGACCTAAGAAGAGTTGATGCTTTTGAGTTGTGAATAACATTGAAAGTACCATGGACTGTCATAAGAACTAACAAACATGTCCTGGGTGAAGAGCAGTTGGAATTCTCCTCAGAAGCAAGAATGGCCAGATTTCATCTCACTTACTTTGATCATGTTTTCAGAAGAGACCATTCTCTGCAGAAAGATATCATGGTTGGTAAGGTGGAGGGTCAATGAAAAAGGGGAAAGCCCTCACTAAGATGGATTGACACAGTGGCTGCCATGATGGGCTCAGGTGTAGCAAGGACTGTGAAGCTGGCAAAGGACTGGTTTTGTTCTGTTGTACATGGAGTCACTAGAAGTCGCAGGCAACTTGACAGCACCTAACAACAACATGATATGAGAATTAATTTTCCAGCACTGTATTCACCTTTACATTAACAGAATGCTTTCAAAAATCAATGAGAATATTCACATAAAATGCAGCACAAAAATGATAATGAACAAACTGAAGCTATGAAAGAACATGAGTGAATATTATGACACAATTTTGAAAAAAAATAATTTACCAGTTTAATCAGTGACTATGAACATGTCTTACCAGTAACATCATCATAAACATCAGCAGCAGGAACATATATTTAAAACCAGTATTAAATTCTCTGAAAATTATATTATTACTATCTATATTTTATAGGTGAAAAGATTGAAGTACATAGTTTAAATAGTTTTCCAGAGATCATAAAGCTAGTAAATGACTTATTATATAAAAGGAATCTATATGCAACAAGTTCTTCACAAAAAATAAATAAGTTTAAATATTGTTTGCATGAAAAGCAAAAAGTAAATGAAAATTCTAACATGAAATAATTATTTATTCTGCTCAAAGTACAATTTTTAAATGCACTGTTTATACACTTTATTTTTTTAATAGGCACATGGAGAAATTCTGGAAATATTACAATACAAATATGGAAGATTATCATGTTATTAATATGTTATGATAAAATTGCTACTTAAAGGAGAATGCACAATTAAATGACAAATACACTTATGTGGGAGTCATATTATTTTCAGTGGAGTATTATGATATATATTGTGGTATACAATTTACTTTTCTCCATTAAAATCCCAATGTTTATTTCAACATGTTTCAACATTATGCATATCATGTTTACATTGAAGGCTCAGTTTGTAGTGGATATATTCACTTGTTCTTTTCTAAATAAACAATTAAACCCACATCTCCAAGCTCTAAGAGCAAAGATGTTTCCTTGAAGAGTAAGGTGCTGTTGGCACAAGTCATTGTATTTTCAATAACCTCATATGCATGTGAGAGCTGGACAATGTACAAGGAAGGCCAAAGAAAGGTCGGTGCTTTTGAGGTGTGATGTTGGCAAAGAATGCTGAAACTACCATGGACTGCTAAAAGAACTAAAAAATCTGTCTTAGAAGGATTGTAGCTGGAATGCTCCTTGGAAGTAAGAATGGGCAAACTTCATCTCAACTACTTGGTCAAGATGTAAGAAGGGATCATTCCCTGGAGAATGCTTGGCAAAGTGGATGGACAATAAAAAAGGAGAAGGCCCAAAACGAGATGGATTGACACAGTGGCTGCACTTATGGGATCAGACATAGTGAGGATGATGGGACTGGCACAAGACCTGGGAGTGTTTTGTTCTGCTTTACATGAGATCACTATGAGTTGGAGATGACTTGACGGCACTTACCAACAACAACAACAACAACAACAAAATAATTCCTTCAGACCACAGAAGCAAAACTTACATATGAAATTCATTCAGTTTTACATTTTTAAAAAATTTCATGGAATTATTACATATTAGTTGTATATAGAAAAGTAAATAAGCCAACTAATGCAAAATCCAACACAAAGACTGTCCCCCAACCTGAAAACTTCTCAGGAATAATTAACAACAACAACAACAACAACAACAACAAAACTAGTTATGGGATACAGATATGTACACAGTCTTGGGCTAGTTTCTTTTTATGTAGAAAAATATGTTGTTGTTGTTCTTATTGTTTTTACATGCCGTCAAGTTGGCTCCAACTCATGGTGACACTATGTACAACAGAATGAAACATTTCCCAGTCATGCCAGCCTCACAATCCTTGCTACACCTGAGCCCATAGTTGTAGCCACTGTGTCAATCCTTCTCCTATGGCCATCCTCTTTTTCTTTGACCTTCAATTTTATCAAGAATAATATCTTTTTTCAGGCAATGGTGCCTTCTGTCAACATGAGCACAGTAAGTGAGATAAAGTCTGGCCATTCTTGTGTCCAAGTAGCATTCCAGCCACACTTCATCCATGACATATTTTTTTAGTTTTTATGGCAGTCCATGGTACTTTTGGCATTCTTTGCCAACCCTATGACTTAAAATCATCAACACTTCTTCAGTCTTCCTTATACATTGTCCAGCTCTCACAGGCATATGAGGTGATTGAAAATACCATGGCTTGGGTTTGGCTCACCTTAATCTTCAAAGAGACATCTCTGCTCTTCAGCACTTGAAAGAGGTCTTTTGTAGTATATTTTCCCAGCTCAATGTGTCATCTGATGTCTTGACTGCTGGTTCCATTGGTATTGATTGTAGAACCAAGTAATATGAAATCTTTAACTTCAATCATTTCCCAATTTACCATGATGCTACTTATTGGTCTGAAATTTGCTAGGGAAAACCTTATGAATAGCAGAGAAACACTGTCTGAGACATTACTGTGAAACCTTATAAATAGTCCAGAAACATTGTCCAATGCAGAGGAGGAAGATGAGACACTTAGCTTAGAAACTTCTCAAAGTAGGACTGGACAAGAGCTGCATTATCAGAGTAAAACCAGCCTTACTCATATGGATATGTAAAGCTTCCGAGACCTCCATTTGCTGACATGGTACCAGTCATATTGAGGAGAAACAGTGACAAACATCCATTAATAATCGGAAAATGGAATGTACAAAGTATGAATCTAGGAAAATTGGACGTTGTCAAAAGTGAAATGGAATGCATAAAGATTGATATCCTAGGCATTAGTGAGCTGAAATGGACTGGTTTTGGCCATTTTGAATCAGACAACCATATGATCTACTATTCTGGGAACAACAGTTTAGAGAGGAATGGTGTGGCATTCATCCTCACAAAGGATGTTTCAAGATCTGTTCTGAAGTACAATGCTGTCAGTAATAAGATAATATCCATATTCCTACAAGGAAGCCCCGTTAATGAGACTATTATGCAAATTTATTCATGACCCACCAAAGCCAAAGATGAGGAAATTGAAGATTTTTATCAACTTCTGCAATCTGAAATTGACCGAATTTGCAATCAGGATGTGTTAATTTTCGTTGGTGACTGGAATGTAAAAGTTGGAAGCAAAGAAGAATCACCGGTAGTTGGAAAATTTGGTTTTGGCGACAGAAATAATGCTGGAACTCACATGGTAGAATTTTGCAAGACCAACGACCTGTTCATTACAAACACCTTTTCTCAACAACACAAATGGTGGCTGTACATGTGGACTTCCCCAGATGAAACACACAGGAATCCAATTAACTCTATCTGTGGCAAGATGGAGAAACTCAATAACTTTAGCCAAAACCAGGCCAGGAGCTGATTGTGGAACAGACCATCAACTGCTCATATGCAAGTTCAACTTGAAGTTAAGGACAGTTAAAACAAGTTCACGACAGCCAAAATATGATCTAGAATATATCCCTCCTGAATTTAGAGATCATCTAAAGAATGGATTTGATGCATTGAACACCAATGACCAGAAACCAGATGAATTGTGGGATGACATCAAGAGCATCATACATGAAGAAAGCAAGAGATCACTAATGAGACAACAAAAGAGAAGACCAAAATGGATGACAGAAGAGACTCTGAAACTTGCACTTGAGTGGAGAGTAGCTAAAGTAAATGGAAGAAATGACATGATAAAAGAATTGAACTGAAGATTTCAAAGAGCAGCTCAAGAAGACAAAGCCAACTACTATAGTGAAATGTGCAAAGACCTAGAGTTAGAAAACCAAAAGGGAAGAATAGGCTCAGCATTTCTCAAGCTGAAAGAATTGATAATTTTTAAGCCTTGAGTTGCAATACTGAAAGATCCTAAGGGCAAAACATTGAATGATGCAGGGAAAATCAAAAGAAGATGGAAAGAATGCATAGTCACTGTACCAAAAAAAACTGGTGGATCTTCATCTATTTTAGGAGGTGGCACATGATCTAGAACCAAAGGTACTGAAGGAGAAAGTAGAAGTTGCCATGAAGGAAATGGCAAAGAACAAGGCTCCAGAAATTGACGGAATACCCATTGAGATATTTCAACAAATGGATGCCGCACTGGAGGGACTCACTCGCTTATGCCAAGAGATTTGGAAGACAGCTGCCTGGCTTACTGACTGGAAGAGATCCATATTTGCACTCATTCCAAAGAAAGGTGATCTCACAGAATGTGGAAATTATAGAACAATATTATTAATATTGCACGCAAGTAAGATCTTATTGAAAATAATTAAAAAACGGTTGCAGCGTTATATTGACAGGGAACTTTCAGAGGTGCAAGCTGGATTCAGAAGAGGACATGCTGCTGTGAGATGGATCTTGGCTCAAGGCAAAGAATACCAGAAAGATGTTTACTTGTGTTTTATTGACTAAGCAAAAGCATTTGATTGTGTGGATCATGACAAATTATGGATAACATTGAGAAAAATGGGAATTCCTGAACACTTGATTGTACTCATGAAGAACCTGTACCTTGACCAGGAGGCTGTCATTTAAACAAAAAAAGGGGACACTGTATGGTTTAACATCAGGAAGGGAGTGTGTCAGGGTTGTATCCTTTCCCCATACTTATTCAATCTATATGCTGAGCAAATAATCTGAGAAACTAGACTATATGAAGAAAAACGTGGCATCAGGATTGGAGGAAGAATCATTAAGAACCTGAGATACGCTGATGATACACCTTTGCTTGCTGAAAGTGAGGATGACTTGAGGCACTTACTGATGAGGATTGAGGAGCACAGTCTGCAGTATGTATTACATCTTAATATAAAGAACACAAAATCCTCATAACTCAACCAATTAGCAGCCTCATGATAAATGGAGAAAAGATTGAGGTTGTCAGAGAATTCTCATTGCTTGGTTGTTCAATCAAGGCCAATGGAAGCAGCAGTCAGGTCATTAGTCGATGTGTAGCACTGAGTAGGTCAGCTGTGAAGGAACTGTTTCAAGTGAAGAGAACAAGTATGTCTCCTTGAAAACTAAGGTGTGCCTGACACAGGCCATGATATTTCCAATAGCCTTGAATGCATGTGAGACCTGGACAATGAATAAGGAAGACCAAAGAAGCATTGATGCTTTTGAGTTGAGGTGCTTGCGAAGAATCCTGAAGGTACGATGAACTGCCAAAAGAGCTAACAGATCTGTCCTGGAGGAAGTGCAGCCAAGATGCTCCTTGGAAGCAATAATGGCCAGACTTCTTCTCACCTACTTTTTTCATGGTGTCAGAGGGGACCATTCTCTGGAGAAGGATGTCATGCTTGGTAAAGTGGAGGGTCGACAAAAGAGGGGAAGGCCTTTGATGAGATGGATTGACACAGTGGCTGCAACAATGATCTCAAGTATAGCAGGGATCATGGAGCTGGCACAGGATCGTGCAGTGTTTCGTTCTGCTGTACATGGGGTTGCTGTGAGTCAGAAGCGACTTGACAGCACCTAACAACAAGAACAACAACTTATTTGTTCAGTGGTGAGGAATTTAATTTTATTTATGTTGAGATGCAATTCATCTTCCAGACTGTAGTCTATAGTCTTCAATAGTAAATTATAGAAAAACACAGAAGTCACCTAATTCAAAATACAATCCAATGACTGTCCCCCAACCTGAAAACTTTCCAGGAACAATGAAAACAAAATCTGGTCATGGAACACAAATATGTACATAGTCTTGGGCTAACTTCCTTCCAGAAATCCCAGTTATGGTGACTTTAGACATATGAGAATTGAAAACCAACAGTAATCCACTGATATGCAAAAAGACTCCGAGACAAAATGTAGGATTGGGTACTGTGGTAGTTCAGTTTGTGTGTCAGCTTGGCTGGGCCTGGTTGAGTGGCTGGGCAGCTAGATGTAGTATTCCTCATGATGAGACTGGTAATCAACTCCACAGTGGAATCTACTGTGAGCAGCTGAGTAGCCACCTTAAGGATGTGGTCTGCTTCCTATAAATAAGGAGAAGCCTTGGGGAATGGTCTCCAGCTTATGACATACTTGAACCCTGAATGTAGCTGAGTCATTGTTTAGCAGCCTCCCATGCTCTGCCAATCTTGTGACTTTTAATAGAGTTGAATTAATGGCTTACTGTATGGTTTGGTAACATCGGAACTGTGCCTTATTACTTGTCAACATTGGACTTGTCAGCCTCATCAGTCAGCAGCTGAGTTAAGAAAAGCCTCTAGCTTCAGTGGGCTGGGAGCAGGAGGCAGAGGTGAAGCTCAAGATTGAGGAAATTTCACCCAGCCCCTAGAATCTGGCACTTTGAACTGGAACTTAAAGCCTCCAAATTGTAAGAATAAACCCCTGTTTGTTAAGGCCATCCTATTTGTGGTATATTCTTGTCAGAGCAGCACTAGGTAACCAGAACAGGTACTTACTATTTTCTTCCTAAAGAATTGCCTTTCTCTCCCCACTTTATGTCACCTTCCAGTGGTTCTCCTACTCAGTCTTTAAGTGGCCACTGTTGTTGTTGTTGTTATATGCCGTCGAGTCGGCCCCGACTCATAGCGACCCCTCCTTGGGTTTCCGAGGCTGTATCACTACGGAAGTAGGATTGCCCAACCTTCCTTCCGAGGAGTGGGCCACTAGACAGCTTTTATATGACAGAAATGGAACTTTGGTATACTGGATTTGAGAGTTCTCTCTTTGTACAAACTGTTTGCCTATATTATTATTTGACTGCAAACCAGAAGCCTGGTGGTTCAAATCCACCAGCCACTCCTCAAAAAAAAGATCAGGCAATCTACTTCTATAGAGATACTGCCTCAGAAACCCGAGGAGGGGTTGCTATGTGTCATTTCTGACTCGATAGCAGTGAATATGCTTTTTTTTTTTTTTGGTATTATTTGCAACCACATTTGTATATAGGCATGAGAACAGTGATCAGAATCCATGAAAAGTCCACGCTCATCTTCCACAAGTGTACAATAGAGAGAGATCAGGCAAGAAGAAAAGGAACGTGTTCATGGATAATCATTGTATAGAGTCTAGCCAGGGCTAGACATAATTTTCTAAAGGAAAATTTCTGTTTTTCATCCTCTTTCTATTTTCTTTCAGAATACATATTTAAATGGGGTGTGTTATAAAGAAAGGAAAGTGACCAGGGAGGAAAGGTCTTAGAACTTGAAATAAAATTAACATGTGATGTATTTATTCAAGAATGTAGAAATCAGAAAGCCCAACATGAGAAAGTTTTATAGAAATATAAAGAAAAGAGCAATATTATAACAATTGTATATGGAATTCTGGAAAGACTATTGTCATTGGAGTAGAGAAAGTAAGAAAAATGAGTAAGAGGACATTGCATAGTTTAAAATAATTTAAAAAAAAAGTCTCAAGATTGTATCATTTCACTATACTTATTCAATATGTATGCTGAGTAAGTAATCCAAGAAAGTAGACTATATGAAGAAGAACATCGCTTCAGGATTGGACGAAAAATCATTAACAACCCATAATATGCACATGACACTACTTTCTTGCTTAAAATATAGGGGGGATGGGTATTTACTTAAAGACTACAGTCTTCAGTATGGAATACACTTCAATACAAAGAAAACAAAAGTTTTCGCAAGTGAACCAATAAACAACATTATGAACAATAGAGAAAATTTTGGAGTTGTTAAGGATTTCATTTTAATTGGATCCATATTCAATGCCAATGAAAACAGCAGTCAAGAAATTAAACCATGCACTGCATTAAGAAAATCTACTCAAAAGACTTGCTTAAAGTTTTAAAAATCAAAGATGTCACTTTGAGGACTAGTGTGTACCTGAATCAAACTATGGGTGGTAATTAAGATTGTGTGTCAACTTGGTTGGGCCATGGATTTGAGTGGCTTTTCAGCTGGATATGGTTATTCCCCATGATAAGATTGGATGTGGTTTATTCACCTCCATGGTGGAATCTGCTATGAAATGCCTTTGCGGTATCACCTGCTTCCAGGATATAAGGAGAAACTTTGAGAAAGTTCTCTAGATTTTTGTCACATCTAGATCCTGCAGTTGGCTGAGGCTTTATCTCCAGTTCCTGGACTTGAACCAGTGGCCCATTTTGATTTTTGTACAGGACAAATAGATACATTAAATGCAGATGTGGTGGGAATCACCATCCCCGCATCCTTCAAGTTCCTTGATAGTGACAGTAATCTTTGCAATCCCTCCAGAGATGTGGTGTTGGTGTTTGTTTACTATTTTTCTCGGTAGAGGTAGTTCTAATGGCTTCCATTTGGCTTTTCCTACCATAATAGCCAGGACCTCTGGTAGCATAGTGCCTAAGGCACTTGACTGCTAACCAGAAGGCCAGCGCTGTCTTGGCAACCCAAGGAGGGAAGGCTATGAGTCAGGTCCGACTCAATGTCACTTAACAACAACAACAACAACACCATAGTAGCCCTTACTCCACATGTCAGGGACCCAATATGAGAATTCTGCCAACTGCTGAGTTTATCTATTCCAGTTATGCATTCTGGAACTGGGGAAATCACTATTGGATGGGTTCAAGGACCCACTGCACCCACTGTGAGACACACCTGAGCTAAGCCTCCATCAATAACTTGATCTCCGTATGCCCCCACTCTGACTGGTGGGCCACATTAACATTTTGGGTCTCCTGGAATTAGTGTCAGTTCAGAGCCAGTATTCAGTACTCCCCAAAATGTCTGATTTTTTTTTTACACCCAATGAACTCTTTTAAAACTCTTTTAAAAGGCCTCAGATCCCTTTGGGGAAGGCAAAGATTGACAGTATAAATTTTGGGGAATGTAGTGGGGTCTTTCCTCAAGAGGATCTGCCTCGACAATGGTCCTATAAGTTTATATGAATAATCAGAATTCCCAGGTGTATAGTAGAGCTGACAAGGGACAAGGTTGTGGTCACTGTTTGGTCACAGCCAACTACCCAGAGGGACTGACTAGTTGAACCTGAGGGCTTGGGACCATAGTCACAGGGGACATCAAGCTCAATTGTCATAACATACTATATAAAACATTGTTCCACCTCCTACTTTGACGAGTAGCGACTGGGATCTTAAAAGCTAAAAGCTGCCATCTAGATGCAACAATGGATCTCTCCTTGTCAAGAGCAAAGAAGAAAGAAGAAAACCAAAATTAATGGAAACAATCAGTCCTAGTGACTGGTACACCATCCAATCTGCAACCTATACAACTATGAGACCAGAAGAACTAGATGGTACCTGGCTACCATTGTCATCCACTTGGAAGGGATGTAGGAGATCCTGGATAGAGAGGGAGAACAATGTGGAACAAAATTAAAAATCATTTAGAGGGGAAAAAAAAAAAAAAAAAAGAGAGAAGGTGAGGACCAGGTTTGCTGGTCCAATAGAGCCTGGTGGAACCACTGAGACTATGGCCCCTAGCTGCCCTTCAGGTCTGGAATTGAACCTACATCTGTGGTTGCCAGCCAAACAATGTACAGGCATGTGAGTTAAACATTTACCTCAAGTAAACACATGCCTAGAGAGAACAATCATGGGAGAAGGAAGGGCTTCTTATGCACAGGGAGACAGCTCAGGGTGCAGGAGAGTATGGAGGGATGGTCACTGGGAAGAGGTAACTATGGGGAGGAAGTGGGAGGGGAGCTGTTGCATTGTGGTAAACTGTGGTCAATGACATGAGACAAAATATATGTGAACTGCTGTATGGAAAGTGAATTTGCTCTGTAAATCTTCACCCAAATAAAAATAAATAAATTAAAAAAAAAAAAAAAGAGGATCTGCCTCCCCTTCATTCAAGGGTCTGTGGATCTATAAACTAACTCAAGTCTGGGAATTGATTGAGGGGCTGTGACTCTGTATTCTGGAGATTCAATCTAGACTGCTGTTGATGTGACCTAGAATTATTTTTTCTATACACATCAAGTAAATATTTAGTAGGTTTCCCATATATTTCACTCCTAGGTGCATTATACCTAAGTAGCCAATGCCATAATTCCACACAAGTCAGAGTATTCCTGTTTTGACTCTGCTGTCCATTAGGGTAACCAAGCCCACCTTGTCTTTTTTATTAACTGCTGCCTTTATAGTAATTATAGTAATTGGCCTGCTCCAGCTGCTCTTTGAAATCTTCTGTTCAGCTCTTTTATCTTGTCATTTCTTCCATCTGCTTTAGCTACTCTCCATTCAAGGGCAAATTTCAGAGTCTCTTCTGACATCTTTTGGTCTTTTCTTCCTTTCTTGTCCTTTAATGACCTCTTGCCTTCTCCATGGATGATGTTTGATGTCATCCCACAATTCCTCGGATTTTCAGTCATTGCTGTTCCATGTATCAAATCTATTCTTTAGATGGTCTCTAAATTCAGAAGGGATATTATAAAAGTCATATATTGGCTGTCATATATTGTTTTAATTGTCTTCAACTTCAAATTATACTTGCATATGAGCAGTTGATGGTCCACAATCAGCTCCTGGTTTGTTTTGGCTGAAGATATTGAACTTCTCCATCACCTCTTGCCACAGATGTAGTCAATCTTCTTCCTGTGTATTCCATCTGGTGAAAACCATATGTATAGTTGTCACTTAATTGTTGAAAAAAGGTATTTGCAATGAATAAGTCATTGGTCTTGCAAAATTCTATCACACGATATCCAGCGTTATTGCTATCACTAAGGCCATATTTTTCAAATACCAGTAACACTTCTTTGTTTTCAACTTTTGCATACCAGTCACTAGTAATAATCAACACACCTTTATTGAATGTTGAGTCAATTTCAGACTGTAGAAGTTGGTAGAAATCTTCAATTTCCTCATATTTGGTTTTGGTTGTTGGTGGATAAATTTGAATAATAGTAGCATTAAATGGTTTTCCTTGTAGGTGTATGGATATTATCCTGTCACTGACAGCGTTATGCTTCAGGACAGATCTTGAAACACATTTCTTGACAATGAATGCTATACCACTCTTCTTTAATTTCTCATTCCTGCCATAGTAGATCATATCATTGTCTGATTCAAAATGGCCAAAAACAGTCCATTTTAGCTCACTAATGCCTAGGATATAGCTCTTTGTGTTTTATTTCATTTTTCACAACTTCTAATATTCCTAGATTCATACTTTGTACATTCTATATTCCAATTATTAATGGATGTTTGCAGGTGTTTCTACTCATTTTGAGTCACGTCACATCAGCCAATGGAGATCCTGAAAGCTTTACATTATCCATACCCTTAAGATCATCTCTACTCTCAGGAGTCAGCTCTTCCCCGGTCAAATTTTGAGTTTCTTCCTACTTGATGGGCTCATCTTCCAGTACTATATTAGACAATGTTTCAGGGCTATTCATAAAGTTTTCCAGTAATATATCAGACAGTATTTCACTGCTATTCATAAGGTTTTCACTGGCCACTTGTTTGAGAAGTGCATGGCCTCTTCCTTCTTCCTAATCTGCCTGTGCCTAGTTGCTTGGATGTGGCTCTATAATAAAGTCAGGGCCTGAGGTAGGTGGGCCTGGGTAAAATGGGATAAATGGCTAATTTATGAGACAGCTGTGGTATACTTTCTCAATGATGAGAAAATTTAGGATTCAACAGTGAATCTTTCAAATGGAAATTGTTGTTGTTGTTGCTTTGAGCCCTCAAATCAGAAAAGTGGATATTTTATAAGATTTGTCTGTGTTTGTGAGGCCCCAAAGTGGTAGCAATAAATAGATTCACCCCTTCCTCCATCATTTGTCTTATAACATTCTTTTAATTGCAATCATATTTCACATCTTACCAAAGCAATTTCACAAAGACAATCTGAAAGGGAAAGAAAAATTTGTTAAAAGTGAATATTTCTTATAGGTTATAAGAAATATATTCTGACAGTTGAATATGTATCATGGGCATGCTTCACATACACTAAGGCTGATTTTATGAAACATATAATTCCTAGTATATTATTACAATAATAGTATTAAACAAAAATTTCAGGCTTGACAGGGAGTATTTATTTATTTATCTGTATACAGTTCACTTTAGAAATTCTAAAGTATTTATTAGGGTCAATTACTTTGTAGTTAAATTTTATTGACATATTTATACATTAACCCTGCATAGAATATCTATGGAAAATTTTTAATCATTATTTAGAGAAATTCTCTTAAGGAAGGCAAGAAAGAATTTTTATTTCCAGAGCATCAGGGAAAGTAAATAATAAGTAAAAATAATTAAGCTTATAATTATTCTATAAATTAATTTAATATTCATTTTGAGTGTATGAACAGCTAGACACTATTCTAAGTGTTTTCATGCATTTATTAAAAAACTTCATACTAATTCTATATGGAAGTTATTGTTAACTGGATTAACAGATGAGAAAATTGTAGCACTAGTAGATTATAATACAAAAATCTACGTAAAGTCACACAACTATTGAATGAACAGAAACTAGAATCCATTTACTACTGTTGTCCTCTTGTTATCTTTCTAAAGTGTGTTGTTATTGTTGTTTTTTTTGCCATTGAGTTGATACCCACTCATGGTGACCCCACGTCTTACACAGTAGAACTGCTCCATAGGGTTTTCATGGCCAAAATCTTTACGGCAGCAGATTATCTGGTCTTTTCCTTTATGGTGCCTCTGGGTGCATTCAACTGCCAATTTTTGGTTCCCAGATGAGCATAAACTGTTCATACTACTCAGGGGTCTCCTTTTGGAATATAAACTACAATAAGACTAGATAAACTGTACCTATAGCTTCTAAACTCAACCACAATGCTCTATTATATTCATTAAGTGATCTAAACACTTTCTTGAGGCTTGTTTAAAGTATAATTAATATTGCAATAGGCTGACCATAACTGCTCTAAAGAGTTAATAGTTTACTTTAGGTTAATTGAATTGAGAGAAATAGTTTCAAAATATGTCTTTGCATTTGCCTAAGAGATTCACTCCCATAATATTGTACTCTTTATGTGTCCTCTGTGATGTATATCAAAGATTTTTCATTATAACAGGGGTTTAATAAATCATCAAATGCCAATTTCAAATATTAAATGTATCTACTGATGGTAGATCATTATAAATCATTATGTGTTGAGTGTGTGTTATGTATATGACATTAAAAGATACAGGGTACTGTACAAAAAAAACGTAGGAGTGGTTCCTATAATGGAGAATTCAACACTAACTAAAGATTCTAGTCATACCTATCAGGAAAAATAAGTGAATAAAATAATCTTGTTAATATATCCGCTCTTGCTCTCCTCCCTCTTCCCTCTTAGTCTTGTGGCTTGTAGATATTTTTCATTGCTTAAGAGATTTACTATATTTGGCTCAATACTGATAGTTCTATCATTAAGCTGAACCTTCTAGGATGCAAAAGGGAATCTCCACTCCTAGAATGGACAGAGCCCTATTTTGGCTCTTCAGTGCTGCTATAATAGAAAAACCACAAGTGGATGTCTTTAACAAACAGAGAGTTATTCCCTTACAGTTTAGGAGGCTTGAAGTCATAGTTCAAAGTGGCAGCTCTAAGGCTGAGTGAAAGCCCCTTGAACTTGGATTTCAGCTCTGCCTCCTGCTCTAGCCCCACTGGAACAGGAGACTTCTCTTAACTCAAGGAGCTGCGAGGTTGACAAAGCCAAGGTGATCAACCAAAATGGCACAGTCCTAAGATTATTAAGGAACACAGCATGCTGCTAATTCAAGTCAAAAAACCAGTCGCAAGATCAACAAGCAACATAGCAGGTTGCTGAATGAAGACTCAGTTAAATGCAGGATCCAAGCCTGTCAAAAAGCTGAAGACCTTTCTCAAAGTGTCTTCTTATATACTGGAAGTAGATCACATATCAAAGGCATTTGCTCAGCTGCTCACAGTAGACACCACCAGAGAGCTGATTACCAGTCTCATCATGGAGAATCATTACCTCCAGCTTCCCAGCTACAGAAAACCATGCCCTACCAAGTTAACACATAACCTTAACAGCCACAGGATCATGACATTATATATCACTACATACTAATAAGACAAATGATCATATGCTAAGAAAGTCAACTAGAGTATGTCCTCATTATTTAGCAGATTCTGAATTTTTGGATTTGAGTACTGGCTAAAATTGATTTGTAACTCCAATTCAATACTCTGGATGCTTTCTTGGGCATTCACATACACAGGTATAAACAAAGCAGCAAAGGACTTAAATCACAAAATCCATATGTTCCCAGCTGACGCTGAACAAGATTTGTTCCTTGTTCACAAAGTCCATATTAACAGCAACTATATAGAACATTTTGAATAATGGGAATCAATTGGTCGTATAGCTGTTGTTGTTGTTGTTGTTAGGTGCCTTCGAGTCGTTGCCGGCTCATAGTGACCCCATGCACAGCAGAACGGAACACTGCCCGATCCCATGCCAGCTCCGCGACCCCTGTTATACTTGAGCCCATTATTGTAGCCACTTTGTCAATCCATCTCATTGAAGGCCTCCCCATCTTTCATCAACTCTCTCCCCTACCAAGCATGACATCCTTCTCCAAGGAATGGTCCCTTCTGACAACATGACCAAAATACGAAAGAAAAACTCTGGCCATTCTCTCTTCCAATGGGTATTTCAGGTGCACTTCCTCCAGGATAGATCTGTTAGTTCTTTCTACAGCCCATGGTACTTTCAGCATCATTCGCAAGCACCACAACTCAAAAGCATCAACTCTTTTTCGGTCTTCCTTATTCATTGTCCAGCTCTCACATGCATACGAGTTGATTGGAAATATCATGGCTTCTGTCATGTGCACCTTAGTCCTCAGGGAGACATCCTTGCTCCACAGCACTTGAAACAGTTCCTTCACAGTTGACTTTCCCAATGCTACACGTCGTCTAATGTCCTGACTGTTGGCTTCCATTGGCATCAATTGTAGAACCAAGCAACGTGAATTCTTTGACAACTTCAATCTTCTCTCCATTTATTGTGATGCAGCTCATTGGTCCAGTTGTGAGGATTTTTGTTTTATTTATAGTGAGACATAATCCATACTGCAGACTTTGTTATTCAACCTTCATCAGTAAGTGCCTCAATCATCCTCACTTTCAGCAAGCAAATTGTATCGTCTGCCTATCTCAGGTTGTTAATGATTCTTCTTCCAATCCTGACACCACATTTTTCTTCATATAGTTCAGCTCCTCGGATTATTTGATCAGCATATAGATTGAATAAGTATGGAGAAAGGAAACAACCTTGACACACTCCCTTCCTGATTTTAAACCATGCAGAGTCCCTTGTTCCATTCGAATGACAGCCTCCTGGTCACGGTACAGGTTCCTCATGAGTACAAAGTGCTCAGGAATTCCCATTCTTCTCAATGTTATCCATAATTTGTCATAATTCACACAATCAAATGCCTTTGCATAGTCAATAAAACACAAGTAGACATCTTTCTGGTATTCTTTGCCTTGAGTGAAGATCCATCTGACAAAAGCTATGATATCCGTTGTTCCATATCCTCTTTTGAATGCAGCTTGCACCTCTGGAAGTTCTCTGTCAATATACTGCTGTTGCAAATGTTTTTTGAATTATCTTCAGTAAGATCTTACTTGAGTGTGATATTAATGATATTGTTCTATAATTTCCACAATCTGTGGGATCACCTTTCTTTGGAATGGGTACAAATATGGAGCTCTTCCAGTCAGTTGGCCAGGTAGCTGTCTTCCAAATCTCTTGGCATAACCTAGTGAGTGCCTCCAATGGGGCATCCATTTGTTGAAATATCTCAATGCGTATTCCGTAAATTCCAGGAGCCTTGTTCTTTGCCAATTCTTTCATTGCCACTTTGACTTCCTCCTTCAGTACCATTGGTCCTAGATCATATGCCACTTCCTGAAATGGATGAAGAACAACCAGTTCCTTTTGGTACAGTGATTCTGTGTATTCTTGCCATCTTCTCTTGATGTTTCTGGTATCATTCAATATTTTGCCCATAGAATCTCTCAATATTGCAACTTGAAGCTTAATTTTTTTCTTCAGTTCTTTCAGCTTGAGAAATGCTGAGCACGTTCTTCCCTTTTGGTTTTCAAACTCCATATCTTTGCACATTTCATTATGTTGTTGTTGTTGTTGTTAAGTGCCGTCGAGTCGTTTCCGACTCATAGCGACCCCATGCACAGCAGAACGAAACACTGCCCGATCCCGCACCA
>NW_006922001.1:327845-340013 GCF_000298275.1 Orycteropus afer afer | reverse complement strand
ATCCTGACTGAATGTTCGGCCAATTTCAGACTGCAGAAGTTGATAAAATCTTCAATTTCCTCATCTTTGGCTTTGGTGGTTGGGGCATAAATTTGAATAATAGTCATATTAATGGGTCTTCCTTGTAGGCATATGGATATTATCCTATCACTGGCAGCATTGTACTTCAGGACAGATCTTGAAACATCTTTTGTGATGATGAATGCCACGCCATTCCTCTTCAAACTGTTATTCCTGGCATAGTAGATTTTATGGTTGTCTGATTCAAAGTGGCCAAAACCAGTCCATTTCAGCTCACTAATGCTGAGGATATCAATCTTTATGCGTTCCATTTCATTTTTGACAACGTCCAATTTTCCTAGATTCATACTTCGTACATTCCATGTTCCAATGATTAATGGATGTCTGCAACTATTTCTCTTCTATATGAGTGGTGCCACATCAGCAAATGGAGGTCATGAAAGCTTTACCTGATCCGTAGGAGTAAGGCTGGGTTTACTCTCATGATACAGCTCTTTCCTAGTCCTATTTTGAGAATCTTCTAACCTAACCGAACTATTCATAAAGTTGCAAGGTAATGTATCAAACAGTGTTTCTTTGCTATTCATAAGGTTTTCCCTCACAAATTATTTGAGAAGTGGACAGCCTCCTCCTTCTTCCTAGCCTGTCTCTGTCTGTAAGCTGGGCTGATACCTGTGCACCATGTGCATCCTGCTGGGTTAGAAACACCAGTGTGTCAGCCTCAAAACTTACATGAACACGTCACCACAGTGGGACAAAGCAACAGACAAATTTGCCTCCCTGTTGGAAACCTCTCATACCACCCTTACCTGGGTCCCTGTGGCTGACTCCTCTGTCCAGATTCTTAGGCCTTTTAATCCCCTTTCTCCTGCTCTCTGGCCCTGCTGCTTTGGGTGTGACTGTGTTCGTCTCCTCACCTGGATCCCTGCAGCTGACTGCTCCTTTGTCCGAGTTCCTGACTTTTTTATCCCCTTTTTCTTGCTCACCCTCACTGCTGCTTTGGGTGTGCTGATTTCCCTCTCCACACCTGGATCCCTGCGGCTGATTGCTCCTCTGTAGAAATATATCTGTAGATACATCTCTCTATATATATGTATATGTCTATAGCAACAGTTGTGAGGAAGTCATAGGACCAGCCAGTGTTTTATTCTCTTGTAAAAAGGATCATTATGAATCAGAACCAATTCAATAGTATCTATCAATAACAACAGTATTAATCCTATAATACAAGCTGTGTGGAAAATTAATAGTGAAATGACATTGATATTATGAAGAGACATTTTAGAAAAGAAGGTTATTCACTGTTTCAACTCATATATTTTACAAGACTTCATAGAAAATGCATGGGGACAACACAGAGATATTTCAGGAGATCTGGTGACACAGTGGTCTAAAGTGCTCACCTGCTAACCAAAAGCTTAACTCACCAGCCACTCCACAGGAGAAAGATTCACAGTTGGTTTCCTTAAAGATTAATAGGCTTGAAAACCATATAATATTGTTGTACTCTGTTCTGTAAGGTCTCTATGAGTTGGAATCAGCAGGACAACAGTGGACTGGTGGTTTTGTGTGTGTATGTGTGTGTGTGTGTACAAAACTCCAACACACTTCATGCAATGTAAATGTCCTCCCAATTATTCATTTTGCTTTTGGATAGTACTTGAACTTTTAAACATACCATTTAATTTCTTAACTTACCTTGTTTTATTATTATTATTATTATTATTATTATTATATCTGGTGGTGAAGTACCTAAAGCATTTGACTGCTAACCAGAAGGCTGGTGGTTCAAATCCACCAGCCACTCCTCAGAAGGAAGGTTGAGAAATCTACTTCCATAGCAATACTGCCTCTGAAACCCGAGGAGAGGTCACTATGAGTCAGGATCGACTCCACGGCCATGAGTTTGGTTTTGGTTTGGTTTGCCAGAGTATAAGTTCCACAGAGGCAAGGATCTTTCCTTTGTTCACTAACATTTCCTGAGTATGTACAACAATGTCTGCCACATAACTGTGTTCTCAATAAACATATGTGCAAACAAATTGGATTAACATTATATGATTCTTTCCTCAAACATTGTTTGGTACATTTGGAAAGTCAGGGAAGCATTCAAGGGATAGTTCAATGATTTAAATCTAATTTTCTGAAAGAAAAGATGGTCAGCAGTGTCAAATATAACTGAGGTAACAACAACAGCAACAACAAAAGTGGAGTAAAATAGGCCAGAATGAGATCACTTAGACAAGTTAAAAATAGAAGAATCAGTTTGTTTGTTTTTGTTTGCTTTTCTTCTTTTTTTAAGGATAGCAAATATTATCTTTAACATTTTGTACATTCATTTTTAAAAAGAAAGAGAAAACTAGTTCCAAAAGAGAAAGGATTACTGTAATATGAGTCATGTGAGAAGAAAGATGCAAAGCCTTCCAGAGTAAGTCCTTAAATTAAAGAGGCTTATTAATGTAGAGAAAGAAGAGTGGGTTTGGCAACTCTGCTGGTGTAGTGGATAAGGCATCTGGCTGCTAACCAGAAGATCAGTGGTTCAAACCCACCAGCTATTCTGCAGAAAGAAGATGAGACAATATACTGCTGTAAAGAATCACAGCCTAGGAAACTCAATGGGGGTTGCTATAAGTTGGAATTGACTCAATAGCACTGAGTGTTTTTTTTTTGTTTTGTTTTTTTTTTTGGAGGGGCAGGGGAGTGATGCCTTTAGGTCACTCTTATCTGTTGACAAAAGTGGAATGTATTAACCAAGGATATAGGCATAAATATTAATAACCTTCACATAGGGGAAATAGTATCTTCCCACATACATTCAGTATGTGGAAAATTCAGTATTCTTTAGGCTATATACAACCAAAAAGAAAATTTAATGACAAATAGAAATAGAAAACTATCAGCAAAAATTAAAAATAGATAAGCTTCACTAGACTTCAAATTCTCTTCCCTTACACAAAAGAAACAGACTCTACACAATAGTGATTCTGCCAAGGTTTTAACATTCAGCAATATCCCACCAGAGCACAAAAAAGAAAAGGGAAAGAAAATGCCATGCCAAGATTAGACGTTTGCAGTCCTGTCTGTTTCTCCCACTCTCATCACATTCAGACAGCAGAGACTGAAACAACATCATTTTAAACTTAAAAGTAAATTTTGTCATGTGAAAATTGAAGATGAAATAAATCCTAGATAAGCATGCCCTTTTCTCTCAGGGTGAAAAAAATAAAATAAAATAAACCAGATTATAAAAATAAAATCACCTCATTGCTTTGAGGCATGTTCAAAGATTCAGTTATACACTATGCATCTGCAATCTATGCATTCTTATTATACTCCTGTTTTCATCATATACTAATGCTAGATAAACAGGTTTCCTAAAAAAATAAACCTTGCTCTAAAGAGGTCCAGGTTATGATACATGTATATGAAAACCAGCAAATACAAAGCTAAGGTGGCCCCTTGCTGCTTGAACTGCTCTTTTGAGGAAAGAAATCACACTCCCAAATGCGGAGAAATTGTTAGAAAAGGTTAGCGTGCAAAGAAAATTGTGTGTATGCATCTATATTTTTTCTTTGCTGCAAGAAATTGTTGTTGTTTTTGTTGTTAAGTGTAATTAAGTCATCTCTGACTTATAGTGACCCTACATACAATAGAAAAAACACTGCCTGGTCATGCACCATTTTCACAATCCTTGTAAACTGGAAACTTTTGTTGCAGCCATTGGGTCTATCCATCTCATTGAGGGTCTTCCCCTTTTTCACTCACACTCCACTTTACCAAGCATGATATCCTTCTGAAGGAATAATCCTCTGACAAAATGACCAAAGTAGGTGAGATGAAGTCTCACCATTCTCACTTCCAAGGAGCATTCTGGTTGCACTTCTTCCAGGACAGATTTGTTTGTTCTTCTAGCAGTTCATCATGTTTTCAATATTCTTTGCCAACACTGCAATTCAGAGACATTGGTCTTTCTTCAGCCTTCCTTATTCATGTCCAACTTTAACATGCATATGAAGTGGCTGAAAATACACCATGGCTTGGGTTAGGCGAACTTTAGTCTTCAAAGTGATATCTTTGCTCCTTGAAACTTTAAAGAGGTCTTTTGAAGCAGATTTTCCCAGTACAATATCACATCTGATTTGTGAATGTGGCTTCCATTTGCTGATTGTGAATCCAAGTAATATGAACTCTTTGACAACTTCAATCTTTTCTCTATTTATCATGATGCTGCTCATTGGTCCAGTTGTGAGGATTTTTGTTTTATTTATGTTGAGGTGTAATCCATATTGCAGACTGTTGTCTTTAATCTTCATCAGTTAGTGCTTCAAGTCATCTTCACTTTCAGCAAGTAAGGTTATGTCATCTGTATATCACAAATCATTAATAAGTCTTCCTCCAATCCTGATGCCATGCTCTTATTCATATAGTCCAGTTTCTCTGATTATTTTCTCAGCCCATAGACTGAATAAGTATGATGAAAGGATACAACCCCAAATCACACCTTTCCTGATTTTAAACCAGGCACTATCCTCTTGTTCTGTTCAAACAACAGCCTCCTTGTTTATCTACAGGTCTTTTATGAGCACAATTAACTGTTCTGGAACTCCCATTCTTCTTGTTATCCATAATTTGTTATGATCCACACAGTTGAATTCATTTGTGTAGTCAATAAAACAGAAGTTAACGTATCTCTGGTATTCTTTGCTCTCGGCCAAGATCCTTCTGACATCAGCAATCCTGTCCCTTGTTCTTCACCTTCTGAATCCAGCTTGAATTTTTGGAAGTTCCCTGTTAATGTGTTCCTGCAACCATTTTTAAACTGTTTTCAGAAAAAATACTACTTGCATGTAATATTAATGATATCATTCAATAATATCCACATGATATTGGATCACCTTCCTTTGGAAATGGGTACAAATATGGATCTCTTCCAGTCAGTTGGCTGGGTAGTTGACTTTCAAATTACTTGGTATAGATGAGTAATTACCTCCAGTATGGCATCTATTTGTTGAAACATCTCAATGGGCATTCCATCAATTCTTGGAGCCTGTTTTATCACCAATTTCTTCAATGTGGTTTTGACTTTTTCCTTCATTACCATTGATTTTTGATCATATGCCACCTCCTGAAATATATGAATATTGACAAATTATTTTTGGTACAGTGACTCTGTGTATTCCTTCCATCATCTTTTGATGTCCCCTGTGTCATTGAATATTTTGCCCATAAAATCTTTCGGTATTGCTACTCAAGGCTTGAATTTTTTCTTCAGTTCTTTTGGCTTTAGAAATGTTGAGTACATTCTTCCTTTTTGGTTTTTTAACTCCAGGTCTTTTCACATTTCATTATAACAATTGACTTTGTCTTCTCAAGTTACTCTGAAATATTTTGCAATAGATTGTAAATAACAAATTAGGTAATTTTGTATTTTACTGATTTTTTTTTTTAGTTTCAAAGTGCATTGTATATAAACCAGAAGCAGCAAAAACATGCATATGTATGTTTGCTATAATTAATAAAAAAAAAAAGCCACTGTTTTTAATATCCTTTTACAGTGGTTTATGCTTCATAAAAATAATGATATGAGAAAAATGGCAACTGTGTTGCATTTTATGTTTCTTTCAGAAGCATGATCTTTTTTAGTGGTAGCTTTATTGAGATATAAGTCATGTACCATACAATTCACTCATTTAAAATGTATACATCAATGTTTTTCAGTATGGTCACAGAGTTGTGTAACAGTGACCACAATCAGTTTTTAAAAAATTTTCATCACTCTATGAACAAATGATGGATCCTTTAGTTATCACCTTCCTCCAGGCTTAGGAAAGCACTAATCTGCATTCTCTCCCTATGTATTTCTTAACTGGCCATTTCATTTAAATGGAATAATATAATTTGTGGTCTTTGTGCCTGAGTCTCTTAGCATAGTATTTTCAAGATTTTTCCATGTTCTAACATGTACCATACACTTTATTTCTTTTTTATAGTCAAAAACTTCTCCATGTTTAAGATATACATGTCTGTTCATCAGTTGATGAATATTTGGGTTGTTTATACCTTTGGATATGGTGAATAAAGCCTTTATAAATATTAATGTACAATTTTTTATTTTTCATATATACTTTTATTTTTCTTATATATGTATAGATATCAACATAGACATCTCTATCTATCTATCTATCTTTCTATCTATCTATATATCTCTATGTCTCTATATCTCTATATATGAAAATGTTGGGTTAAATGGTAACATATCTATATCTATGTCTCTAAATCTCTATCTCTATAGGAAATTATGGATTAAATAAAAATGTTTAACATTTTAGGATTTGCTAGATTACTCATAAGTAGTCAAATAGAGCATATATATCATTTTGAACACTAAAGTGAATTTAACCTAAGCCATTGTGTTTCTTATTGCCTCATATGCATGGGAAAGCTGGACAATCAATAAGGAAGACTGAAGAAGAGTTGGTGCCTTTGAATTGTGTTGGTGAAGAATACTGAAAATATGATATACATCCAGAAAAGTGAAAAAATCTATCCTGGTAGAAGTGCAGTCATAATCTTCCTTAGAAAGGAGAATGGCCAGATTTCATCTCATCTACTTGGTCATGTTGTCAGAAGGGGTCAGTCCTTGGAGAAGGATATCATGCTTGGTAAACAAAGGGTCATCGGAAAAGGGGAAAAACCTCAATGAGATGGATTGACCAGTGGCTTCAATGGTGGGCTCATGAATAGCAAGGACTGTGAAGATGGTACAAGACCAGCGGTGTTTCATTCTGTTTAACATTGGGTTTCTATGAATCAGAGCCCATTCTATAGCATCTAACAACAACAACAAAGACTATTTACCACAGTAACTGCACCATTTTATATTTCCACAATGTGAGGGTTAAAATTCTCTCACATATTTGCCAATAATTTTTCATTATTGTTACCTGATTTTGTATTACAACATTTTACATGGTTTGATGGTGCTCTGATGGTATAGTGGTTAAAGCATTCGATTGTTGTTTTGGTTACTTTGTGCTGCTCCAGTAGAAATGCCTACAAGTAGTATGCCTTTAAAAGAGAAGAGTTTATTCTCATACAGTTTTGGAGGCAGCAAATTGAGTTCAAAGTGCCAAACTCCAGGGACTGGGTAAAAGCCTCTCAGTCTTGGGCTTCAGTTCTGCCTCTTGCTTCTGCCCACTGAAGCTGGAAGATTTTCTTAATAAAGGCATCAGCTGGCTATTGAGGCTAACAAGCCCAAGGTCTACAAATAAAAAGAAACAGTCTCAATATTACCAAATCACAAAGCAGGCCATCGATTCAAGTTCATTAAGAGTTCCAAGATCTGCAAACAACATGGCAGGCTGCTGAACAACAACTCAGCTACATGCAGGATTCAAGTGTGCTGAAAACTGCATACTATTATTAAAGCTTCTCCTTATACACTGGGAGAAGACTACATTCCTAAGGCAACTCAACTGCTCACAGTAGATTCCACTATGGAGTTGTTTACCAATCTCATCGCGGGAAATGCTACATCTAGCTGCCCAGCCACTCAAAACCAGGTCCAGGCAAATTGACACATAACCTTAATGAACACAGTAGCTAACCAAAAAGTTGGCAGTTCTAACTTACCAGCTACCACTCTGTGGGACAAAGATGACGAAATCTCCTTCCATAAAGAGTTACAGCCTTGGAAACCCTATGGGGCAGCTCAATTCTGTCCTATAGGAAATTGTATTTAATTTTACCAAATAATAATAATAATAATAATAAATAATAAAAAAATAAATTCACTGATATCGAGTCATTTCTGACTCATTATAACTCCCGTTGGGTTTCTGAGATTGTAAATCTTTATGGAAGTAGATTGCCCAGTCTTCTTTCCATGGAGAGGCTGGTGGGTATGAACAACTGACCTTCTGGTTAGCAGTAAATACCTTATCCACTATTACACCAGAGCTTATTTTAGACATCCAGTTTTACCCATTGATTTATATTCTATTTTTTGACCACACTGTCTTAATTGTTTCTGCCTTAAAAAGGATTTTGAAAATGAGAGAGTTCTTTAATTTTATGCTACATTTTCAAGACTATATTTTGGCTATTTTGGGTCTCATTCAATATGAACTTAGGATTAGCTTGTCAATTTCTACAACTAAATCAGATGGTATTCTAATGTGCTGTATTCAATTCATAGATGGATTTGTATAGTATTATTATCTCACTAATATTAAGTCTTCCAATCTACAGACATAGGATGTCTTTCTATTCATTTAGATTTTCTTTAATTTAATTCAACAATATTTTATAGTTTTCAATGTAAAAGTCTTATTTATTCATTCATTTATTTATTGTTAAATTTATTCCTGTTTACCATATTTTTCCACCACTCATATGTCAGTTCATCACACTGCGGTGGCTTGAGTGTGATGGACAGTTTCAAAGGAGCTTCCAGACCAAGACAGCCTTAGAAGAAGGAAGAGCACTTCTCAAAGAATTGTCCAGTGAAAACTTATGAATAGCAGTGAAACAATGTCTGGTATATTACTGGAAAACTTTATGAATATCCCTGAAAGATTGGCCTATATAGTACCAGAAAGTGAGCCCCTTAGCTTGGGAGGCACTCAAAATATGATCAGGGAAGAGCTGCCTCCTCAGAATAGAGTCAAACTTAACGATGGGGATGGAGTAAAGCTTTCAGGACCTCCGTGTGCTGATGTGGCATGATTCAAGATGAGAAGAAACAGCTATAACCATCCATTAATAGTCAGAACATAGAATGTACAAAGTATGAATCTAGAAAAATGGGAAGTTGTCAGAAATAAAATGGAACACATAAAGATTTGTATCAGGGGCATTAGTGAGCTGAAATGGACTGGTTTAGCCCATTTTGAATCAGACAACCATATGATCTACTATGCTGGGAATGACAAATTGAAGAGGAATGGCAAGGCATTGATTATATCATACCTGAATTTAGAGACTATCTAAAGAATAGATTTGATGCATTGAACACCAATGGAACCATAGGAATTGTGGGATGGCATCAGGAACACCACCCATAAAGAAAGGACAAGGTCATTTAAAAGACAGAAAATGAAGAAATGACCAAAATGGATTTTAGAAGAGACTCTGAAACTTGCCCTTGAATGGAGAGTAGCTAAAGCAAATGGAAGAAATGGCAAGATCAAAGACCTGAACAGAAGATTTCAAAGAGCAGCTAGAGAAGACAGTCAATTATTATAATGACATATGTAAAAATCTGGGGTTAGAAAACAAAAGTGGAGAACACATTACAAATTTCTCAAGCTGAAAGAACTGGAGAAAAAAAATCAAGCCTTGAATTACAATATTAATTATTCTGTGGGTCTGTGAGACCCCCAATACTATGATCCTGGGATACATTCTGGGCCTAGAATAAAATTCACTCCTAGGGGCTGGGTCTCAGCCCAATATTAAACAAGACGTACACGCAGACCACTCAACCCAGGGTGACACACCCACATACTCTATGGAAATGCATCATTTGGAATGATGGACCCCAGGCTACCAGAGGTGCAACACTTGCATGAGGAAATGAAGGACACAAAGGAGTGCATAACTATGAGGGGTTCAAGTGTACGGAGGTTACTGGGCAGGGAGGGGAGGAAACTGAGTTAGGGTTGGGGATGGGAATGAAACTAGACATACACTTAACATTGAATGTAAAACAAACTCTGCTCTGTAAATTTGTACCTAAAGCACAATAAATAAAAAAATAAAAATAAAGGAAAAAGAAAAAGAAAATCTTCTATGGGCAAAATATTGAATAATGCAGGAAACATGAAAAGAAGATGGAAGGAATACACAGACTCAGTTGATGTCATCCATATCCTGAGGTGGCATATGATCAAGAACCAACGATACTGAAGGTAGAAATTGAAGTTGCACTGAAGGAATTGCAACATAAGTTGCTCCTGGAATTGACAGAATACCCATTGAGGTATTTCAACAGATGCCACACTGGAGGCACTTACTCCTCTATGTCAAGAAATTTGGAAAATAGCTACCTGGCCAATTGACTGGAAAAAATCCATATTTATACCCATTCTAAGAAAGATGACCGCACAGAATGTGGTAATTATTGAACAATAACATTAATGTCACATGCAAGTGAAATCTTGCTGAAAATAATTCAAAAGTGATTGCAGCAGTATATCGACAGGGAACTTCCAGAAATGCAAGCTGGATTCAGAAGAGTACATGGAATGAGGGATATCATTGCTGATGTCAGATAGATGTTGGCTGAAATAAAATACCAGAAAGTTTAGGTGTTATATAGTAGGCTCCAACTCATAGCAACCCCATGCACAAAAAGTAAAATACTTCCTTATCTGGCACCACCCTCACAAGTATTGCTCTGTTTGAGCCCATTGTTGCTGTCACTTTGTTCATCAGTCTCCATGATCTACTTCTTTTTTTTTACTGACTTTCTATTTTGCTAAACATGATGTCCTTTTCCAGACATTTGTCCCTTTTGATAATATATCCAAAGTAAGTGAGACAAAGTCTCACTATCCTTGCTTCTAAAAAGGCTTCTGGATTTACCTCTTTAATAAAAGATTTGTTAGTTCCATATTCTTCATCGTCAAAATAATTCAAATGCATCAATTCTTCTTCAGTCTTCCTTATTCACTGTCCAGCTTTTGCATACATTTGAGGTAACTGAAAATACCATGGCTTGGTCAGGTACCTCTTAGTCCTCAAAGTTACATTTTGTTTTTTTAACAATAAAGAGGACTTTTGAATAGGTTGTTTAATTTATTAATATGGAGTGTTATTAGTGGTATAGTTATATTAACATCTGTCATTTTACTTTTTATTTTCTATATCTAACATCTCATGGGTTGGCATGGACTTGACAAAAATTGATATATATATATGTATTCCCCCTTTTCCTGTATTCTTTTGTGTTATGTGAATATTTTCTTATGTAACATATTCATTTCTTAATCATTATTTTACTACATTTTTTACTTATTTACTTAGAAGTTGTTCTAGAGTTTGTCATATTCATCTAAATAAATAATCAGAAACTACCTCAGAAATTACTAACTTATTCCAGTGACACATGAAAATATTAAACTTATATAAACTCTATGTCCTTTTTTCACTTTTGGGGTATTTTATAATTCTTTAGAAATACTATGCAATATTCATATATATTCCACAATATTATATTCCCCAATATTATATTCCCCAAAGCTATATTGTCATAATTATTACTTAAAGCAACCTTCTCTGGTAGCATAGTGGCTAAGATACTTGACTGCTAACCAGAAGGCTGGCAGTTCGAACCCACCAGCCACTCCTCAGAAGGAAGACGGGGCTATCTACTTCCATAGTGATACTGCCTTGGAAACCCAAGGAGGGGTCGCTGTGAGTCAGGGCCGACTTGATGGCATATAACAACAACAACACAATCTTACATATTTTGAAGAAGTAGAAAGAAGAAATTAGAGCAAGTATTATTTACTGGGTTTATTAATTATCTTTCTCATTTGTTCTGTTCCTATTCATCTGTTCCTGTGGATTTATGTTACCATTTAGTGTCATTTCCTAAATACACCCAGCTTTGATACCCTCTATTTCTTTTGTTCTATTATTGGTGAGCATATTACATCACTACATTTTATGGGCACAATAATATCTTTACACATGTATTCTTTTATAAAATAACCCTTTTAATCCATTAAAGATTAAAGTTAAAGGAAATGTATTTACACTGTCTTTTATGATTACATAATCACCTTTACTAGTATTCCATTGTACTTTGGTGTGTGTAAATTAATATTACTCTATGGGATCACTTGCAGTCTACCTGAACATTTTCCTTTAGTGTTTTCTGTAAGGCAGATTACTAGGAAAAACAAAAATACTCAAATTTTGTTTATCTAGGTACTTCTTTACATTGCCTTAACTTTAAAAGTTGTGTCTAGGCAAAAGGAATATACCCATGACCATATTTAAATGTGGCAGACTATATTTCTTCATATATATTTGTATGTGGGAGCTCTGGTAGCATAGTGGCTAAAGCACTTGACTGCTAACCAGATGGCTGGCAGTTCAAACCCACCAGCCACTCCTCGGAAGGAAGGTTGGGCAATC
>NW_006922001.1:315628-324108 GCF_000298275.1 Orycteropus afer afer | reverse complement strand
GATACAACTTTGCTTGCTGAAAGTGAGGATGACTTAAGGCACCTACTGATGAAGGTTGAAAAATGCAGTCTGCAGTATGGATTACGTCTCAATATAAAGAAAACAAAAATGCTCACAACTGGACCAATGAGCAGCATCACAATAAATGGAGAGAAGGTTGAGCTTGTCAAGGAATTCACGTTGCTTGGTTCTACAATCGATGCCAACGGAAGCAGCAGTCAGGACATTAGACGAGGTTTAGCACTGGGAAAGTCAACTGTGAAGGAACTGTTTCAAGTGCTGAGGAGCAAGGATATCTCCTTGAGAACTAAGGTGCGCCTGACACAAGCCATGATATTTCCAATCACCTCGTATGCATGTGAGAGCTGAACAATGAATAAGGAAGACCGAAGAAGAGTTGATGCTTTTGAGTTGTGGTGCTGGCAAAGAATGCTGAAAAGTACTATGGACTGCTAAAAGAACTAACAGATCTGTCTGGAGGAAGTGCAGCCAGAGTGCTCCTTGGAAGCAAGAATGGCCAGACTTCGTCTCACCTACTTTGGTCATGTTGTAAGAAGGGAGCATTCCCTGGAGAAGAATGTCATGCTTGGTAGGGTGGAGGGTCGAGGAAAGAGGGGGAGGCCTTCAAAGAGATGGATTGATAAGGTGGCTGCGATGATGGGCTCAAGTATAGGAGGGATTGTGGGGCTTGTGCGGGATTGGGCAGTGTTTCGTTCTGCTGTGTATTGGGTCACTATGAGTCGGAAACGACTTGACAGCACTTAACAAGAACAACAACAATCATAGCTTTAAAAAAAGGAAGAAAAAAATATAATTTAATGAAAATATAATTCTTAATTGACAGCTTCCTTGTTTTTTTCTTTTTCCTTTGATCTCTTTAAAAAATATTATGCCATTGGTGTTCTGGTTACCTAGTGCCACTCTGACAAGAATATACCACAAATGGGATGGCCTTAACAAACAGGAATTTATTCTACAGTTTGGAGGCTTTAACTCCAAGTTTCAAAGTGCCAGGCTATAGGAGCTGGGTGAAAGCCCCTCAACCTTGGGGTCCGGCTCTGTCTCCTGCTCCCAGCCCACTGGAACTAGAGGCTTTTCTTCACTCAGACAGCTGCAGGTTGCTGAGGCTGAGGACCCCCAAGGTTCAGAAGTAAAAAGGCACAGTCCCGATGTTACCAAACCACATGACAGGCATTAACTTAAGTCCATTGTAAGTCCCAAGGTCAGCAGAGCATGACAGTCTGCTGAGCAACAACATGGCTACATGCAGGGCCCAAGTGTGCCAAAGGCTAGAGACAATTTTCAAAACTTCTCCTTATATATAGGAAGTAGACCACATACCCAAAGATAGCTACCCAGTTGCTTGTGGTAGATCCCACCATGGAGCTGATTGCCAGTCTCATAGGGATTAACTACCACCAGCTGCCCAGCCATTCAACGAGGCCCAGCTCAGTTGACACACAAACCAAATTAACACATTTGGATCCTGCTTCCATTTATTTTATATAAAAAAAATCAACCATTAATGCTTCTTGGATGCCATTGGAAATGAAAAGTCTTGTTCTCTGCTGCTTACCCATTTGTCCCATTGTCTTTGACTTTAAGCATTTTAATACAATGTGTGAGTGTGTGCATCTCTTGACATTTTCCTATTTGGAGTTCATTGAACTCTCAGGTGTGTGGATGAAAGTTTTTCATCAGAATTGAGAAGCATATAGCCATTATGTTTTGTCTGTTCTCTCTACACTTTTTTTGAAACTTCTATTATGCATATATTTGTGCACCCTTCTCTGCAGACCCATTAATTGTTCCTCATTCTTTATTCTATCTCTATTGTGGATTCCATAATCTCTGTCAATCTCTCTTTGAGTTCACTAATTTTTTTCCTGCCCATTCAAATCTACCATTTAGCCATTCTGGTGAATTTTTTACTTCAGTCTTGTGTCTTTCAATGACATATTTTCATTTGATTCTCTTTTTATGATTTCTATGTTGGATGTTGTTAGATATGGTCAAGTTGGATCTGACTCATCAGTACCATTTGTACAATGGCACAAAACATTGCTCAATAGTGTATCATCGTCACAATCATTGCTATGTTTCAGCCCATTCTTACAGGAACTGTGTCAATCCATATCACTGAAAGTATTCTTTCATTGCCTCAGAAGATGGAAGAATAGGCAGACAGATTGGACAGACACTCTTCAACAAAGAAAAGGGGAACCAATTAACACAGATACAGAAGATAAATCCAGAACCTTGAATTTGTAGGGAAGGATGCAGAAATGGAATAAATTCCACCTAGTACCACATCTTGCATGAAAACACCAAAAAAGGAGACATATGGAGCTGAGGTCTGTCAGTGATTTGGATGGCACAGACAGGTTGGATATTGCTGAGTGGTGTTAAGAGCTAATAAATAACCTAAAAATTGGTCCTTTTAGCCAGGGGTTGCACAGAGGATTGCACAGGTGGCTAGTGAATAAAAGGGGAAGCAGCAAAGAGTAAACCAGGCTGAGCTGTGGACTGGAGGGTGGAGCCATTTTGAATGTTCACAAGTGGTTCAACCATTTTGGATATTTAAAGCAACAGCATTCTCCCAAGTTCCAGGAACTTAAGAATAGGCTCCACTTACTGGGAACGACAAAGATATCCCGGATGACAACAACTGGAAAGTTGCGATATTCCCCTTTTTACTCTTATACCCCACATCTTGGTGAATGGAGGTGAGGCTGTCCCTCACTCCCACCCACATTCTGGGCTGGCAGGAATTCCATCCCAGTCTGTGTGCTCAGCTGGAGCCTCTGTGCCCTGCTTTGCCCTGCCCAGATTCTTTTTTCTTATATATTTTTGTTTGTTTGTTTATGTCTGTTTTAAGATTTATTATTATTGCTGTTGTTGTCCTTTTTATTATTATTCTTTATTCTTCCCTTCTCATGTTCTGGTTTTCAGTTTTTTTCTCTCTTCCCTGTTCTTGGTTCTCATTTTTTTTTCTCATAATTAACCCCATTTCTTGTTTTTCTTTTTGCATTTTTCACTTTATTTCTTTATTATTTTTATACTCTACCTTTTTTTCTCTTATTGCCCTCTCTGCACATATTGCATTATTTGTTTTCTTTTTTGGTTATTGTTTCCATGTGTTTCCACAGTGTGTTTTTTGTCCACTTGCTTTTACTTTTTTGATGGTTGCTTGATTACTGTTTTTTTTTTCCCCCCTGAGGGGAAGAAAGCAACAGTGCCCATATGACACAACTATACCTGCACCTCCTGCAGCTTCACTTACTGAGTAAGATCCACCACTTCCTCCTCCACCAACTGGCCAAACTAAATGACCAAGAAAAGCTTGACTCACCCTTAACTTCTCTTCACAAACAGTTAACAGAGATCTATATACAGCAACTTCACAATGTCTTGGAGACAACAGATCATCACAATCCACACAAAGCATCAAGATAAAGTAGTAGAAATAAGGCAATAGTATACAGACCAAGAATACATCCCAGAGGAAAAAGCAGCATTGGAACTCCTTGACAAGGAATTCAAAAGAACTACATTTAGGTATCTTCAAAGGATTGAGAGACGGATCAAGGAAAATAATGACAAAATTAGGAAAAACATAGAGAAAACCTTGGAACAATTTGGAAGAAAATATAAGCACAAACGGACAAGATACATGAAAAATTAGAAATAATACAAAATCTGCAGACAGAAATCCAGAAGATTAATACCAAATTTTAAGAATAGATAACACATTGAAAGAGCAAAGAAGTAGAATTGAATCATGGAAGACAGAATTAATGAGATTGAAGACAAATATCTGAATATTTCTTTGGAAAGGGATCACTCAGATAAAATATCAAAACAAAATGAAGCAAGCCTAAGGTTCATGTGGGTACCATTAAAAGCAATAAACTAGGTGTCATTAGAATTCCAGAACAGGAAGAGGAAAACAAAACCACTGAAAAATTTTCCAAGATTTGTTGGAAGACAACTTCCAAGGTATGATGAAAGATGAGAATATATCCATTCAGGAAGTGCAATGAACCCCCAACAGGATAGACTCCAAAAGAAAATCACCAAGATATGTCATCATGAAACTCATCAAAACCAAAGACAAAGAGAGAATCCTGAATGCAGAATGGGAAACAAGAAAAGTTAATAACAAAGGACAACCAATAAGAATAATCTCTGATTTCTCAACAGAAACCATGCAAGTGAGAGGTATTGGGATGGTTTATGTAAAACCATGACTGACAAAAATTTCCAACCAAGAATTATATAACTGGCAAAATTGTCATACAAATATGAGGGTGAAATTAGGAGATTTCCAGATAAGCAGAAATGAAGGGAATTTAGTAAAATCAGACCAACCTTACAAGAGATACTAAAGGGAATCCTTTGAACTAAGAACCAATAATAGCAAAGAACAAACAACAAAGGATCATTAATACAAAAGATGACGATGATACCCAGAAACTAAAACAACTATGGAAGTATCCAAAGTAAAATAACCGTGTTGCTGTTATGTGCCATC
The DNA here is from genome assembly GCF_000298275.1 of Orycteropus afer afer. NCBI lineage: Eukaryota > Metazoa > Chordata > Mammalia > Tubulidentata > Orycteropodidae > Orycteropus > Orycteropus afer. The sequence goes on along the minus strand of NW_006922001.1, from coordinate 319,574 downwards.
GAGTCGGACCTGACTCATAGCGACCCTTCCTTGGTTTCCAAGGCAGTATAACTATGGAAGTAGATTGTCCAAACTTCCTTCTGAGGAGTGGCTGGTGGGTTTGAACTGCCAGCCTTCTGGTTAGCAGTCAAGTGCCTTAGGCAAAAGATTGTAAACAGGGAACATCAATGGACATATAGGACAACTACAAACCAAAAAGTAGGAAAAAAATAGTATAGTTACAGAATTTCTTAATGGTGAGGAAGTCACCATTTTAGAGTGGCAAGATAGAAAGGAGTGTTGTAAACTCAGGGAGAAAATTATAAGTCACGGGTTAACCTCAAAGAAAAATTATAAACCTTCACATCACAATAAAAAAGAAGACAAGGACAAATATCTAGCAGATACTAAAACAAAAGTAACAAAAATAAATTATAACATGATTCATAAATAATGAGCTCAGCAAAAAATTATATGGAACAAAGAAATCAGGAACACCATGAAAAAACGCATAACAAAATGACAGCAACAAATTCATACTTGTCGATAATTACACTGAATATTTAAGGATTAAATGCACCACTCAAGAGATGGAGAGTTTCAGACTGGAAAAGCAAACATAAGCTATCAATATTCTCTCCACAAGAGGCACACTTTAGAGACTAAGACAAAAAGAGACTAAAAACCAAAGGCTTGTAAAAGATATATCAAGCAAATGACAACCGAAAAAGAGCAGGAGTGACAATATTAATTTCTGCTCAAATTGACTTTAAGACAGAAACCACCATATGAGACAAGGAAGGACATTGTATAGTGATTAAAGGATCAATTGAACAAGAAGATATAACCATAATAAATATCCATGGACCCAATGAAAGAGCTCCAAAATTCATAAATCAGACTTTAAAAGAATTGAAAAGGCAAATAGATGACTCCATAGTCATAGTGGGAGACTTTAATACACCACTTTCAATGAAAGATAGAACTGGAAAGACACTCAACAAAGATGAAGAAGAGCTAAACAATACAACTCGCCAACTTGACCTTATACAAATGTACAGAGCACTGCATGCCACAATAGCACAATATACACTCTTTCTCAGTGCACATGGAATATTCTCTCTGATACACCATATGTTAGGTCATAAAGCAAGACTTCATAAATTTTAAAACATTAAAAACAGCAAAGCATCATCTCAGATCACAATGTTATCAAATTAGAAATCAACAATAGGAAGATCAATGGAAAAAAAAATCAAACACATGCAAACTGAGTAACACCCTCCTAAAGAAAGAATAGGCACGAGAAGAAATAAAAAAATTAAATTAAAAACTTCCTTGAATCAAATGAGAATGAAAACACAACATACCCGAACAGGCTGAACTATTAGGGATGTCTATGAAGAGGGCAGTGTACCCAAGAACAAGTATAGGGTTTGCAGACAATGGTCCTATAACTTTATGTCTATGATCTGAATTCCCAGGTGTATTGTAGAGCTGACAAGGGGCAAAGTTGTAGTCACTGCTTGGTCACAGCCTACCCAGAGTGACTGAGTAGTTGAACCTGTGGGCTCAGGACCATAGTCTCAGAGGACATCAAGCTCAATTGGCATAACATACTACACAAAACATTGTTCCACCTTCTACTTTCATGAGTAGCAACTGGAATCTTAAAAGCTTTCAAGCTGCCATTTAGATGCAACGATGGGTCTCTCCTCATCCAGAGCAAAGAAGAATGAAGAAAACCAAAAATTCATGGAAACCACGAGTCCTAGCAATTGGTACGCCATCTGATCTGCAGCCTATATGACTATGAGACCAGAAGAACTAGAGGGTGCCTGGTTACTACTGTCAACCACTTGAAAGGGGATCTCTGTAGGAAATCCTGGATAGAAAGGGAGAACAATGTGGAACAAAACTCAAAATCATTTGGAGAAGAAAAAAAAAAGGAGGGAACAGGTTTTCTCATCTAATAGAGCCTGGTGGAACCACTGAGACTATGGCCCCTAGCTACCCTTCAGGTCTGGAATTGAACGCATGCCAGTGGTTTCTAGCCAAACAATAGATAGGTATATGAGTTGAACATTTACCTGAGGTAGATACACTCCTTGGAGAGAACAATCAGGGAGAAAGAAGGACTGCTTATGCACAGGGAGACAGCTCAGGGGGAAGGAGTGAATGGAGGGATGGACACAGGGAAGAGGCAATTATGGGAAGGAAGTAGGAGGAGAGCTGTTGCGTTGTGATAAATTGTGGTCAATGTCATGAGACAAAGTGTATGTGAGCTGCTGTATGGAAAGTGAATTTGCTCTGTAAATTTTCATCCAAATCACAACAACAACAAAAAAAGAAAACACAACATAATCAAACCTTTGGGACACTGGAAAAGCAGTGATCAGAGGCCTATTTATAGCAATAAATGCACAGATCAAAAGAGAAGAAAGAGCCAAAACACTTTAAGCCAACATCTCCAAATACTAGAAAAAGAAGAGCAAGAAAAGCCTACAGTCACCAGAAGAAATGAAATAATAAAGATTCAAACAGAAATCAAGGAAACAGAAAAGAGAAAGACAATAGAAAATATCAACAAGATTAGAAGTTGGCTTTTTGAAAATATTAATAAAATTGACAAACCACTGGCAAATTTAACAAAGCAAAAGAGGGAGAGAATACAAATAAAGTGAGTAAGAAATGAAATGGGCAACATCACAACAGAACCAACTAGAATAAAAGGGATAATATCAGGATACTGTGAAGAACTGTATTCCAAGAAATTTGAAACTCTGGAAGAAATAGACAGATACATAGAATCACATCACTTACCTAACCTAACACAGACTGATGTGGAAAAGTTGAACTGATCCATAACAAAAGAAGAAATTGAACGGGTAATCAAAAAATTACCAACAACCCTTGGCCCAGACAGTTTCACTGGAGAATTCTACCAAATATTCACAGAACTGACACCAACCCTACTGAAAATATTCCAAAACATACAAAAGGATGGACTCTTCCTTAATTCACTTTATGAAGCAAGCATACCCTTGATACCAAAACCAGGCAAAGACATCACTCAAAAGGAAAACTACAGAGACAAATATTCCTCATGGATATGAATGCAAAAATCTTCAAAACAAAAATGCTAGCCAATAGACTCCAACAACTTATCAAGAAAATAATTCATTATGACCAGTTAGGGTCCAAAACAGGTATGCAACGATGGTTCAACATTAGAATAACAATCAACCTCATCCACCACACAAATAAAACAAAGGAAAAGAATCACATGATCATATCAATTGAAGCAGAAAAGGCGTTTGATAAAATTCAACACCCACTCCTCATCAAAACTCTCAGCAAAATAAGAATAGAAGAAACATTCCTCGTCATAATAAAGGGCATCTATTCAAAACAAACAGTCAACATTATTCTCAATGGAGAGAAACTGAAAACTTTCCCCTTGGGAACAGGAGCCAGACAAGGATGCCCTCTATCACCACTTCTATTCAACATTGTACTGGAAGTCGTAGCTAGAGCAAGGCAAGAAAGGAAAATCAAAGTCATCCAAATTGGTAAGGAAGAAGTGAAATTATCCCTATTTGTTGATGATATGATCCTATACCTGAAAACCCAAGATATTCAGTCAAAAATCTACTGGAACTAATTGAATGATTTAACACATGGCAGGATACAAGATCAACATACAAAAATCAGATGAATTTCAGTACACCAGCAAAGAGATTGCTGAAAAAGAAGTAAGGAAATCAATACCATTTAAAGTAGCTATCAAAAAATAAAATATTTGGGAATAAATCTCACCAAGGACACAAAACACATGTACAAAGAAAGTGATAAAAAACGACTTCAACCAACAACTGAGGAATGGATAACCAAACTTTGGTACATTCACACAATGGAATACTATGCAATGCTAAAGAATAATGTAGAATCTGCAAAACACCGCATA
>NW_006922001.1:315039-315528 GCF_000298275.1 Orycteropus afer afer | reverse complement strand
CGACTCGACAGCAAATAACAACAACAACATATTTGTATGTGCTACAAGAATTCCCAAATATATCTTCAAGCAAAAAGGAGACAAAGTTATGATAACTTCTTAGTCACAACCAACCACCCTCAGGGAGCAAGTTGTTCAGCACATGGGATCATGTTCATGGGGGCACATCAAGATCTATTGGTGTTGTTCTATATTCACTTTGGTGAGTAGTGACTGAGGTCTTAAAAGCATGCAAGTGGCCATGTAAGATGCAACATTTGGTCTCTCATTCAGAGCAAAGAATGAATAAAACCAAAGATGCATGAGAATAATTAGTCCAAGGAACAGTGGACCAAACCAACTTAAGCCTATGTGGCCCTGAGACTAGAAGAAATAAACGGTACCTGATTACCCCTGCCAACTACTCAAAAAAGAATCAATGTAGAAGATACTGGTTAGAGTAGGAGAATAATAGGGAATAAAACTCAAAATCATTAAAAAAAAAAAAAA
>NW_006922001.1:299497-309185 GCF_000298275.1 Orycteropus afer afer | reverse complement strand
ATACTTTGCTGGTTTTTGTGTTTCTCTAGAGAACCCAATCTAACACATTGACAAAGAGCCAAAATCCATTAAGTGAGAAGGAGAATGTCTGTTTAATAAATGGTGCTGGCAAAACTGGATATCCACCTGTAGAAAAATGAAAAAGAGCTGTACCTCACACCATACACAAAATCTAACTGCAGATAGATCAAAGACTTACACGTAAAACCTAAAACTATACAGTTCCTCAAGAAAAAAACTAGGGGTAAACTTAGGGGCCCTGATAATGGCATAAATAGACGATCAAGCATAACCCAAATTGCACAAACAGCAGAAGAGAAAGTAGATGAATGGGACCTTCTAAAAAGTAAATTTTTGTGTACTTCCAAACACTTCTCCAAAGGAGTCAAAGAGAACCTACAGATTGGAAAAAATAATCAGCAATGATATATCTGACAAGGGCTTATCTCTAGAATTTATAGAAAACTCCAATACCTGAACAACAATAAGACAAACAGTCCAATTAAAAAATGGGCAGAACATATGAATAGACACTTCACCAAAGAGGATGTTCAAGTGACCAACAAACATATGAAGAAATGTTCATGATCATTAGTCATTTTGTTGTTGTTGTTGTTGTTTGCCGTCGAGTCGCCCCCGACTCATAGCGACCCCTCCTTGGGTTTCCGAGGCAGTATCACTACGGAAGTAGGATTGCCCAACCTTCAGAGAGACACAAATCAAAACAACAATGTGATACCATCTTGCACCAGCACTAGTAGCAAAGCTCAAAAAGATAGTAAATAATAAATGCCGGTAAGGATGAGGAGCAATTGGGACTCTCACACATTTTGGTGGCACTGTCAAATGATACAACCACTGTGGAAAGTTGTGTGGTGATTCCTTTAAATGTTGCAATTAGAAATACTATTTGACCTAGCAATTCCATTTCTAGGTATATATGCTAAAGAAGTGAGAGCCAGGACAAGAACAGATACATACACACCTATGGTCATCACAGCACTGTGCAGAATAGCCAAAATTGGAAACAACCATTTCTGATAGGTGTCCATCAAGTGAAGAATGGATAACCAAACTATGGCACATACACACGATGGAATACTATGCAACCCTAAAGAATAACATAGAATCTGCAAAACACTGCATAACATGGATGAACTTGGAGGACATTATGCTGAGTGGAATAAGTCAATCACAGAAAGACAAATATTGTATTAGTCCATTATTTTAAATGTCACGGTACAGTTTCTATATGGAAGGAATTTTCTTTGTTGGTTACAAGGGGTGTGAGGGGAGGGGAGGGAACAAGGTTAGACAGGTAGAAACAATTATTGATTTCTGTGAAGAGAATGGCAATGTATCAAATGTGAATGATCAACATGGTGGAAGTTAGGAAGAGGATGACATAGAGAAGTACATGGGAGGTATAGACAACAAAGATGAACTCTTTAGCACATACAGTACCATGTTGTCAGTGAAGACAAACATGGATACATGGGTGGATAGATGGGTTGACAGGCTGAACTTTTAGGTATGTCTATGCAGAGGAGGGTGTGCCCAAGACCATGTGTAGGATAGGCAGACAATGTTTCTACAAGTGTATTGGTATGTTCTGTAAGAATTACCAGGTATACGGTAGAGCTGACAAGGCACAAGTTTGTAGTCACTTCTTGGCCACAACCAGCTATCTAGAGGGAGTGAGTAGTTGGACCTGTGGGCTGGGAACTGTGTTCTCAGGGGACAAGAAGCTCAATTGGCCTAACATACTACACAAATTATTGTTCCACATTCTACTTTGGTGAGTAATGACTGGGATCTTAAAAGCTTGCAAGCAGCCATCTACATGCAAGGATGTATCTCTCCTTGTCCAGAGCAAAGAAAATTGAAGAAAACCAAAGATTCATGGAAACAATTACTCCAAGCAACTGGTACACCATGCCATTCATTAGGTAGATACAATCCTTGGAAAGAAGAATCATGGGAGAATAGAAGTGCTATGTATGTACAAGGAGAGTGCTCAGGGGGCAGGAGTGCATGGAAGGATGGACACAGGGAAGAGGTAACTATCAGGAGGAAATGGGAGCGGAACTGTTGCATTGTGGTAAATTGTGGTCAATGTCATAAGACAAAGTGTACGTGAGATGCTGTATGGAAAGTGAATTTGTAAAATTTCATTTAAATAACAATATAAAAAGAAAAGAAAGAAAGAAATTAGTCTTTACCACTGACATCTCTTTTACAAAGTCTAATATCCTACTCCAGAGACTGGATCCTCCTAAAAACATGTCCAAAGTATGTGAGATGAAGTCATTCCATCATTGCTTCTATGGAGAATCCTGGATGTACTTCTTCCAAAACAGATTTGTTTTTAATTCTGGCAGTCCATGGTATTTTGCACCAACAAAATGTGTTATGGGTTCAGAAGAAATTGATGACCACTATAATGTCCAGAATTTGGAAGAGTCTTTATTCAGCTATAGCCAGGGTGCAGGGAACTAAAGCGTTCTCCCCAACTGCAGCCTTGAGCCTGATTTCAGGCAGGTTATATAGCTTAGGACTGCAAATAGGCAAGCAAGTGTGTTACAGAAGCTAGATAAATTGCCAGGTTATTGTTTAGGGAAGATTAATGGTAAGCTTACTATTTTAAGAAAGATTGGTGGTCAGCTTATAATCAGAATGGAAACACACAATCCAGAGTGAGGGTCCTCAATTCTGAGAATTTCTGTTGGCAGGATGTGGGCCCCTACCTCTGGGAATTACTATTAACAGGGCTCTCAGGGAAAGGAAGGGGTGAGTAGGTTCTCAGGGACGTTTGGTTTAGAAAAGGAAGAGGGGAGTGGGTTTCTCAGGGATGTTTGGTTCAAATAGTTATTGGGCTCTCTGAGAAGGGTAGGGAGAAGTAGAAATACTGTTATGCTGGAGTCCTTGTGAAATGGACTTTGCTGCAAAATGGAGTTTTAACAAGTCATTACAAAATAGAATCATCTACTTCATATACTTCAAAGGTGTCAATTAATCTTTGGACCCCAAGTTCTTTATGCAGCTTTCTCATACATATGAGATGATTGAAAATACCATGGCTTGGGTCAGGTGCACATTATTCCTAAAAGTGATATTTTTGCTTTTTAACATTTTTTTAACAGATCTTTTGCAGAAAATTTTCCCAAAGCAATACAAAGTTTGAAATTTTGACGGCTTCCTCCATGACATTCATTGCAGATCCAAGTAATAGGAAATTGCCAAGAAGTTTAATCTTATCTGTATTTATCATGCTGTTTATTGAGGATTTTTTTTTTTTTTACTTCATGATTACATGTAATCCATACTATAAGCTGTAGTCTTTACTCTTCATCAGCAAATACTACAGTACTTTTCCTGTTCAGAAAAAGAAAAAAAATGTTCTTTCATCCATATATCGCAGGTTCTTAGTGAGTCTTCCTCCAAACTTGATGTCACATTCTTCTTCATGTAGTCGAGCTTCTCAAATTATTTCCTTTGAATACTGACTGGAGAAGAATAATGAAATGATACAACCGTTATGCACAACATTCCTCATTTTAAACCACATAGAATTCCCTTTTTCTGTTCTAATGACTGTCTCTTTTTCCAATGAGCAGTTTCCAAAGAGCACAATTATGTTCTGGAATTTCCATTCTTTTCAATGTTATCTATAATTTGAAATGTCTTTGTATAGTCAATCAAATGCATATAAACAACTTCTGGTAACCTTTGCTTTCAGTCAAGATCCATCTGACAACAGCAATGATGTCCCTGACTCCACATCATCTTCCAAATCTGGCTTGAGTTTCTGGCAGTTCCCTGCCATATTAGTACAACTATTATTCAATTGTCTTCAGCAAAATTTTACTTATGATATTAATGATTTTGTTTGATAAATCCTGCATTCTCTTGGATTCCCTTTCTTTAGAATGGGTACAGATATGGATGTCTTCCAGTCAGGTAGCTTTCTTTCAAATTTCTTGGCATAGACACATGAGTGCTTCCAGTATTGTATCTGTTCATTAAAACATCACAGTTGGTATTCTTTCCATTTCTGGAGGTTTGGTTTTTATCATTGCCTTTAATGCAATGTGGACTTTTTCCTTCAGTACCATCATTTCTTGGTTGCATGCTACATCCCGAGATCGCTGAACATCAGCTAATCTTTTTTGTTACAGTGACTCCATGTATTCCTTCTCTCTTCTTTTGATGCTTCCCGTTTAGTTCAATAATTTGCCCACACAATCAATCTTTCAGTATTGCAACCCAAGGCTTGAATTTTCTCTTCTGTTCTTTCAGCTTGAGACACTCTAATCAAGTTCTCCCCTTTCGGTTTTACAACTCCAGGTCTTGTACAATTGATTATAAAATAGCCCATTTTATTTTTTTTTTTTAATATTTGCAATTATTTTCCATTTCATGAGATTTTTCATCATATCTTTCTTTACTTTTTTTTTTTTTAAAACACATTAGTCCCTTTAGTTCTTTGAATATATTTATAATGGTTACTGTGAAGTTTTTATATGTTATTCTTATAGACAGTTTCTTGCCTAGGTTTTGTCCAAGTCAGACTTTCCTGTTTCTTTTCACATACCATGATTTTTTGTTGGAAACTATATATTTTAGGTAATGTAATATAGAAACTCTGATTAATGGTCACTTCCCTCATTCCAGGAGACTTCTTTTGTTTGTTTGCTGTTCATTTTTTGTTTAGTGAGTGGCTAGATAATTTTAATGAAATCTCTTTTCCTAGTGTATAAGTTCTAATCTTGCTTCTCAGAGGTACAGGTTTAGGTATACACCCAGTTTTTAGCAGAGATTTCTTTGTCTCCTTCCCTATCTACAACTATTAGCAATCTCTACAAATAGCCAAGTTACTGCTTAATGTTTTCTACAATATTCTTGGGCTTAAATTGCTTCACAACTGGTCTCATTAAAATCTGCCTCCTTTGGAGGGAGTGTTTTTAAGGAGAACACTGGATATTTGTTCTGACAACAGTAGACTCTACTTATCTGTCTTTTTTCCTCAGTTACTCTGGTGAGCTAACTATCTTACAGTCTAACTTACATTTTAAATTAAGCTACCATTCTTCTCTTAATTGATTTTCACTGCATTTTCCATTATTAAAATGGTCTTAGGCATAATTGCCTTTATGTTGTCAATAAAGACAGTTATTTTGGGAAAAGTGATAGTTTACCTGTCTAATTGGGGGAAATTATCTGACCCATGGCTCTGGATATGTGGGCGGGCACAGTGGTGTACTTCTTTGTACATCATCACCCCTTGTTTGGAGCTTGGTAGTAAACTGGAGCATCCTATGGTCTGCTAAGCTTTCCTCTGTTACCAGGAAAGGAGGAGAGTACGAGCCAGGGTGAGAAGCCCCTGTATTTTTAGAACACCAACACCAAGGAAAATATATTCCATGTGTGGGAACTAAGGAGAACAAAGGAACTCTCATGACTCCATTGCTCTCACCAAGAACTTAACCTCTTCTACAGGTATATTGGGGACAGATTGAAAAACAATGATATCCTACTCCTTCTGATCCTATAGCCAACAAAGTGAGATGGAAGGATAGTGGGTCCCATTTTTCTTGATGCATTTTCCTGGGCTGTTCCTTGCATCGCATTCTGTGAGAAGCAGGAAGGAGGAAGTGAGTTTTGGTTCAAATGCCACACAGATTCTCACTGTTCTTAAAAACTTTAATATGTTTTCATATTTCTTCATTTGCTGTATACCCTTTAGCTGTTTCCACAGACTACATAAATATTAATTTCACCACTTTCCTGGGGAATGGATCAGCAGAAGTTCAGACAGGACCTTTTTTGAAATGAAATACTAGTTCTTTTCTTTCTAAAAATCAAAATCACTTCAACCCTTAGTTTATCAAGTTTTCAGAGAGTCCCATCGAATTTGCAAGACTCAAAGAGATTAGTCACTAATTTGAAGTATAGAGATGTTCACAGATGTTGATGTACTAGAAGTTTTTTTTTTTTTTTTTTTTTTTAAATGAAATAAATAAAAGGAACAACCCTTAGCTCTAAAACTGCTGGATTCCTTGTAATAATCATGGTGACACTATTCTCAAGAATGACATCTATGCCCAGTGAATTGTTTTAAATTAATTCTACCACTAACCCTTTGTGGTTTTCACAGTTCTTATTTTTAGAGATGAGGAATCATTGGAGTGACTGACTATATTCATCCAAGGCCTGCTCTCCCTTGGAGTCTGCAATGGTTTATAAAACAGAGTCCACACTGTTTTATAAAAGTGTATATAATCTTGCATATATATATGTATGTGTATATGTATATAGGAAAATATATATTTGCAGATTTACAGAAATACATAGACATGAACACACATGTACATTACACATGTGCACCTATACACATATATTTTGCACATATATATATATTTACATATAATGTCTGAATATTAATTCACTAAAATAAAAACTTTATAATCCTAATAACTGACAATTTTATCTTTTACTTAGATGTATCAGTTTAGTTCTAACAGTACAATAAAACATTATGAAATTAGTACTTTTTTTGTCTATAATTTGTCTTCTTCTTTGCCTTATTTAAAAGTATATAATTTATGGCACTAAAAATTTATCCTTTTTCATATTCATTCTCATTACCATACCATTAGCAAACATCTATCAAGTGCCTACAAAAGCAAAAACTCTAATTATTAGAAATTAATTTAATTTTAAAAAGCTGTCAATGTTCTTTCCCAATTAAGAAAATAAAATTAAAATCTATATTGACACAATAAACAAAAATTAGGAGATAACTGGTATAATATTTATGTTTTACACACAAATATGAATCCATCACACACATGCACACAGAAGACACGCACATACACAATAAAAGTCCCAGATTTTTAAATCAAATATATGTGTTAAATATCCCAGGAAGACATAACAAATGAGTGGTGACTTCTTATAGATTCTTCAATTTAAACAGCTAAAATAAAGCCATATGGGAATAACTACAGATGTATATTTAAGCAGTTTAAAGATGCAGTTATGTGCTAATTCCATACTGAACACATCATGGGAAGTCAATTTCATAATAATTATCTCATAAGACATAGTTCTAAAAGCCATGTTAGTTCCTTAAATGTGTAACAAAAACTTTGTTGTTGTTATTAGGGGTCGACTCATAGCGATTCTATGCACAGCCAAATGAAACACTGCCTGGTCCTGTGCCAAATCCATAATCCTTGTGTAATTGAGCCCATGACTGCAGCCACAGTCTCTACCTATCTCATTGAGGGTCTTCCCCTCTTTTGTCAACCATCCACCTTACCAAGCATGACATCTTTCTCCAGGGAATGGTCCCTCCTGATAACATGACCAATATAGGTGAGACAAAGTCTGGCCATTCTTGCTTCCAAGAAGCATTCTGGCTGCATTTCCTCCAGAACAGATTTGTTAGATCTTTTAGCAGTCCATGGTACTTTCTGTATACTTTGCCAATACCACAACTCAAAAGCACCAACTCTTCTTCAGTCTTCCTTACTCATTATCCAGTTCCCACATGCATATGAGGTAATCGAAAATACCATGCCTTGTGTCAGGCTCACCTTAGTTCTCAAGGAGACATCTTTGCTCCTCAGCACTTTATAAAGGTCCTTTGCAGCTGACTTGCTCAGTGTTATATTTTGTCTAATGTCTTGACTGCTACTTCCATTGGAGTGGATTGTAAAAACAAGCAATGTGAAATCTTTGACAATTTTGAACTTTTCTCCATTTATCGTGAGTCTGCTTATAGGTGCAGTTGTGAGGATTTTTGTTTTCTTTATATTGAGGTGTAATCCACACCGTAGATAGCAGTCTTTAATCTTGATGAGTAAGTGCTTCAAGTCCTCCTCATTTTCAGCAAGCAAAGTTGTGTCATCAGTGTATTGCAGGTTATTAATGAGTCTTGCTCCAATCTTGATGCCACATTCTTCTTAATATCTTCTCATAGTTTCCCAGATTATATGCTCAGCATATAGATTGAAAAAATATGGTGAAAAGCTACAACCCTGATGCACTCCCTTCTTGATTTTAAAGCATGCAGTGTCCCCTTGTTCTGTTTGAACAATAGCCTCGTGGTCTATGTACAGGTTCCTCATGAGTACAATTAAGAGTTCTGGAATTCCCATTCTTCTCAACGTTATCCAAAATTTGCTATGATACACACAACCAAATCCTTTGTGTAGTCAAGAAAACACAAGTAAACATCTTCTGGTATTCTTAGTTTAAGCTTAGATCCATCTGACATCAGCAATGATATCCCTGGTTCCATGTCCTCTTCTGAATCCAGCTTGCATCTCTGGAAGTTCTCTATCAATATATTGCTCTGACCATTTTTGGATAAGCTTCAGTAAGATTTTACTTGCTTGTGATATTAATGATATTGCTCTGTAATTTCCACATTCTGTGGAATCACCTTCCTTTGGAATGAGTACATATATGGACCTCTTCTAGTCAGCTGGTCAGGTAGCTCTCTCCCAAATCTCTTGGCATAACCGAATGAGTGCCTCCACTGGGTGCATCTGTTTGTTGAAACATCTCATTGGGTATTCCGTCAATTCCTGGAGCCTTGTTCTTCACCAATTCCTTCAGTGCAACTTCAACTTCTTCCTTCAGTATCATTGGTCCTTGATCATATGTCAGCTCCTGAAATCAATGAAGATCTGCCAGTTCTTTTTGGTATATTGACTCTCTATTCCTTCCATCTTCTTTTGATCTTTACTGCATCATTCAATATTTTGCCCGTAGAATCTTTCAGTATTGCAACTCGAGACTTATTTTTTTTTCAATTATTGTGAAATAACATACAAAAACCCCAAACCCATAAATAAGCTGCCTACAAGACTCACATTAGACAAAGAGATACAAATAAATTTTAAAAATCAAAGGATGTGAAAAACATAAAGGCAACTAAAAAGGAGCAGAAGTGACAATATTAATGTGTAATTAAATCGACTCAAAGGCAAAACCCAGGATAAGGGACAAAGAATAACATTATGCAATGATATAGATCAAGAGAAAATAACCACAGTAAATATTCATACACCAATGAAAAAACTCCAAAATACATTAAGCAACCATTAACTGAATTGAAAGGAGAAATAGATGATGGTAAAATAATAGTAGCAAAACCCAAACCAAACTCACTGCCCTTGAATCGATCCCAACCCATAGTAATTCCTTCCTGGTTTTCTGAGGCAGTATCTCTACATAAGTAGATCTCCCAGTCTTCCTTCCTAGGAGTGGCTGGTGGGTTTGACTTGCCAGCCTTCTGGATAGCAGTCAAATGCCTTAGGCACTACAACAATAGTAGGAGATTTTAACACACACCCTTTTTTAAAAAAATTGTGATTTGGATGAAGGTTTACAGAGCATATTCACTTTCCATACAGTGGTTCACATATACTTTGTCTCATGACATTGACCACAGTTTACCACAATGCAACAGCTTCCCTCCCACTTCCTCTCCATAGTTACCTCTTCCCTGTGTCCATCCCTGCATGCTCTCCTGCCCCCTGAGCTGTCTCCCTGTGCATAAGCAGCCCTTCTTTCTCCCGTGATTGTTCTCTCCAAGGAGTGTATCTACGTGAGGTAAATGTTCAACTCATATGCCTGTCTTTTGTTTGGCTGGAAACCACAGGTGTGGGTTCAA
>NW_006922001.1:263987-298647 GCF_000298275.1 Orycteropus afer afer | reverse complement strand
TAACTTTTACAATAACAGACTAATACAATATTTGTCCTTTTGTAACACACTGCTTTTAATGAGGGACAGAACAACTAGAAAAAAAAATATATAGAAGATCTCAACAGCACAATAAACTAACTCAGCTTCATAGACATATGCAGAGCATTCAACACAACAAAAACATAATACCTATTCTTTTCCAGTGCACATGCATCATTCTTCAGAATAGACCATAAAGTAGGTCACAAAACAAGCCTCGATACATTTAAAACATCAAATACTATGAAGTGTCTTCTTGAATAAACACAGCATTTTAAATTAGAAATCAACAATAGGAAGACCAGAAAAATAAATTAAAAAATCAAATACATGAAAACTGAATAATATACTGCTTGAGAACTACTGGGTAAAAGACAAAATAAAATCTGAAATAAAACAGAAAAAAAAAAAAAATTCCTAGAAACAAACAAGAATGAAAACAAAAGACACCAAAATCATTGGGACATATTGAAAGCAATGCTCAAAGATCAATTTATAGCATTTAATGCACACATCAAGAAAAGAAGAAAGAACAAAAATCAATACTTTAACTCAACACCTCTAACAATTAGAAATGGAACAACAAATATGGCTAGAGTCTCCAGAAGAAAGGAAATAATAAAAATCAGAGCAGAAATAAATGAAGCAGAAAATAGAAAAACAGTAGAAAAATTTAACAAGAGTGGAAATATGTTCTTTGAAAAGATAAATAAAATCAACAAACCACTGGAAACTTAAATTAATAAAAGAAAAAGAAGGTGCAAATAACAGAAATAATAAATGTAATGGAGAGCATCACAACAGAACCAACTAAAATGAAAAAAAAAAATGATAACAGGCTAATAGAAAAAAAAACTGTAGTTCAAGAAATTAAAAAACCTACAAGAAATGGACAAATTCCTAGAAACAAACAAACAAAAAACTACTTAAACTAGCACAAACTGAAGCAAATTATGTGAACCATCCTAATGAAAAGGAAGAAATTGAATAGGTTAAAAAAAAAAAAAAAAACTCTCCACAAATAAAAACCTTGGCCCAGATCACTTCACTAGAGAATTCAAACAAACATTCAGAGAATTGGTAAACCTATTCTACTCAAGCTGTTTCAGAAATTAAAAAAAAGAAAAAAAAAGATGATGTGATAGTTGGAGCTGTGTGTCAACTTGCGTGGACCACAATTCTGTGTGATTTGAGCTGTTGAGGTGTGGTTGTTCCCATGACGGGATCAGATGACTTTGTTTTGAGTGGTCAATCTGTTGAAAGGGAGTTTCCCTGGGGTGTGGCCTGCTTCCAGTATATCTGTGGACATCCTGGGAGAGGAGACATTATTCTGTGGATTGGGATTCTCTTGTGCTGCTTACAACTGTCCGTGAGTGAACAATCCACCATTCGACCTGGAGATCTTGGATTCTTCATTCGCTGGAGTCAACAGTTGTTGTACTGCCTGCCAGCTCTGAGCTCCTCAGGCCCTGTGACTGCAAGAGTTGGGAAAAGCCTCCAGCTTGACGTTTGATCCAGGAATTTTGAACTTGCCAGCTTCTGTTAGTGTGTGAGCCATTCTCCTAAGATAAATCTCTGTCTCTCTGTCTCTCTCTGTCTCTCTCTCTCTGTCTCTCTCTGTCTCTCTCTCTGTCTCTCTCTGTCTCTCTCTCTCTCTCTCTCTCTCTCTCTATATATATATATATATATATATATATAAGCTTTATTGGTTTTATTTCTCTAGAGTACCCAGTCTAACACAGATGGCATACTCCTAAATTCATTCTGTGAAGCAAGCATAAGTCAGATACCAAAAAGAGGGAAAAAAAAAAAAAAAAAAAGAAGAACTGCCATCAAGTCAATTCTGATTCATAGCAACCCCAGTTGGGTTTCCAAAGTGGTAAATATTTATGGAAGTTGATTACCTCATCTTCCTTCACCAGAAAGATTGGGGGTTTGATCCATCAACCTTCTGTTTAGCAGCCAAATTCCTTAGGCACTAAACCATGAAAGTTCCTTAAAACTAGATAAAAACTGCACCAAAAAGAAAATATTGTTGTTGTTATTGTAAGGTGCTGGTGAATCCTCCTTGACTAATAGTGACACTATGTACATCAGAATGAAACTCTGCCTGGTCCTGTGGCAGCCTCACAATCCTTGCCATACCTGAGTCCATCATTGAGCCACTGTGTCAATCCATCTTGTTGAGAGCTATCCCCTTTTTTAGCTGACCCTCCATTTTACCAAGCATGATAGCCTTCTCCAGGGACTGGTCCCTCTGACAACTGGACCAAAGTAGGTGAGACAAAGTCTGGCCATTTCATGCTTCCAAGGAGCATTCCGGCAGGACTTTTTCTAGGACAGAACCATTGGTTCTTTTGGAAGTCCATGGTGCTTTCAGTATTCTTTGCCAACACAACTATTCAAAACATCAACTCTTCTTCAGTCTTGCTTATTCATTGTCCAGCTCTCACATGCATATGAGGTGACTGAGAATACCATGGGTTGGGGTTAGGGTCACTTTAGACTTCAAGGAGACATATTTGCTCTTCAACACTTTGAAGAGGTCTTTTGAAACACATTTGCCCAGTGCAGTACTTCGTCTGATGTCTTGACCACTGTTTCCATTGGTGTTGATTGTGGAATCAAGGAATATGAAATATTTGACAACTTTACTCTTTTCTTCATCTATCATGATATTGTTTATTGGTCCCCTTGTGAGGACTTTGGTTTTCTTTATGTTGAGGTGTAATCTATACTACACACTGTAGTCTTTAATCTTCATTAGTAAGTGCTTCAAGTCATCCTCACTTTCAGCAAGCAAACCTGTGTCTTCTGCATAGTACAAGTTGTTAATGACTCTTCCTCCAATCCAGATGCCCCATTCTTCTTCATGTAGTGAGCATCTCAGATTATTTGCTCAGCATACAGACTGAATAAGTATGGTGAAAGTATACAACCCTGACACACTTGCTTCCTGATTTTAAACCATGAACTATTCCCTTGTTTTTGTCAAACAAATTCCTCCTTATTTGTGTACAGGTTTATCATGAGCAGAATTAAGTGCTTTCAAATTCTCATTCTTCTCAATATTATCTATAATTTGTTATGGTCCACACAATCAGATGCTTTTGCATAGTCAGTAAAACACAAATAAACACCTTTCTGGTCTTCTTTGCTTTTTAGTCACCTGATGTCAGCAATGATATCCCTCATTTCACATCCTCTTCTGAATCCAGCTTGCATTTATGGAAGTTCTCTGTCAATATACTACAGCAAACACTTTTGAAATTTCTTCAGTAAGATGTTATGGTGTGTGACATTAATGATATTGTTCGATAATTTCCACATTTTGTGGGATCACCTTTCTTTGGGATGGATACAAATATGGACTTCTTCCAGTCAGTTGACCAGGTAACTCTCTTCCAAGTTTCCTGGTATAGATGAATGAATGCCTCCAGCACAACATTCACTTCTTGAAACGTCTCAATAAGTGTTCTGTCAGTCCTTGGAGGGTTGTTCTTCACCAATTCCTTCAGTGCAGTTTCAACTTCTTTCAGAGCCATTGGTCCGTGATCATATACCACATCCTGAAATGGATGAATATTGACCAGTTCTTTTTGGTACAGTGACACTGTGTATCCCCTTCATGTTCTTTTGATATGTCCCGAATCATTCAATGTTTTGCTACAGAATCTTTCAATATTGAAACTCGAGGTTTGATTTTTTCCTTCAGTTTTTTTAAGTTTTAAAAATTCAAATCATGTTTTCCCTTTTGTTTTTCTAACTCCAGGTCTTTGCACATTTCACTATAATAATTGACTTTGTTTTCTTGAGCTTCTGTTTGAAATCTTTTCAGCTCTTTGATTTTGTCATTTATTCCATTTGCTTTAGCTACTCTCCACTCAAGGGAAAATTTCAGAGTGTCTTATGATGTCCATTTATGTTTTTCTTCCTTTTCTGTCTTTTTAATGACCCTTTGCTTTCTTCACAGATGATGTTCTTGATGTCATCTCACCATCCCCCTGGTATTCGGTCATTGATGTTCAATGCATCAAATCTATTCTTTATATGGTCTCTAAATTCAGAAGACAAATAATCAAGGTCATATTTTGGCTCTCACGGACTTCTTTTCATTGTTTTATGCTTCAACTTGTACTTGCATATGAACAGTTGACATTCTGTTGCACAATCAGGTCTCAGTCTGCTTTTGGCTGAAGATACTGAGTTTCTCCATGTCTTCTTTCCACAGATGTAGTTGATATAATTCCTGTGTACTCTATCTGGTGAAGCCCACATGTATAGCCACTGTTATGTTATTGAAAAAGGTATTTGCAATGAATATGTCATTGGTCTTGCAAAATTCTATCATGTGATCTCCAGCATTATTTCTAACACCAAGGCCATATTTTCCAACTACTAGTGATTCTTCTTTGTTTCCAACTTTTGCATTCCAATCACCAGTGATAAGCAACACATCTTGATTGCATGTTTGGTCAATTTCAGACTGCAGAAGTTGATAAAAATCTTCAAATTCCTCATCTTTGGCTTTGGTGGTTGGTGCATAAATTTGCATAATAGAATATTAATAGGCTTTCCTTGTAGGCTTATGAATATTATCCTATCTTTGACAGTACTGTACTTCAGGATAGATCTTGAAACATTTTTTGTGATGAGGAATGCCATGCCATTCCTCTTCAATTTGTCATGCTCAGCAATACTAGGTCACATGGTTGTCTGATTCAAAATGGGCAAACCCAGTCCATTTCAGCTCACTAATATCTAGGATACTGATCTTTATGAATTCCATTATTTTTTGACAACTTCCAATTTCCCTAAAGTCATACTTTGTACATTCCATGTTCTGATTATTAATAGATGTTTGCACCTTCTTCTTTCCATTTTGAGCCATGCCACATCAGTAAATGGAGATCCCAAAAGCTTTACTCCATCCCCATCAGTAAGGTCCCCTCTACTCTGAGGGGGCAGCTCTTCTCCAGTTGCATTTTGAATGCCTTCTGACCTGTGTCTCATCTTCCAGTACTATATCTGACAGTGTTTCACAGGTATGCATAAAGTTTTCCAGCAATATGTCAGACAGTGTTTCACTGCTATTCATAAGATTTTCACTGTCCAATTCTTTGAGAAGTGGATGGCCCCTTCCTTCTTCTGAGTCTGTCTTACTCTGGAAGTGCCACTGAAACCTGTCCACTATGGCTGACCCTTCTGGTATTTGAAATACTGGTGACATAGCCTCCAGCCTCACAGTAACACACAAGTCACCATGGTACAACAACCTGACAGACTGGTAGCCAGGCAAAAGCATTAACAACAACAAAAAATTATAGACCCAATATCCATCACAAACATTGAAACAAAAATAGTCAAAAAAGTTCTTAGCAAAAATAATCCAACAACATATCAAAAAATGATACATCATGACCGAATGAGAGTCATACAAGGGTTACAAACATGGTTAAACATTAGAAAAACAATCAATGTAATCCACCGCATAAGTAAAACAAAGGAAAATAACCACATGATCATATCAATTGATGCAGAAAAGGCATTTAACAAAATCCAACACCAATTCTTGATGAAAAGAGAAAATAAAAAGGCCTCTATCATTCTCATAGGTGCAAAACTGAAAACATTTCCCTTGTGAATGACAAATAGACAAGGATGCACTCATCACCATTACTATACAAAATTGAATTGAAATTATTAGCCAGAGCATTAAGGCAAGAAAAGGAAATAAATGGTATCCAAATTGGCAAAGAAGAAGCAAATCTATCTCTGTTTGCAGATGATATAATTTTACACAGAGAAAATTCAAAACACTTAACAAAAAAACTACTGGAAATGATAGAAGGATTCAGTAAAGTGTCAGGGTACAAGATCAACATACAAAAATTAGCCAGATTTCTCTACATTAAAAAAGAGAACTCTTAACACAGAAATCAGGAAAACAATACCATTTAGAGTAACCATCCCAAAGAGAAGATACTTAAGATTAAATCAAACTAAACATGAAAAAATATATACAAAGGAAACTACTAAACAATGCTACAAGAAACCAAAGAGACCTACATAAATAGAATATGCCATGCTCACTGATAGGAATATTAACCTTGTGAAAATGTCAATGCTACTAAAATTGATCTATAGATATAATGCTATCCCAATTAAAATTTAATCTTCATGCTTTAATAATATGGAAAAATTAAACATCAACTTATATGAAGAGATCTCATATAACCAAAGCACTACTAAAGGAGGAAAAATTAGGAAACCTCACATTTCTCCATCTCAAAACCTACTACACAACGAGAGTAGTCAAAACAGCCTGATATGGTACAATGACAGATACATAAAGGAATGGGACAGAATTGGGAACCCACAAGCAAATGTAATCATTTAACAAATTTATCACCATTTAACAAATGGTGCTGGCAAAAGTGGATATCCATTGACAGTGCAGGAGATCCTGTAGAGAATGAGAGAACAATATGGAAAAAAATTCAAAGTAGTAAAAAGACCAGACTTCCCAGTTTGATAGAGTCTGGCAACACCCCTGAGATTATGGCTAATTACCCTTCAGGTCTGGAATTGAGCTTAATCCTGTGGCCTCCAGACAAACAAAGGACAGGAATATAGGGTGAATATTTACATCAGGTAGATAAACTCCTATAAAATTCATAGAAAATTTCAACACTTCAACAACAAAAAAGACAAACAATCTAATAAATGAGCAGAGGACATGAACAGATTATTCATTAAAGAAGAAATTAAGACAGCTAACAAATACATGAAAAAAACTTCAGTATCATAAGGCATTACTAAAAAATACCAAAAACAAAAAACAATGCTATTGAGTAGATTCTGTTCTGACTCATAGCAACCTCCGTTGGGTGTCCAAGGTGGTAAGTCTTTACAGAAGTAGATTGCCCTGTTTTCCTTCCACCGAAAAAAAAAAAAAAAAAGGTTAATGCTACTGAGGGTGTGGAAAGAATGGAAATCTAATACACAGCTGGTGGGATAGTGAAATTTTGCAATCTATGTGAAAAATGGTACGGTGCCTACTTCACAGTAAGAAATATAAATATTATATGATCAAACAACCCACTGTTGTTGTTATATGCTGTCGAGTTGGACCCAACTCATAGCGACTCCTTCTTGGGTTTTCAAAGCAGCATTATTCACAACAGCAAACAAATTGAAATAACATAAGTGTCCATCGTGGGATGAATGGACAAACAAACTACATTATAAGCAAACATTGGAATACTAAATAATGATAAAGAATAACTATGAACCTGTGAAAAACTTCAAAGCATAGGTGAACCTAGAGGACATTACAAAAAAAAAAAAAAATCATTGTGGTCAAGTCAATTATAACTCATAGCAACCCCTCCTGGGGTTTCTGAGGTCGTATCTCTACAGAAGTAGATTGCCTAGCCTTCCTTCAGAGGAGTGGCTGATGGGTTAGAACTGCCAGCCTTCTGGTTAACAGTCAAATGCCTTAACCACTATGTCACCAGAGCTAGTAAAATTGGTCAATCACAAAAGGTCAATAATATATGAGACCACTAATGTAAGAAGTCAAGAAAAAGTTAATACACAGAAGGAAATATTTTTTGATGGTTGCCAATGGTGGTGGTGGGGGTTTGTTGTTTTAGGTGTTCCCCAGTCAATTCTGACTCATAGTGACTCTTTGTACAACAGAATGAAACACTGCTCTACCTTGTGCCACCATACACCACTTGCCATGGTTGACCCCATCATTTCAGCCACTGTGTCAATCTTGTTGAGGGCTTTCCCCTTTTTCTCTAATCCTCCACTTTACCAAGCATGATATCTTTCTCTAGGGACTGGTCCTTTCTGACCACATGAACAAAATAGGTTAAAAGTAATCTGGTCATTTTCACATTCAAGGAGCTTTACAGCTGCACTCCTTCCATGATAGATTTGTTCATTCTTCTGTCAGTCCGTGGTATATTCAGAATTTTTTGCCAATACCGTAATTCAAAAGCATTAATTCTTCAGTCTTCCTTATTCATTATACAGATTTCACATGCATAGGAGGTGATTGAAAATATGACAGTTTGGGTCAGGTGCGCCTTAGTCATCAAAGTGACACCTTTGCTCTTCAACACTTAATAGAGGTCTTTTGCAGCAGACTTGCCCAGTGTAATATGCCATCTGAGTTCTTGAATGCTGCTTCCATGAGTATTGTTTGTGGATTTGAGTAAAATGAAATCCCTGACAATTTCAATCTTTTCTGCATTTATTGTGATGTTTCCATACTGAAGACTGTTGTCTTTGATCTTCATCAATAAGTGTTTCAAGTCCTCTTTACTCTCATTAAGTAAGGTGTGTCATCTGCTTATCACAGGTTATTAACAAGTCTTGCTCCAATCATGATGCCATGTTCCTTTTCATATGGTCCAGCTTCTTGGATTATTTGTTCAGCATACAAATTGAATAAGTATGGTAAAAGGATAAAACCATGAAGCATATGCCCTTCCTGATCTTAAACCATTCAGTATTTCCCTGTTCTGTTCAAATAACAGTCTCTTGGTCTATGCACACTTGCCTCATGTGTACAATTAAGTGTTCTGGAATTCCCATTCTTCACAATGTTATACACAATTTGTTATGATCCACACAGTTGAATGCCTTTGCATAGTCAATAAAACACAAATTAACATGTTTCTGATCATTGCTTTCAGCTAACATCCATTTGACATCAACAATGATATCCCTTGTTCCACATCCTGTTTGAATCAAGCTTGCATTTCTGGAAGTTCCCTGTCAATATATTGCTGTAACCATTTGTGAATTTATCCTCACTTGAATGTGATGTTAATGATACTGTTTGATAATTTCCACATTCTGTTGGATCACCTTTCTTTGGAATGGGCATAAGTATGGATCTATTACAGTCGAATGATTATGTAGCTGTCTTCCAAATTTCCTGGCATAGATCAGTAAGCACCTCCAGAGATGCATGTTTGTTGAAACATCTCAATGCATAGACTGTCAATTCCTGGAAACTTGTTTTTTTGTCAATTCCTTCAGTGAAGCTTGGACTTCTTCCTTATATACCATTGGTTCTTGATCATATTCTACCTCCTGAAAAGACTGAACATCAACCAATTATTTTTGGTACAGTCACTGTATATTCCTTCCATCTTCTTTTGATACTTCCTGCATCATTCACTATTTTGCCCATAGAATCCTTAAATGGTGCAACTCAAAGCTTGAATATATTTTTCAGTTATTTCTTCTTGAAAAATGCTGAGTGTGTTCTTCCCTTTTGGTTTTCTAACTTCAGATCCTTGCACATTTCATTGTACTATTTTACTTTTTCTTTTCAAGCTGTCCTTTGAAATTTTCTGAAGAGCTTTTTTTTTTTTTTTTTAACATTTTTTTCTTTTCATTTTAGCTAATTTCCAATCAAGAGTAGGTTTCAGGTTTCAGAATCTCTTCTGACATCCACTTTGGTCCTCTCTTCCTTTCCTTTTTTTTTTTTTTTTAATGACCTTTTGCATTCTTCAAGCATTATATTCTTGACGTCATTGCACAACTCCTCTGGATTTCAGTCACTGGTCTTCAACATGTCAAATCTATTCTTCAACTCAAGGTCATATCTTGGGTCTCATTGACTTATTTTAATTTTCTTCAGCTTGAATTTGAACTTGCATGTGAGCAATTGGTGCTCTATTCCACAATAAGCTCTTGGCCTTGATTTGATTGATGATATTGAACTTCTTCCTAACCTCTTTATTTATTCCATCTATCAATATGCAAGTGAATAGTTGCCATTTACATTGTTGAAAAAAAAGGTATTTATAATGAATAACTCATTGTCTTCGCAAAGGTCTATCATGTGATCTCCAGCATCATTTATATCACCACTGCCATATTTTCCAATTACTGAGGCTTTATTTTTGTTTCCAATTTTCTCATTCCAATCACCAGCAATAATCAATACATCTTGATTGCATATTTGGTCATTTTCAGTCTGCAGAATTTTGTGAAGATTTTCAATTTCTTTGTCTTTTGCTTTTGGCAGTTGATGTGAAAATTTGAATAATAGAGGTATTAGCTGGTCTTCCCTGTAGGCATATGAATATTATCCTACCACTGACAACATTTTACTTCAGGACAGAGCTTGAAACATACTTTTTTTTTTTTTTTTTGACAACGAATCAATGCCATTCCTCTTCAATGTGTCATTCATAGAATAGTAGACCATAAGATTATGTGACTAAAAATAGCCAATACCAGTGCATTTCAGCTTACTAGTTCCCAGGATATCAACCTTCATGCACTCTCAATCTATTTCATTTTTAACAACTTCCAGTTTCCCTAGGCTCAGACTTCATACATTCCTCATTCTAATTATTAATGAATATTTGCAGCTGTTTCTTCCCATTTTGACCTGTGCCCTATAAGGTGAACAGTAACACCAGGGAATGGCACACTCAGTATAGCAATCAACCATAGGAGATCATTTGCCTCAGAAGACAGGAAGGGATAGGAAAGAAGGACAAAGAGAAACAGGAAACACAAGGAGGAAGTGGGAATAGTGCTGGTACATTGTGGAAAATGTAGTTAATGTTAGAAAACAAAATGTGCATTAATTGTTGAGTAGAAAACTAATTTCAGCTGTAAATTTTCACACTACAATTTAATAAATAAATAAGAAAGAAAAAATAAACAGTCTCTGTGATGGGGAAAAAATAGGGGTGGGGGGGAATCTCATAAACATGTCATTGCCATTCCAGAAGGAAAGAAGGGAGAGGATGACTTAGAAAAAATATCTAAAGGCATAATGATTAAACATTTCCCAAAATTGGTCATAAACATTAACAAATTACAAAAGGTTCAGGGATCTCTAGAAGGATAAAAAACAAAGAAGAAAAAAGACATATAGATGCAATATGTTTATTTCTTTGAAGAGTTAAACATAAAGCAAACATCCTGATGTCAGTCAGTAAAAGAAAAAGACACATTGCATACAAGGAAATAATAATGTAAATAATCATTAACTTCTTTTTACAAAATTTGTTGTTGTAGTTAGTTGTGAGGACAGAAAAAAAATTGGAAATGACACTTCCATTGATCCCAAACTCTATATTCAGAAAAATTATTCTTTAAAACTACAATTTAAATACAAACATGTTTAAATAAATGAAAGCTGAGAGAATTTGTTGCTTGCAAACTACACTATCAAAAATAAATAAGGAGGTTAATCAGGCAGATGGTGAATTATATCAGATGAAAAACTAGAGCCTAAAGGAATTAATGATGAACACTCAAACTGAAAAATATGTAAATAAATAGGAAAGGTTACTTTTTTCTTACATAGTGTAAGAAACAAATCACTTTTTTTAAATAATATCATTTATATTTTTAGCAGAAGTAGAATACATTACATTACAATAATAGCCAATGCATAGGGACTGAAAAATTGAGTTATATCCTTGTAGGTTTCATATATACTTTAAATTGTTGAGTTTAAAATGATATTCTGATTATTCTAAATGGACTTGTTAAATTAAACTAAAGACTAAAGTCATAAACCATTGAGCAATCACCAAAACATAATAAAAATATTTCAGCCAAATACTCAATCCAGGGAATAAAATTCATGTTACACTAATCTAGAAAAAAGAAGAAAAAGAAAGAAAGAAAGGAAGAGAAAGGATATGGGACATATTAAGACAACAAAATTAGGAAGTGTTTAAACTTAATTGCAATATAGCAAGAGCATCATTAAATGTAATAGACTTTACACTTCAATTGAAAAACTTAGATTATTAGACATAATAAAAAATAAAGCCAAACTATAGACTCCTTAAAAGAGAAAAACTTTATATATAAAGACACAAATTAGTTGACAGTAAAAGTGTAAAAAAAGATATACTCCGTCAACAATAGCCATACAGTTGCCAGTGTGTTAATATTAATATTAGATAAACTAACCTTTGAGATAAAGAATATTGTCAGAGAAAAAAGAACAATTTATAATGTTAAAAGATTAAATTAAACCAGAAGACATAATAATTGCAAATGTTCCCATACCTAATAACAGAATTTGAAATACATAAAGGAAAATTGACAGATGAATGGAAGAAATAGACTATACTATACTATAATATAATATAAATAGGAAATATACATAGTCTAAAAAACAAATAACTTTCTTTAAAATAATATCATTTACATAATTTATGTTATATAAATGGTATATATTAGATTATAATAGTAAGAAATTTGGACCCTTTTCTTAGTAAATGACACACCAACCAAAATAAATAAATTAATTAAGAAGTACATAGCAAATTTGAACTGCACAATCAGCTTGACCTAACTACTCTTTAAGTAAAGATCTCAGACTTATTTTATTTTTCAACCATCCAAATCTACTCACTAAATACAAGAACCTATACAAGCAAATTTTCATGTTTTTACAGATATTGCTGCTACATCTTACACAATCTGCATTTTTACTGTTTATGTAAAAATTATGCAATCTTCAAGACTGAATATAATTTCTGTATGCTATTATTCAACTCTCTTCATTATTACTTCCTTTGTAAACATGATTTCTCATCTGAACACCTTCAATATTCGTTAACAGTTCTATGATATATCTCGAACTTCTACTACAACAGTTAGGTTTTTAGTTCTTTCCAAATAGATTGTGAACTCTTCTCGCACTAAAGTTCCATAATCTACCATTTGGCCTGGCACCTGATAGATTCTAAATACCCATTTCCAAAGTTGAGCTGAATGACATTTAATAAGAATTCATTTATGTATTTCACATAATCAACATAAGATAATTACTAGGAAATGAAATCCTTGCTTCTCATTCAAAGGCTTTGACTAAATTCCCTGATTGTAATAAAATATTTTTTTTCTTTTGCTCTCCAAATAATAAAAAAAAAATTGGAAGTTTTTTTTTTTTTTCTCCCCCCCCATAAGTCCTGAAAGAGATTGTTTTTGTCTTTGGGAGAGATGCAAAATTGTATTAAACTGACGGATATTGTCTCATGTGTGACTTTAATTAGTCTGGATAAGAAAGAAAGAAAAAAAGCATAATATATATTCTAAGTTTGAGATTCTCAAAGGCAATGTGCATAAATATTACAAAAGTTAACATCTACTATGGAGTCTTTGAAGGACAATAATGTTATTTGCAAAGTGTATACTAAAGTATGACATTTTTACTCAACTCTGAACACTTCCCAAGAAACCTGATATCTGGAATTATGCCCTTTTGCATAAATAAGCCAAATCAGTGAAGAATTTTTAAGTTCACATGTTGTGCCATTCTAAGTCTGTACCTGGTTATTGATGTTAAGACAATAATTCACATGGTTTATTTACAGAAGAATGATGAAAAGTTCAATCTTATTTGTCAAAAGATTTAACACAGAAAGTTTTCAGGATTTTTTATTTTATCTGTTTTAGAAATTAAAATATCAACCAAGATGTAGAAATGAGAAAGGCACTGTTAATATAACTCACTTTCAATTATTCTGTAATATAAACAGAGAAAAAGGTAATTAAAAGAGACCTATAGTCTCAAAAGTAACATATTTTTACCTAATATTTTACAGGGAGTGGATGTGTTTTAAGTAGCAAATTCATTCATATCACATAATTTGGATCATGCTGAACAAAAACTAACAAACAAGAAAATGAAAACAACAACAACAACAACAAAGCCATTTATCTATTCCAGCTCTTTGGGAGCCCATATATTACAGAGTAGAACTCCATAGGGTTTTCTTGGCTATAATCTGAACAAAAACTGGAGGAAGGGTTTGAACTAGCAACTTTTAGGTTACTAATGCACTGAAAATTATTTGTACTACCTAGGGACTGTGGACCAAGTTAAGGATAGAACCAAAAAAAAAAAAAAAAAAACCTCTGCCATCAAATTGGATCTGACTCATAGCTACCCCTTCTTGGGTTTTCAAGGTGGTATCACTATGGAAGTAGATGGCCCAGTCTTCCTTTCGAGGAGTGGCTGGGGGTTTGAACTTCCAGCCTTCTGGTTAGCAGTCAAGTACCTTAGGCACTACACCACCAGAGAAAATATTAAATTAATTAGTACTTCCTCAACACACACTGAATGACAGAGGATAAGGAAAATTTGTTCTGTTAAGCAGCAAATAGAAACCAGTTTGAACTCAACCAATTTGATACTGAAACTTCTAGGAAGTTTATGAAACACACAAAGGTCATATTTACCTATATTAGACTGGTTACAAAGGCACAGAGCTGAATAATCTGTGACTTGATCTGTTTTCAACCTCAATAATAGTTCCTGGTTTTCAACTCTCATGGACACAATCCAGAAATACTGTATTGTTGATCCATTATGGTTTTTGCAAGACTAGTTGTATTTCATATGTCATTGTTATTCAAAATTTTGGAGCACTTCTCATATATTAGGTGCTGTTCAAGATGCTAGACTGTGCTAACTCATTTATAGCCTCATAACAATCCTAGAAGGCTGGTGCTACTATTATGGCCATTGCATAGAAGATAAAAGCATGTTAAGGTTTTTCGTGTTACATACCTTGTAAGTGGTAAGCCAAGATATGAAAACATGTTATCTAGCTCCATAGTTCACAAGAATTAATGCTATCTCATACTCCACAGTTACTGCATTGTGTGAAAGATAGAATTACATTCATTCTGTCAATAAGAAAGTATTTCTAGACTCTTACAAATGAGTAATTGACAGAGTCAGTTTTCACACCTATATGATTAGATATAGAGGCTTTTTTTTATTTTTACAATTATGCTAAATAGATAACTCACTATGAATACTGGCTATGGCTCATATACGCTCCTGTATGCTTTATCAAATTTACAGTATTCCATTCAATTTTCACAGTGACTTTATAAAAAACTACCATTATTATCTCTGTTGCATGCAAGAAGATATTGTGACACAGTGTAATAGCTTATATAAGTTCACACATGCAGTAAATAGGAGAGCCCAGATGCAAACCCACATCATCTGACTGTAGTGCCTTTCATTTGTACCAATATACTGTAAGATACATCAGTAATGATACATCCAAATGATATAACATTTGCAATATATTACTTTAAATTATAGAGATTACATACCCTGTGAAAAATTGCCAATTAGATAGAATTGGGAACTATGATCCAGAAAAAAAGGGGAAATCATATGGTCGATCTTCTTAGCAGTTACATTTAACATTGGGGGAAACAAAAACCTGTTGGATATTATCTGAGGAAAAGTAGTCCATTGCTCTGCAAACTGACAAATATATAATATAGAACTGTTTTTAGTGGGTGTCTTTACCAAGCATGCTCTCTTTCTCCGGGGAATGGTTCCTTCTGACAGCATGGCCAAAATAGGTGAGATGAAGTCTGGACATTTTCGCTTCCAATGAGCATTCCAGCTGCACTTCTTCCAGGACAGATTTGTTAGTCTTTTTAGAAGACAATGGTAGTCTTAGCATTCTTCTCCAACAACACAACTCAAAAGCATCGACTCTTATTCGAAGTTCCTTATTCATTTCCAGGTTTCACATGCATGAAAGGTGATTGAAAATACCTTGGTTTGGTTTAGGTGCACCTTAGACTTCAAGGAGACATCTTTGCTCTTCAGCACTTGAAAGAGGTCTTTTACAGCAGATTTGCCCAATCCAATGCATCTGCTACTTCCATTGGACTGTAGAAACAAGTAATGTGAAATCCTTGACAATTTCTATCTTTTCTCCATCCACTATGAAGCTATTTATTGGACCAGTTGTAAAGGTTTTTTTTTTTTTTTTTTTTTTTCTTGATATTGAGATGTAATCCATACTGCAGACTGTAGTCTTTGATCTTCATCAGTAAGTACTTCAAGTCCCCCTCACTTTCAGCAAGCAAAGTTGTGTCATCTGCATATTGCAGGCTGTTAATGAGTCTTCTTCCAATCCTGATGCCATGTTCTTCTTCATATAATCCAGCTTCTCAGATTATTTACTCAGCATACAATTTGAATAAGTATGGTGAAAGGATATAACATTGACACACTCTCTTCTTGATTTTGAACCATGCAGTATCTCCTTGTTCTGTTTGAACAACAGTGTAATGATCTGTGTACAGGTTTCTCATGAATATAATCAAATGTTCTGGAATTCCCATTCTCCTCAATGTTATCCATAATTTGTTATGATCCACACAATCAAATGCTTTTGTGTAGTCAACAAAACATAAGTAAACATCTTTCTGCTATTCTTTGCTTTCAGCAAAGATGCATCTGACATCAGCAATGATATCCCTCATTCCACATCCTCTTCTGAATCCAGCTTCTGTTTCTGGAAGTTCTCTGTCAATATACAGCTGCAACCATTTTTGAATTATCTTCAGTAAGATTTTACTTGCATGTGATATTAATGATACTATTGGATAATTTCCACATTCTGAGGGATCACCTTTCTTTGGGATGGCTGCAAACAGGGATCTATCTCTTCCAGTCAGTTAACCAGGTTGCTCTCTTCCAAATCTCTTGGTGTAACTGAGTGATTGCAGCAACCATTTGTTGAAGCATCTTAGTGGGTATTCTGTAAGTTCCTGGAATAGGAAGTCCCAAAAGCTTACTCTATCCACATTGTTAATGTCATCTCTACTCTGAGGAGTAAGCTTTTCCCCAGTCAAGTTTTGAGTGCCTTCTGACCTGATGGGACTCATGGTTCAGGGTTATTCATAAAGTTTTCCAGTAATATTCCAGAAAATGTTTCACTGCTATTCATATGGCTTTCACTGCCCAATTGTTTGAGAAGTGGATGGTCTCTTCCTTCTGAGTCTGTCTTAGCCTTCAAGCTCCACTGAAACCTGTTCACACTGGATAACCCTGCCGACATTTTGCAACCAGGTAGTAGCCTCCAGCCTCACTGCAACATGCAAACAACCACAGAATGACAAAAAGACAGACAAGTTTGTGTCCCTGCTTACCTTGGGTAACAACCTTCATACAGAGCCACATCCAAGTGAAAAGCAGCCACTAGCTCTGGGTCCACCTATCTCGGGCCCCAGCCTTCATAAAAAGCTGACCCAAGCAAAAAAGCAGCCCCCAAGCCCCAGGCCCACCTATGCAGATTAGGAGACTATAAATCTCCTAAGATTTAGCCCTATAGTCCTAATTAGGACTAAAAGTCCAAATTCAGGGTGCTAGCTCTAGGGCAAGCCTCTCTGTCTTTTCTGGGAGGAAAATATTTGTATCAGTTCTTCTGTAGTTGTTCTTCTCCTTATTCCTTGGAAATTGCTATATGACATCTTCTCCTATTTGTGCTTGCTGGCTTCTGTGACTAATCTCCTCCTTTTTATATTTCAGAAGTGATTGACTGATAACACTCTACACTGAAATGCACTCATTAACATAAAAGAAAGCCTTATTCCCAAATAGAATTACTTCACACGTACTTTACCACTGTTATCTTAGTTGCCATGGAGTCATTTCTGACTCATGTGATCTCATGAATGTAGTGTAGAACTCTTCTGTAGGGTTTCCAAGACTGCGATCTTTTATGAGCAGGTAATCAGCTCTGTGTTCCAATGTGCTTCTGTGTGAATTCAAAGTACTTCTCTTTTGGTTAGTAGTCAGGTGCCTAAACGTTTGTGCTATATATGAATGTATATGATTTAGCATTCCTACAGATATTTTTTAGGAGCTCTGGTAGCATAGTGGCTAAAGCACTTAACTGCTAACCAGAGGCTGGCGGTTCAAACCCACCAGCCACTCCTCGGAAGGAAGGTTGGGCAATCCTACTTCCGTAGTGATACTGCCTCGGAAACCCAAGGAGGGGTCGCTATGAGTCGGAGCCGACTCGACGGCACATAACAACAACAACAACAGATATTTTTTGGGGATACAATTCAGTCCATAGCAATGGACATATATAATGGAAATAGTCTTAAAATGTGTGAACAGACGAGTCATGACTTGTTATTGGAGACAGTAAAATCTCCAAGGTTTTTTACTTCACACAAAAATTCAGGATATATATTTGATATATATAATAAAAATTAAAATGATATAAAACCAAAAATTAAATATGGGGAATTTTTATCAGGTCTACATTTTGTTAAATTGTGGTATACAAACACACACACAACACATAACAAAATATTTACCAATTCAACAATTTACATATGTATACATTTGATTGATATTTAATTATTTTTATCATGTTATACAATCATTAACACTAACCATTTCCAAATTATTTCACCATCAATAACTAAGTGTCCCCTAAGCAATGACTTCCCTTCCCTCTCCCCATTCTTTGTAACCACTATTAAACCTCAGCCTCTATACATTTGCTTATTTCATAGATATGGGGTCATAAAATATTTGTCCTTTTGTGACTGACTTATTTCACTCATTAGGTTTTCAAGTGTCATCCACATTATAACATGTATCCAAACTTAATTTCTCTTTGAACTATGTGATATTTCATTGTTTGTATATACCACATTTTGTTCATCCATCCATCTGTTGATGAATATTGAGATTGTTTCCACTTTTACCTACTGGGAATTATTCTCAAATAAACATTGGTATACAGGTTCCACGTTACAACCCTACTTTCATTTTTTGCGGGCACATACCTGGGTTGATATTAGTCATATGGTCATTCTATTCTCACTTTTTTTAGAAGAACTACCAAAGTGTTTTATGCAGTGCCATTTAGCATTTCCACCAGCAATGGGTCAGGGTTCCAATTACTCTAAATCCTCACCAACACCTGTTATTTTCAAAACCATAGCTTTTCTAATGAAAATGAAGTAGTGTCTTATTGTGGTTTTGATTTGCATCTATACAATGACTGAAAAACAAATAAACAAACAAACAAACAAAAAAAAGCCTCACTGCTGTCGAGTCATTTCTGATTCATAATGACCCCTCTTTTGGTTTCCATCTCTACAGAAGTAGATTTCTCAGTATTCCTTCCAAGGAGTGGCTGGTGGGTTTGAACTACCAGTCTTCTGGTTAGCAGTCAAATGCCTTAGGCACTATGCCATCGGAGCTCCCATATAATGACTAATAATGTTGAATATCTTTTCATATTCTTATTTGTCATTTGCATATAGTCTTTGGTGAAATATCTATTCAATTCATTTGTCTAAATTTCAGTTGAGTAGTTGATCTTTCTGTTTCCCTTAAATGTCTTTAAAATTGTAAAGAAATATTTATAAGAAACTACAAACTTTTTTTTTTTTTTTTAATCAAGGGCATCTTGATATAATCAGAGGCAATCAAAATAGGGAAAAATAAATTTCAAGTATATGACCAAGGAAGTGTTCCTAAATTTAATTTCCAAGGTCCCCACAGATATTAGTATGAAGTACCCTTAAAACCCATTAGGAAAACTGACACCAAAGTAAAAGGAGAAATATTTCCATTTTGTGAGCTGACACAATGACCTTTGTATATGTAAGGAAATAAGCTATAAAAGAATGTTGTAGTCCTTTATTTGGCATCAAAATATTTAAAAGTACACATTGTGAAGTCTGACAGACATATGTTTGAATCAAAGTTCACTTAACCTCTTGGTGGATGTGTGGTCCTTGTCTTGTTAGCTTCAAATAAGTTCTTTCATGAATTTGAGTGCTTTCTATAATGAGTTCTTTGTACAAGTAGATTGTTGTTGTTGTTATATGCCATTGAGTCAGATCTATTCCTAGTGACCTCCTCCTTGGGTTTCTGAGGCAGTATCACTACGGAAGTAGATTGTACAACCTTCCTTCAGAGGAGTAGCTGATGGGTTTGAACCACCAACCTTCTGGTTAGCAGTCAATTGCCTTAGGCACTATGCTACCAAAGCACCCATATAAGGAGGTATTCACTTAGTTTGTTGTTATACATATTTTCTATTTGTTTCTATTACAATATTTGCATGATTATATTACATTCATTTCTATCTATATGCACTTGATATATATGTTTCTTATAAGTAACTAGTGTACTTCCATTTTTGTTTTGTTCTCTTAACTCTATTTTATTGCTCTGTCTCTTATTGGTCAAGATTTTTTAATCAAAGGAACTGTATAAAATTAACACAATTAATAAATGTACTGTTGATGGTAGCCAAGTCTTTGAAAGAATAGCATTATATGAATGAAACATAACATAGAGTGTAAAGGGAAGCACAGTTCAAATTTGAAAGTTAAAAGAGAATGTTCTAAGGAAAGTAAAGTTGCCAGATATAATAGAGGCCACCCAGTTAAATCTGGGTTTCAGACAAACAATGGATACTTTTCCATAAGCATGTCCCATTCAATATTTGAGACATTTTAATACAAAATAAGAGCTATGGTTAATTTGAAATTCCAATTTAACTGTGTATCTTGATTTTATTTATTTATTTGTTTGTTTGTTTAGGTACATCTGGAAAATTTAGAAGAAAGGCTTGTACTAAATAAAAGTATCATAACATTGGAAAATTCTGCTTAAAGCTATGTCTTATTTGAAAATGACTACAATGACAACTTAGAGGCTGGGGAAAGTGAAATTGAGAAACAAAATATTAAAATTAACCAGGTTTCCATAAAGAAGATATAATGGACAGTACTTTCCTTTCTATTATGAGCTTCAGAGTTTTCTTGTACATTATAAACTTGGAGACAGTTTCATTGTTTTTCTGTCATGGATAAGCAAATGTATTGGCTCATTTAAATAGAGATATTAGTATTCCATAAGCTGTCCCAAGATGTTATTGTTGTTAGGGGTCAGTCAAATTGATTCCAATTCATAGCAAACCTAAATACAACTGTATGAAACAATTCCCAATCCTGAGCCATCCTCCCAATCATTGCTATGCTTTAGCCCAGTGTTGCATCGACTATACTAATTCATCTCGTTGAGTATCTCCTGCTTTTTATCTGATACTCCACTTTACCAAGGATGATGTCTTTTTCCAGGGAAAGGTCTCCCCTGATAACATGTCCAAAGTAGCTGAGAAGAAGTCTAGCAATCCTTACTCCTAAGGAAATAAATGGACTAGAATTTAATAACTGATTTACCAATCCTTTCTGAAAGTAAAATCATTGTTTTGTGTTAGAAATCCAAAAATCAAACTGGATTTAGGACTCTCTGTTATATGGAAAAGGCCTATAAAACTGGCACATACAATTCTGGCAGTTTCCTTAAGTTATATCAGCTATGACTTGAAACATTGATTGTAAAAATACATGACTAAGAGTAAAACATTATATTTAAGATTACATACAACCCAAAGTTATGGAATTTAGGAACATACATTCATTTACAAACTGAACCAGAATAATGTCTCAGGAAAATTACATCAAAAGCATAAGGTGAAATGGATGCAAGTATAGTTAAATTTCTGTTTGAGGACCAATGTAAACCATGTGGCAGAATGGTTTTGCCAACTTGTTTTAAACTTATGGTTGTGTCAACTCTTTTTGAAAGAATAAGAATACATTTTTCCTACAAAACTTTATGTGAAAAAAAAGTGTGTAAATTAGACAATATGGAACTGCAGTGGTAGAAGCAGTTGAGGGGCTCAAAGTCATAAGGAAGATCAGATTAAATATTTATAAGACCTAGAAACGAAGGAAGGAGCTCTGCTGACATAATAGTTAAGACATTTAGCTGCTAACTAAAAGGTCACTGGTTTGAACCCATCAGTCACTCAGTGGAAGAAAGATGGACATTCTGCTTCCTTAAAGATGTGCAGCTTTGAGGAACCTATGAAGTAGTTCTACTTTCATCTGTAGACCACTTGTCTGGCAGTTTGTCATACTATGGTGGTTTGTGTGTTGCTGTGAGGCTGGAGGCTATGCCACCATTATTTCAAATACCAGCAAAGTTACACATGTGGACAGGCTTCAGTGGAGGTTCTAGACTAAGACAGACTGGGAAGAAGGATAGGACCATTCACTTCTGAAAAAAAAATGGTCACTGCAAATCTTATGAATAGCTTGGAAACACTGTCTAATATATTACTGGAAAGCATTATGGGTAGCCCTGAAACATTCATATAGTGTCAAAAGATAAGCCCCTGAGGTTGCAAGGCATTCAAAATACAACTGGGGAAGAGCTGCCTTCTCAAAGTAGGATCAGCCTTAATGATGTGAATGGGGTAAAGTTTTGGGGGCCTTCATTTACTGATGAGGCATGACTCAGAATAGGAAGAAACAACAGCAAACATCCATTAATAATCAGAACACAGAATGTGTGAAATATGAATCTAAGAAAATCGGAAACTGTCAAAAATGAAATAAAACACATATAAATATCACTATCCTAGGCATTTTGGAGGAGCTATGGTGGCATAGTGTCTAAGACATTTGACTACTAACCATAAGACTGGCAGTACAAACGCACCAGCCACTCCTTGGAGGCATTTGGGAGGTGAAATGGACTCTAATTGG
Organism: Orycteropus afer afer; assembly: GCF_000298275.1. Lineage (NCBI taxonomy): Eukaryota > Metazoa > Chordata > Mammalia > Tubulidentata > Orycteropodidae > Orycteropus > Orycteropus afer. The sequence continues at coordinate 276,195 of NW_006922001.1, read as the reverse complement.
CCATTTTGAATCAGACAAACATATGGTTTATAATGCAGGGAATCACAAATTAAAGAATAATAGTGTATTCATTGTCAAAAAGGATGTTTCAAGATCTATCTTGAAGTACAATGCTTTCAGTAATAGGATAGCATCCAAAGCCAGTTAATAATACTATTATTCAAATTTATGCATCAACCACTAAAGTCAAAGATGAAGAAACTGAAGATTTTTACCAATTCTTGCTGTCTAAGATGGACCAAAGATTAAATCAAGGTATATTGATAATTACTGGTGATTGAAATGTGAAAGTTAGAAACAAAGAAGAATCACTGACAGTTGGAAAATATGGCCTGGGAGATAGAAACTATGCCACAGATCACATGATATAATGTTGCAACACCAGTGAATTATTCATTGCAAATATCTTTTTTCAACAACATAAATGGCAGCTACACACATAGACTTCATGAGATGGAATACATATGAATCAAATCTACTACATCTGTGGAAAAAGGCAATGTAGAAGCTCAGTATCTTCAGCCAAAGCAAGACCAGGAGCTGACTGGAACAAACAATCAGTTGCTCATATGCAAGTGCAGTATGAAGCTAAAGAAAATAAAAACAAGTCCACAAAAGCCAAAATATGACATTGATTATATCCCACAAAAATTTAGAGATCATCTGAAGAATAAATTTGAGGCATTGAACCCCAATACCTAAAAAGCAGACATGTTATTGTATGACATCAATAACATCATACATAACAGAAGTAAATGGTCATTAAAAGGACAGGAAAGAAAGAAAAGATCAAAATGGATTTCAGCAGAGACTCTGAAAGTTGCTCTTGCTCTTGAATGGAAGGTAGCTAAAGTGAAAAGGAGAAAAGACAAGAGAGAAGAGCTGAACAAATTTCAAAGGACAGCTAGAGAAGACAAAGTAAAGTATTATAATGAAATGTGCAAAGACCCAGAGTTAGAAAGCCAGAATTGAATAACACATTCAACATTTATCAAGCTAAAAGAACTGGAGGGAAAAGAATTCAAGCCTCAAGTTGTAATACTGAAGGATTCTATAGGCAAAATATTGAATGATGTGGGAAGCCTCAAAAGAAGATGGAAGGAACACACAGAGACACTGTACCAAAAATAATTGGTAAATGATCAACTATTTCAAGAGGTAGCATATAATAAAAAACCAATAGTATTAAAGGAAGAACTCCAAGCTGCACTGGAGGAATTGGTGAAAAACAAGTCCCAGGAGTTGGCAGAATACTCCCTAAGATGTTTCAACAAATGGATGCAGCATTTGATGTATGAACTCGTTTCTGCCAAGAAATATGGAAGACAGCTACTTAGACAGTTTATCAGAAGAGTTCAATATTTGTGCCCATTCTGAAGAAAGGTGATATAACAGAATGTGGAAATTAATGAACAATATCATTAACATTGCAAGCAAGTAAAATTTTGCAGAAAATAATTCAAAAACTTTTGCAGCAGTATATCGACAGAACTTCCAGAAATTCAAGCTAGATTCAGAAGAAGACATGCAAGGAGAGATATCATTGCTGATGTCAGATGGATCTTGGCTGAAAGCAAAGAATATCAGAAAGATGTTTACCTTTGTGACATTGACTGTGCAAAAGCATTTGACTAAGTGGATCACAACCAATAATAGATAGCATTGCAAGAAATGAGAATTCCAAAACACTTATTTGTGCTTATGAAGAATCTGTGCATGGACCAATGGCTGTCAATTGAACAGAAAATGGAGATAATTAATGCTTTAAAATCAGGAAAAATGTTAATCAGGCTTATATTTTTTCATCATACTTATTCACTCTGTGTGCTGAGCATTAATCTGAGAAGCTGGAGTACATGAAGAAGAACACAGCATCAGAGTTGGATGAAAACTCACTAACAACCTGAGATATGCAGATGACACAAACTTGCATGATGAAAGTGAAGAAGACTTGAAACACTCACTGATGAAGATCAAAGACTACACTCTTCAGTATAAATTACACCTCAACATAAAGAAAACAAAAATTCTTACAATTGGAACATTAAGCAACATCACAATAAGTGGAAGAAAGATTGAAGTTGTCAGGGATTTCATTTTACCTAGACCCACAATCAACACACAGGAAATCAGTAGTCAAGAAATCAGAGTTCATATTGCACTAGGCAAATCTGCTGCAAAAGATCTCTTTAAAGTGTTAAGAAACAAAGATGTTACTTTGATGACTAAGGTTGTCTAACTCAAGCCATGATATTTTCAATCACCTCATATGCATGTGAAAGCTAGAAAATTCACAAGGAAGATCAAAGAAGATTTGATGTCCTTGAATTGTGGTGTTGGTGAAGAATACTGAAATTACAATGGGATGTCAGAAGTATGAACAAATCTGTCTTGGAGGAAGAGCAGCCAGAATGCTTATTAGGAAAAGACCTTCAAAGAGATGTATTGACAAAGTGGCTGCAACAATGGCTTAAGCATAGCAAGAATTGTGGGGTTGGTGCATGACTGGGTAGAGTTTTGCTTTATTTTACACAGGGTCACTTTGAGTCAGAGTCAACTAAAGAGCACTTAACAGAAACCACAGTATGGGCAAAATATTAAATGACGCAGGAAGCATCAGTAGAAGATCAGAAGAAGATCAGAAGAAGAAGTGGAAGGAATATACAGTTTCACTTTCCAAAAATAATTAGTTGATGTTCAATCATTTCAGAAGGTAAACTATGATCAAGAACCAAAGCTTTTGAAGGAAGAAATCCAAGCTCTACTGAGAAATTGATGAAAAAGAAGGCTGCTAGAATTGACAGGATTCCCACTGAGCTGTTGCAACAAATGAATGCAGCACTCTCAAGGAAATGGAATGAAACAGTGGTTGCAATGATGTGCCCAATTACAGTGAGGATGATGAATGACCAGGCAGTGTTTTGCTCTGCTGTACACAGGGTCTCTGAGTCACTGAACAGCAACATCTCTCCCCTGTAGTTTAACTATGAGTCATAATGGACTTGATGGCAGTGTGTTTTTAGACACTAAAAAGATGATAGTTTTCCAACTATGTATGTTTTTTTAATCATTGATTATTTGTCAATTTATGAAAAATAATTAACAAAGTGTCAATCCATAATTGATTCTTGCTTTCAAATGCAATTATTATTTTTTATTTCACCATTTGGAGATCTTCCTTTACTGGTGCTTTATGCAAGAACATGGATTATATACTTTATAATTCATCAATATTAAAGGCTATCATTTCCCCTTTGCTTCTTCTGGATGGAGGCTCTGAAGAAGGTTCTAAAGAGCAAAGAGGGATTTAATCAACAACATATTTGAGTCAAAGGCAAGTTAATTCAGCAAAATGACAGGAATTGTGAGCAAGAAGGAGATTAAAAAAAAAAGGAAAAGAAGGAGTTAAAGACAATGGCACTCCTGACAATTCCAGTATCATACATAAAATTATTTAGAAAATGATAAACAATTTTAAAAGGTGCATGGAAATTATCTATTTCCTATAAGAAAAGGGTAGAATTACTGAGGAGAATTTAAAAAGAAAGAAAGGAACAAAAGCCTCACTTTTATTTCAAGGCAGCAAGGTATGGGCATAACGTAAAATAGAAGAAAAAGACATCTCTCACAAAAAGAATAAAAGTTCTGGGGCTTTAAAAAAACCGTAAGTATGTATTTCCAGTTGCAAAATCATTTAATGGAGTTCAAAAGTAGAGAGTAGAAACTGAAGAAAGAATAAGAAATAGAAATATCTATTCATCTGTACCTATATTGTATCAGCCTTCTGAGATCTTCTGATCACAGGCTTTTATTTATCACACTTTGCTCCTGAGCATTCTCATCTGCTCTCAGAATGACATCTCTCAACTAGAATTTTTTAGCATCTACAAATGAAAGAGGCCTTTGACTGCTAGCCAGAATGCTAATGGTTCATCTCCACCATCCACTCCTCTGAAGGAAGATTGGGCAATCTACCTTCATGGTGATACCACCTTGGAAACCCAAGGAGGGGTCACTGAGTTGGATCCTACCCAAGGCAGTGAGTTTTTTATTTTCATTTTATTGTTATTATTATTCAGAATAGGTTTAGTGGTTCCAGTTCTCAGTAAAATGATAATGCTTTAATTCATCAAGAAAATAAACTCTGTGAGGTTAATGCCTGTTTTCAGGTAGTGCCTCATGAATTGCTTGTTATATTATAAGCTCTAAGGAGCCTTGGGAGCACAGTGATTTAATTTTTAGCTCCAGAAATGTCAGGAGTTGGAACTCACCAACCCTCTACTAAGGAGGTCTGGTGGCCTAGTGCCTAAGGCCTTTGACTGCTGGAGAAATATGTGATAGTTTGTTTCCATAATGATTACAACTTTGGAAATCCTAGGGAGAAGTTCTATCGCTCCTATACATAAGGTTGCTGTGTATAGGAACTGGCTCATGGATGTGTAACAGCAATCAGAAGCTACTTGATTTTTTTTTTCTTGAAAAGGTTAATAAACGATTATTTACTAAAGACTGCTCTTGCACTTGTAGTGGATACTAGAAATAGAACAGAGTGAAAGAATGCTTTAGTCTCTGTCTTAAAGAAAACATGTAGAAGTAGTGTAAGATAAAAGCCCCACAGTTATAACAGAATTGAACATAAACATGAAAGATTAGAAATCTGATGTGGAAAAATTAAAAAATAATAATAATAAAATAAATAGAAAGGTGCTATCTTCCCACTATCATGGTCCCATTTGTGATCCGTCCCTCAATTCATGCCATAAGATTGAAAGACTATTTTACTTAACTGACAAACACATTCTGAAAACTAAAATATTTATTAAAATGAAACTGAGCATCACTTAAGTAGACTCTGCATTTTTACAGAAGATTATGTTTTCTGTTTGTAAGTCAATAAAGTTAATACTATTTCACATTAATCCATGAGTTAGTTCTCATTGGAAGTATTAAATAAAATAAGATTAATTAAACTAAATTAAAGAGCAATCTTTTCTCAGCACATTAAGTTCTATAGTTAAATTTTGCCAAATAACTAATTCTATTCATTTGTTGCATTTATTATCATCTGATGACAATACATAAAGCAAGTATTTTACAGACACTTGTTGCAAATATTCCTCAAGAATTTTGATAATGGTAAAAATTGAAGAAAGCAGTATTATTGAAAGGGAGAATGAGCCCTATCTCCAATGTTTTGAAATGAAAACACACTTTTTAGATAGAGTGATGCTTATTTAGTGTGGCTTGATAAAAGTGAATAAAACTTATTCAGTGCTCTTTCCAGTGTCTTATGGAGTGCCTGTCTGGAAGTATTTATTATGCTCTTAGAGAAGATAAATGCAGAAATTATGACTGGCAGTTTATATGTGAAATTTTATTTATTCAGGCAATATGCAAGTTCAATTTCTTCAAGTTAAATATGTGGGAGTGTATCACCAACTCTTTCAATTCAGATTCAAGTAATAGTTTCCTGTTACCACATAAAGTCCTGACTTAGTATTATAAGCATTTTATAATTGAAATTATCTGAAAAATCTGTGAGGTAAATCTTATTATATCCAGTACATATATGAGAAAACTCATCTTAAAATTGGTTCACTAACTTCCCAAGAACAATTTTCTATTAAGGTGATAGATCCAGGATTTGAATTCTGGTCTCATGACTTAAATTTTAATGGTTCTGTGATTTTTACATTCATGTTCTTGTTTGTTCACTTGTATTTACTCTGTCTTTCTAACAAACCATTAGCAAGTCAACCTACATTCCAGGGATTCTGACAGCCATCTTCTCCTGCTCCAGAAACCCTTCAAATTAAACAGATTGAAGACTTTTTTTTTTTTTTTTTTTTAATAATATTTCAATATAAAAGCCAAAACAAATCCAGTTTAGCTCCATGGCAGATGTTCTAGTTCTAGGCTGAGTTAGTCACTTAATCTCTCTCTCCTTTGTATGGTTTTACTGTTGTTGCTTATAAAGAATGACATCAAGTTAATTAATTACTTTCAAACTCTTGAAAATCTGCTTACATTCAAGGACAGTAGGCCCAGGTGTGGTAGCAGAGTTAATTAGCAATGCGCACATTAGACACATCTCAGAAAGCTGCATATTCCACACAAATTTTCAAGTGCTTAATATTCATTCAGAAATGTGTAGTGATTGCACCATTACAGAGGACACAGCTTGAGTGGTGTGAACCTATAAGCTTGGACAGAACCTTCTTGTGGAATTACAAGAAAACTGAATTTGACAAGATGGTGAAATCTTTTGTTGAATCCTTTGGAATTTATTCTTATTGCACGAGCCAGTAGGATATACATCTTGCATAATAACAACTATAGTACTCTTCAACTATAGCACAGCTATACGTGTATTATAATAACAAATATAGTACCTAGTGCTGCTCTGAGAGCTCTGGTAGCATAGTGCCTAAGGCACTTAACTGCTAACTAGAAGGCCGGCAGTTCAAATCCACGAACTACTGCTTGGAAGGAAAGTGGGGCAATCTAGTTCTGTAGTGATACTGCCTCAGAAACCCAAGGAGTGGTCATTATGAGTCAGATCCGACTCAACGGCACATAACAACAACAACAGTGCCACTCTGAAAGGAATATACCACAGATGACATGGCTTAAACAAAAAGGAGTTTATTTTCTTACAATTTTGGAGGCTTTAAGTCTGAGTTCAAAGTGCCAGAGTCTAGGGGCTGGATGAAAGCCCCTCAAACTTGAGCTTCAGCTCTGCCTCCTTCTCTTGGACCACTGAAGCTGGGGGCTTTTCTTTACTCAGACAGCTGCTGGATACTGAGACTGACAAAACCCAGGTTGACAAGTAATAAAAGCACAGTCCTAATATCACTAAACAACATGGCAGGCCACTAAGTCAAGGCCAGGAAAAGTCCCAGGATCTGCAGGGCATGCAGGCTGTTGAACACAACTTGGTTACATGCAGGGTTCAAGAGTGTCACAAGGCTAGAGATCGTTCCCAAAGTTGTTTCTTACATACGGGAAGCAGATCACATCCCTAAAGCACTTACTCAGCAACTCCAATAGATTCCACTATGGAGCTGATTACGTCTCACCATGGGGAATAACTACATCCATCTGCCTAGCCATTCAACCAGGCTCAGCCAAATTGACAACAACCTTAACTACCATAATTCCACCCTTTGTCAACTTGGCACCTGTACAAATCTCCTTTACTGGGTGGCTCCAATCCCTCAGTTCCTCTGATAGCAACCTCAACCTCTTGGCCTGGTGGCCCCATTCCTCTACTCCTTAGGCATGGCAGCCCTGCTCCCTCACTCTTGGACAGTGGTAATGGCTCCATCTCACTGGTCCACATGAACGAGCATCCCCACACTCCAGAACCAAGTTGTTGAATGTCTGACTCTTTGAAACATTGGGGGCTATGGTTGTCTCCCCCCAGAAGCCATGTTCCTACTTTTTGAGGCTGAAGCAGTTCTACTTCTTTTTTCCTTGGTCTCTCCACTTCTGTCGATTAATATCAAAGGCAGCCCAGTTCTCCAGAAGTCTTTCTGCCCCAAAAGCACTCAGCTTTCTTGCTCCGTGGGATGGCCAACCTGCTACTCCATTTCATGCCAGTCTCTTCCACCAATAAAAGTCTGAAGGCAACCCACTCCACCAGGAAGCCACCTACCCAATGGCATCCAGCTGTCTCCTCCATGGTCTGGTAAGGCTCTCGCTGTCTCATGTCCATCTATCAGCTCTACTACTGGCGTCTCTGATGCCAGTATCTTGGCTCTGTTCCTGCTGTTTCTCATGCCACATGCCGAGGTTTCTCTGCCAGGGTCTCAGGTCAACAATGCACTCCACTCTTGTTTCCACATTTTAGGTATCTGTCAGAGCAGTACCCCACTCTCTGGGTACTATCTTCTGTTTTGATTACCTAGTGCTGCTCTGTCAGGAATATACCCCAAATGAGATGGCATAAACAAATAGGAGTTTATTCTCTTACAATTTTAGGGGTTTAAGTCCAAGTTAAAAATGTCAGGCTCTAGGGGTTGGGTGAAAGCCCTTCAAACTTGGGCTTCAGCTCTGCCTCTTGATCCAGGCCCACTGAAGCCAGAGGCTTTTCTTTACTCAGACAGCTGCTGGCTGCTGAGGCTGACAAGCCCAAGGTTGACAAGTAAAAAGGCAGAGTCCCAATGTTAGCAAATAACATGGCAGGCCAGTAATTCAAGTCCAGAAGAAATGCTAAGACTTCCAGGGCATGACAGACTTTTGAACAACGGCTTCGCTGGGTTCAAGAGTGCCAAAAGGCTAGAGGCTATTCTCTAAGCTATTTCTTATATATGGGACACATACCACATCCCTAAAGCTGCTACTCAGCAGCTCCAACAGATTCCGCCATAGAGTTAATTACTAATCTCACCAGGAGGAATAGCTAAGTCCAGCTGCCCACTCAACCAGGTCTAGCCAAGTTGACAACAACCTTAACAACTGTAACAGGAGATTCATTTTGGGATCATATTCAGTATATATATATATAGTACTGTCTCCTTTTAAAGTACAAACTTTCAAATAAAATGCTAGTGTCTTATGAGAAATATGACAAATATTCTTGTGTACAGCCTAGTTATTATATCGTATCTTTAAAACTACATATAATTTCTGTTGGGCTTTTAGGGCTTTAGTAAATTACACTATTTTTTTCCCCCTACAAATTTGTGACAAATTGAGAGACAGACACGAGTCTGTCAGACAGATGGAAATCAAAATAATATTATCCTTACTGAATAAGCCAGTTGGAAAACTTTACTTTAGTTTTATTAAAAAAAAAAAAGACTTATAATGCCCAAATTAGGTTATAACTAGGTACTCACAGTTGGCACTGGACAATTTCAGACCTCCTCTGTCAAGAGAAAAGGCCTCTCACTTATTAACAGAGAAAGTGCAGAATGAATGCATTTTGCAGATAATAGTTTCCAAAGAGAATCAAAGTACAGCTGAGTCAAAATGTGTTTAATTTTTCTAAACTCTTCAGTCAAGAAAATCTATTACCATTGGGAAACGACAAATTCTAGATTCAATGGTGGAATAACATCTTGTTTTGTTAAAAATAATGAAGTACATTCATTTGAGAATTCTGCAGTTACAAAAAACAATTTATGCCAGATATATATAACTTTTCTGAGACTCTGTCATTCTCAGTTAAAGAATAAATGTCAAGGGACCTATCTATGCAGGTTAGTTCAGCACACTGAAGATTGTGAGCATTTACAGTTGACTGTAGGTAACCACTACTGGTCTCACTAGAGAAAGTCCAAGAGATTAAACATTGTAACAAATGAAAAATATCCTCATGAATTTTCTCAGTTAAGCTGAAATGATCTAAACCGTATCTTAAGCATCTTATGTTTATACTATATCTTAATTTATTAACTTTCTGTTGCTGTGATTTTTAAAATACTCAGTGGCTTAAGACATCACAAATACATTATCTTATAGTTTTAGAGGTCAGAAGTAAATATTGGGTTTCACCAAGCTAAAATCAAGTAGACAGGAAGGCTGTGTTCATTCTGAAGGAAAAGTGAGGCACAACCCCACATTCCCTATAAAAAATGATTAATTTATTCCATCACCCTCTGGAAATATATCTTTACAAAGCTCTCAGATGTCAGATACTTGCAATGATAACCTAGATGAAAAGAGTCACTTATTTTTTTTTTCCTAAAGATCCGATAACCTCGCCCTCAATAAGGGGTTCTAAAACTCCCCATGAAGTTGACAATAATATCCATTAAGATTGCCTGGATGTCCAACTTAGCCCTCTGGCAATCCTTCTTGCATCTCTTCTCTTCCATATGTCTGTATAACAAGACCACTCCCTAATAAACTTTCTGTTCATTAATTTCCCTCTCAAAATGTGTGTTTTGAGGAACGCATCATGTGCCTCCCGCCCCATAACACCACTACCAGTCCCTCACATCACATCTAAATTGATTGGGGATGATTTGAACAGAGGTCATCATGTTTTAAATCCAGCAAAGAAAACTTCACATAGGCCCAATCTTATACATTAGTTAAATCAGCGGTGGCCTGCATACTTTCATAAGACTTGTTGGGGGAAAAAAAAAAATCTGTTGCTATGCAAACTTCCCAGTGTAATAGAGAAGATAACAATTTTTATTAGCTTAAAGAAAACAAAATAAAACAAAAATATGATTATCGCAATAGATCCAGCAAAAATATTTGAGAAATCCATTACCCATTCATATTAAAATAACAAACTAGGAATATAATTGAGAGTTCATAAATAAACCTTTATATTTATTTATTCAAATAGATTTAAAAAAAAGGTGTCACTATGACTTAAGAGGAAAGAATTGTCTTTCAATAAATGGTGCTAGAAAACTGGAATATCACCATGTACAAAAATGAAGTTGGAATTATACCATCCATCATATAGAAATTTAACCAAAAATACATCATAGGCCCTAATGTAAGAGCTAAAACTATTAAACTCTTGGAAGGCAACATAGAAGTAAACCTTCATGTCCTTGAGTCTCTGATGATTTCTTACTAATGACACCAAAAATATAAGCAATGAAAAAAAAAACATATATAAGATTTTATCAAGTTAAAAACATTTGTTCTTCTAGCAAAGGAAGAAAGATATGCAGGAATCACAGAAGAAAATGTACTATAGATTTAATTCCCTCAAAGAACCCTTACCTGTACTGCCAGAAGAATGGAATGGTATACCCAGTTACCTTTACTGAACATTTTATCAAGCATCCAACAGATGGATCCTGACCAAAACATAAAGATGTGGGCTGGAATTCCAAGTTTTTTTGGAAAACTGACTTACTGGACCATTGAGACTGTGAAAAACCCTGAATCTCTTTCCCTAAGATAATCTTTAAGCTTTGAACTGAAACTATCTCATTAAGCAATATTTCAGTTAGGCAACAGTTAACCTTAGTGAACAGTGCACTCTGTTTAAGAACTTCCTTTTGAGGTTGAACTGATAATAGTAACTCTAAAACACAGAGGGGAAGTTTAAGGGATAAAGAGTCTAAATTTATGGTAGTTAAAAAATATACATAGAGATAGCAAGAACGGTGACATAATCTAAATAATGTAACCAACATAACTGAACTGTAAATGCAGAAGATGTTGAATAGGTGTTTGTTTTGTTATTTATATTTTCATCAAAATCTTTTGCTTTGAAAGGGAACCATAAAAAGAATGGAAATAAGTTACAGAAAGGTTGAATATATTTTTTAAGTCACACATCTGATAAAGAACACTTAAAAGACAGTAGTAATAATAATGAAAAGGACAAAAGTATTAATAATATTAGTTGGTTTGAAATGGACAAATACAAGCAAACTAATCACTGGGAAAAAGAAAGAAAAAAAGACAAAAAAAATTGGTGGAGGACTGGGTAGGGCACCCAGGCTCTCTCTGAGCACACAGACTGTGATGGAGTTCCTGTGGGCCCAGAAGGTAGGTGGGAGTGGGGATGGCCACACCTCCGTTCACCAAGTGGGTGTAGGGTTTAGTAACAAGAAAAGTGTTGTACATTTTCAGCATTGCAGGCCCCGAGTTGGGGTTGCTGGAAATCAGAACGTGTTCTCAAGCCCCAGAACTCTGCAAGAGCACTGTCTCTTTGAATATCCAAAATAGTCAAACAGCTTTTTAAACCTACAAAATGGCGGCACCCTCTGGACCACCAAAAGTCCACAGCTCAGCCCACCTTTCTCTTCACCTTCTTCATTTGTTCCCCAGCCACAGTGCACAGTTCTCTGTGCAGTCCCTGGCTACCAGGGTGATATTTAGGTTAATTCATAAGTCCTACCACCACAGGAATCTGTGAGAGTGCTGTCTTTTTAAATATCCAAAATAGTCAGGCTGCTTTTTAAACCTACAAAAAGGTGGTGCCCTCCAATCTGCAAAAGTCCACAGCTCAGCCCACATTCAATAAAACACAAGTAAACATCTTTCTGGTATTCTTTGCCTTGAGCCAAGATCCATCTAACAACAGCTATGATATCCCCTGTTCCAGGTCCTCTTCTGAATCCGGCTTGAACCTCTGGAAGTTCTCTATCAATATACTGCTGCAAACGTTTCTGAATTATCTTCGGTAAGATCTTACTTGCATGTGATATTAATGATATTGTTCTATAATTTCTACATTCTGTGGGATCACCTTTCTTTGGAATGGGCACAAATATGGATCTCT
>NW_006922001.1:261905-262504 GCF_000298275.1 Orycteropus afer afer | reverse complement strand
CTCGACGGCACTTAACAACAACAACAACAGCCCACCCTTCCCTTCACCTTCTCTGTTTGTTCCCCAGCCACCGTACATCTAGTTTTCAGCATTTTTTTTCTTTTCTCTGTGCCTGGTTAAAATTCTGCCCCACCCAATTTAAGGTTTTGTTCTTTTTTTTCCTGTCCCCCCCCCTTTTTTTTTTTTCTCATGACTAACCCCATTCCTTGTTTTTCTTTTTGCATTCTTCCTGTTTTTTCCCTTCATTTATGATTCTCCTTCCCTACTTTTTTTCTTTTTCTTCTTAGTGCTCTATCCCCAGATATTGCAGGTTTGCTTGATTTTTCCACTTTTTTCTCCTTCTCTCTTTTTTTGGTTACTGTTTCTGTGTGATTACATGGGGTGTTTTTCATCCATGGGATTTTAGTTTTTTGATGGTTATTCAATTGTAATTTGTTTCTAACTGAGTCGGAGACAACAAGAGTCCTCATAAGACACAACTACACCCACACCTCCTGTGACTTCACTTACAGAACAAGAGCCACTTCCTCCTCCTCCAGCAATGGGCCAACAATAAAAAACCACCAAGAAGACCTTGAATCACCCTTGCCTGCTCTTCA
>NW_006922001.1:226816-232056 GCF_000298275.1 Orycteropus afer afer | reverse complement strand
GTCCAAATCTGCATCCTTTCCTTCAAGGCTCAGGGGTCCAAGATTATCTTCTGTGTCTGTGTTAATTGGTTTCCCTTTTCTTTGTTGAAGAGGGTCTGCGCAATCCTTCTGCCTAGTCCGCCATCTTGCCCCGCCTCAAATCTGTTCTTTAGATGTCTCTAAATTCAGGAGGCATATAATCAAGGTCATATTTTTGCTTTCATGGACTACTTTTAATTGTCTTCAGCTTCACCTTGAACTTGTATATGAGCAGTTGATGGTCTGTTCCACAATCAGCTGCTAGCCTTGTTTTGGCTGAAGATATTGAGCTTCTCTAACACCTCTTGCCACAGATGTAGTCAATTTGATTCATGTGTACACTGTTCAACAAAGTCTACATGTATAGCCACCATTTGTGTAGTTGATAAAAGGTATTTGCAAGGAACAGTCATTGATCTTGTAAAATTCTATCATGCCATCTCCAGAATCATTTCTATCACCAAGGCCATATTTTCCAACTACTGGTGATTCTTTTTTGTTTTCAACTTCTGCATTCCAGTCCCCAGTGATAATTAACACATCTTGATTGCATGTTCAGTTAATTTCAGACTGCAGAATTTGGTAAAAATCTTCAATTTCCTCAGGTTTGGCTTTGGTGATTGGTGCATAAATCTGAATAGTAGTAAGATTAACTGGAATTCTTCATAGGCATGTGGATATTATCCTGTCACTGACAGAATTGTAATTCAGGATAGATATTGATACATTCTTTGTGACGATGGATGACATGCCATTCTTCTTCAATTTGTCATTCCTGGCATAGTATATAATATCTTTCATATAGTCCAGCTTATTTGCTCAGCATACAGTTTGAATATGTATGGTGAAATAATACAGCCTTTACCTACACCTTTCCTGATTTTAAACTATTCAGTAACTCTTGGTCTACATACAGGTATCTCATGGGCATAATGAAATATTCTGCAATTCCCACTATTCATGATGTTATCCATAATTTGTTATAATCCACATGGTCGAATGAATTTACGTTGTCAATAAAACACAGGTAAACATCTTTCTGTTATTATTTTATTTGATTTTTGTTTTACTTTTACTTTTAGCCAAGATCCATCTGATATCAGTAATGATATCTCTCATACTATTCCTTGTTCTGAATCCATCTTGAATTTCTGGTACTTTCCTGTCTATGTACTGCTACAACCATTTTTCAATTATTTTCAGTATAATATATGATATTACTGATATAGTTACCTGATTTCTGCTTTTTGTTTTATCAACTTTCTTTAGAATGGGCACAAATATGGATCTCTTCCAATCAGTTGCCAAGGTACCTTATTTCCAAATTTCTTGACATAAATGAGTGCTTCTAGTATGGCTGTCAATTACTGAAACAGCTCAAGGAAATTTTGTCCATTCTGGGAACCTTCCTTTTCACCAATTCCTTCAGTGTAGCTTAGACTTCTTCCTTCAAAAACTTTGAAGGGAAAATCACTACCCAGTCATGAACCATCCTCACAATTCCTGCTATGCTTACACAATTATTGCAGCCACTGTGTCAATCCATCTCCTTCAGGGTTATGTTGCTGTTGTTGTTGTTAGGTTCCATTGAGTCATTTCCGACTCATAGCGACCCCATGCACAGCAGAATGAAACACTGCCCAATCCCACGCCAGCTCCACAATCCCTGCTATATTTGACCCCATCATCGCAGCCACTGTGTCAATCCATCTCCTTCAGGGTTATGTTGCTGTTGTTGTTGTTAGGTTCCATTGAGTCATTTCCGACTCATAGCGACCCCATGCACAGGAGAACAAAACACCGCCTGATCCTGTGCCAGCTCCACGATCCCTGCTATACTTGAGCCCATCATTGCAGCCTCCATGTCAATCACTCTCATTGAAGGCCTCCCCCTCATTCGTCTACCCTCCACCCTACCAAGCATGACATCCTTCTTCAAGGAATGGTCCCTTCTTACAACATGACCAAAAGAGGTGAGATGAAGTCTAGCCATTCTCGCTTCCAAGAAGCATTTCGGGTGCACTTCCTCAAGGACAGATCTGTTAGTTCTTTTAACAGTCCATGGTACTTTCAGCATTCTTAGCCAGCACCACAACTCAAAAGCATCAACTCTTTTTCAGTCTTCCTTATTCATTGTCCAGCTCTCACGTGCATACGTGGAAATTGGAAATATCATGCTTCTGTCAGGCATACCTTAGTCCTCAAGGAGACATCCTTGATCCTCAGCACTTGAAACAGTTCCTTCATGGTTGACTTTCCCAATGCTACACATCATCTAATGTCCTGACTGCTGCTTCCATTGGTATCAATTGTAGAACAAAGCAACGTGAATTCTTTGACAACCTCAATCTTCTCTCCATTTATTGTGATGCTGCTCATTGGTCCAGTTGTGAGGATTTTTGTTTTCTTTATATTGAGACGTAATCCATACTGCAGACTGTACTCTTCAACCTTCATTGGTAAGTGCCTCATGTCATCCTCACTTTCAGCAAGCAAAGTTGTATAGTCTCTGTATCTCAGGTTGTTAATGATTCTTCCTCCAATCCTGATGCCATGTTTTTCTTCATATAGTCCAGCTTCTCAGATTATTTGCACAACATATAGATTGAATAAGTATGGGGAAATGATACAACCCTGACACACTTCCCTCCTGATTTTTAACCATGTAGTGTCTGTCCTCTTGTTCCATTCAAATAACAGCCTCCTGGTCATGGTACAGGTTCCTCATGAGTGCAGTCAAGTGTTCAGGAATTCCCATTCTTCCCAATGTTATCCATAATTTGTCATGATCCACACAATCAAATGTCTTTGCATAGTCAATAAAATACAAGTAAACATCTTTCTGGTATTCTTTGCCTTGAGCCATGATCCATCAGACAGCAGGTATGATATCTGTTGTTCCATGTACTCTTCTGAATCCAGCTTGTACCTCTGGAAGTTCTCTGTCAATATACTGCTGCAACTGTTTTTGAATTATTTTCAATAAGATTTTACTTGTGTGTTATGTTAATGACATTGTTCGATAATTTCCACATTCTGTGGGATCATCTTTCTTTGGAATAGGTACAAATATGGATCTCTTCCAGTCAGTTGGCCAGGTAGCTGTCTTCCAAATCTCTTGGCATAACTGAGTGAGTGCCTCCAGTGCGGCATCTGTTTGTTGAAATATCTCAGTGTGTATGCCATCAATTCCCAGAGCCTTATTCTTTGCCAATTCTTTCATTGCAGTTTTGACTTCCTCCTTCTGTACCATTGGTTCTAAGATCATATGCCACTTCCTGAAATGGATGAAGATCAACCAGTTCCTTTTGGTACAGTGATTCTGTATATTCCTGCCATTTTCTCTTGATGTTTCCTGCACATATAACAAAGGTTATACCCCTTTTCAATTACCCTGTTCTTTAACAAGCATTGCATTCTTCTCCAGGGATTTGTTCTGTCAGACAACATGACCAAAATAGGTGAGATAAAGTTTGACCACTCTTTCTTCTAAGAAGGATCCACTACTCTTCTTCCAGGACAAATTTTTTCATTCTTTGGTATTCCATTGCATTTTCAGTATTCTTCATGAACGGAACAGTTCTAAGGCATTAACTCTTCTTCCATCATTCTTATTCATTATCTATCTTTCACATGCATATGAAGTGACTGAAAATACATTGACTTGGATTAGATGCATCATAGTCTTCAAAGTGACATCTTTGCTTCTTAACACTATAAAGAGTTCTTTTGCTGCAGATTTTCACACTGCAGTAAGACTTCTCATTTCTTGCCTGTTGGTACATGGCTGTTGATTGTGGATTAAAGTAAAATGTATTCCCTAACAACTTCAATGTTTTCTCCATTTATCATTGTGTTGCTTATTGATCCAGTTGTGAGGGTTTTTCTTTTCTTTATATTGAGTTGCAATCCATACTGAAGATTGTAATCTTTGGTTTCCATCAGTAAGTGCTTCAAGTCCTCTTCACTTTCAGCAAGCAAGGTGATGTCTTATACATATCATAGGTCAATAACGAGTTTTTCTCCAATCCTAATGCCATTTTCTTCTTCATATAGTCCAGCTTCTCAGATTATTTGTTCAGCATACAGATTGAATAAGTATGTTGAAAGAATACAACCTTGACACATACCATTCCTCATTTTAAACCATGTGGTATCCCCTTGTTCTATTTGAACAACAGTCTCTTGTTCTCCATGAGCACAATGAAGTATTCTCAAATTCTTATTCTTTGCAATGTTATTCAGAATTTGTTATGGTCTACACAGTCACATGTCATTGTATAGTCTATAAAACACAGATGGACATATTTTTGGTATTCTTTGCTTTCAGCCAAGACTTATTTGAAATCAGCAATGATACCTCTTGTTCCAAGTCCACTTCTGAATCCAGCTGGAATTTCAGAAATTCCTCTGCCAATATACTGCTACAACTCTTTTTGAATTATCTTTAGCAAAGTTTACTTTCATGTGATATCAATGATATTATTCAAAATAGTGCTGGACGATGAGCCTCTCAGGTTAGAAAACACTCAAAATATGACTGGCAAAGTGCTGCCTCCTCATTAAGTTGATCTTAATGATTTGGATGGAGTAAGTTTTCAAGACCATCATGTGCTGATGGGGTACAACTCAAACTGGAAAGGGATAGATACAAACATTCATCCATTATCAGAATGTGCAATGAACAATGTCAGTCTAGGAAAACAAGAAGTTGTCAAATATGAAATGGAACAAAAAATGTAGAAAGGGATCAATATCCTAGGCATTAGTTACCTTAAATGAACTGGAGTTGGCCTTTTTGAATCAGACAATCATATGATCTATAAGTCAGGAATGGCAAATTGAAGCTAATGGTGTCACATTCATCATCAAAAGGCATGTATCAAGATCTATCCTGAAGTACAATGATGTCAGTGACACAATAATACCTTTATCCTTACAAGGGAAACCAGTCAATACTTCTATTATTCAAAATTACCTACAAATCACTGAAGCCAAAGTGGAAGAAACTGAAGAGTTTTATCAACTTATGCAGTCTGAATTTGGCCAAACCTACCGAGAGGGACCAGGTCTTCGGGAGCAAGGTAAGCACAGGCGTAGCACAGAGTAGCAGGCCGGAAGAACAGGAGGAAGGGGTGGAACCCAGGAAGCCAAAGAGAAGAGTGTTCAGCCAGGGGGCAGTTTAAGCATAGGCACTGAAACAAGACGGGCTTGTGCTTACT
>NW_006922001.1:197973-223081 GCF_000298275.1 Orycteropus afer afer | reverse complement strand
GGGCAGTGTTTCGTTCTGCTGTGCATGGGGTCGCTATGAGTCGGAAACGACTCGACGGCACTTAACAACAACAACAACAACAGTAGAAGAACTTGCATGAAAATACCAAGAAAGGAGACATATGGAGCTGCAGTCTTGCAGCGATTGTGACAGGACAGACAGCTTGGATATTACCGAGTGATGTTAGGACCTAAGAATTAACCTAAAAATTGTTCCTGCCAGCCAGGGTCTGCATGGAGACTGCACTGGTGGCTGATAAATAAAAGGGGAAACAGTGAAGAGCAAAGCAGGCTGAGCTGTGGACTTTTGACTGTCCAGAGGGTGCAGCCATTTTGAATGTTTACAGGCAGTTCAACAATTTTAGTTATTTAAAGCAACAACATTCTTGCAGATGCCAGGTTCCTTTTTGCCAGGAACCACAAGGACATTCCGGACATCAACAACCAGAAAGGTGTGATATTCCCCTTGTTACTCTTATATCCCACACCCTCTTGGTGAATGGAGGTGTGGCCATCTCTCACTCACACCCACCTTCTAGGCCAATGGGAATTAAGTCCCAGTCTGTGTGCTCAGATGGAGGTTGGGTGCCCTGCCTAGACTTTTTGTCCCTTTTTTTTAGTTTGTTTATTTTTGTCTGTTTTAAAATTATTATTATTATTTTTGTCCTTTTTATCATTATTATTATATTTTTTTTTTCCCTTCCTAGTTTCTAGTTTTCAGCATTTTCTCTCTTCCTGGTTCCCTTTTTCTTTTTCTTTTTTTCCCTTTCTTATGGTTAACCCCATTCCTTGTTTTTGTTTTTGTATTTTTCATAAATTTTTCTTCATTATTCTCCTACTCTACCTTTTTCTCTTGTTGTCCTCTACGCAGATTTTTTTTTTTTTTAATAATTGTTTCTGTGTTTACATGGTGTGCTTTTGTCCACTTGCTTTTAGTTTTTTTGATGGATATTTGATTGTTGTTTTTGTCTAACTGAGTTAGAGACAGCAACAGTACCCATACAACACAACTACATGTGCACTTCATACAGCTTCACTTACTGAGTGAGAGTCACCACTTCTTACTCCACCAACTGGCCAATAATAAACACTATCTAAGAAGATCATGACTCCCCCTTAACTGCTCTTCACAAACAGTTAACAGCGATCTAAATACAACACCATCACAATGTCTCAGCAACAACAGAGCATCACAGTCCACAAAAAGAAGAAAGATAAAGTGGTAGAAACAAGGGAGCAGGATACAGACCCAGAACACATCCCTGAGGAAGAAGCAGCATTGGAACTCTCCAATAAAGAATTCAAAATAATTATATTTAAGTATCTTCAAAGGATTGATTGAAAGACAGATCAAGGAAAACAATGACAAAATTAAGGAAAACATAGACAAAATCCTAGAACAATTTCAGAAGAAAATGACAAAACAAATGAAAAATTAGAAATTATATAAAATCTAGAGATAGAAATCCAGAAGATTAATATTAAATTTTCAGAAAAAAGATAACACATTGAAAGGGCAAAGGAGTAGAATTTAATCAAAGGAAGACAGTATTCATGAGATTGAAGAAAAATACATGAATACTTCTTTGGAAAGGGATCAGTCAGAAAAAAGATCAAACCAAAATGAAGAAAGCCTAAGGTTAATGTGGGATACCATCAAAAGGAGTAACTTATGTGCAATCTGAATTCCAGAGCAGGAAGAGAAAAAGAAAACCACTGAGAAAATCGTCCAAGACTTGTAGGAAGAGAACATCCCTGATATGATGAAAAATGAGAATATATATACATTCAGGAAGTCCAAGAAACCCTAAACGGGATAGACCCCAAAAGAAAATCACCAAGACATATCATCACCAAACTCAGCAAAACTGAAGAGAAGGAAAGAATATGAAAGCAGCATGGGAAAATTCAAAAGTTACTTACAAAAGACAATCAATAAGAAAAATCTCTGATTTCTCAGCAGAAACCATGCAAGCAAAAAGACAATGGAATGGTATATATAAAACACTGAAAGAGAAAAATTTCCAAACAAGAATTAAATACCTGGAAAAATTGCCCCTCAAATAAGATGGTGAAATAAGGAGATTTCCACATAAGCAGAAATTAAGAGAATTTGTTAAAACCAGACCAACCTTACAAATGATAGTAAAGGGAGTCCTTGAAACAGAGAACCAATAATAGCAAAGAACAACCAACCATTAATACACACGATGACATAACCCTGAAACCAAAACAGCTATGGAAGGATTGAAAGAAACATACATTTACAAGATTGTAAACAAGGAAACAGAGCAACCAATTGGCAAAGGAGGACAACTAAAAACAAAAAGGAGAGAAAAATATTGTAGTTACAGAGTCTCTAAACGGTGAGGAAGCCAAGAGAGTTGCAAGATAGAATGGACTGTTCTAAACTCAGGGAGAAAATGATAAATAATAGGGTAACTTCAAAGAAAAATGATAAACCTTCACATCACAATAAAAAAGAGGAAAATCACAAATATTTAGCAAATAATAAAACAATATCAAAAAAGGAAATGATAACACAATTCATAAACAAAATGAGCTCAGCACGAAAAAAGGACTAAGGTAAACCTGATACAAGCCATGGTATTTTCAGTTGTCTCATATGCATGTGAGAGCTGGACAATGAATGAGGATTGATGCTTTCGAGCTGTGGTGTTGGTGAGGAATGCTGAAAGTACCGTGGACTGCTAAAAGAAAGAATGGATCTGTCCTGGAGGAAGTGCAGCCAGAATGTTCCTTAGAGGTGAGAATGGTCAGAGAAGAATTGTGGAGAGGCCGAGGGCCAGAGAGGCATGCCTGATTGCATAGCAAAAGGGAGACTGCTTGGTTGAACGACTGTAACCTGAGAGCATTTCTGAACCTCATTTGTAGCCTGTTACTTCCCTAATAAACCCTCATAATACTCAGTAATTTCTGAGTTCTGTGAATGCATTGTAATGAATTATCAAACCCAGCCAAGGAGTAGTGAGTGTCAAAGGAGAGACAGCTGGTGTCAGACTTGGCAAAAATGGTTGGAGGGTGGTGGCATATTTGACATCATAGAAATAAGCCTTGGGGCACTGGTGGTGATTTTGTCTCCCCCTTTGTGAGGTTGGAGGAGATCAGAATTTCCAGCTTCCATGCCTTTTTTGCATATTCATACATGAATATGATTGTAGGTGAGATCAACGGAAGTGACAAAGCCAAGATGCTGTAGGACAGGAGAAACTGGAAAACGCACATACACAAACAGCTCTCTCTTTGCAACATTACCCAAAACTAACCTTGGCCTATGTTTCTCTGAGCCCATCAGTCTATAAATATTTTACCCTGGGCTTGCTCCATCCATTACCTCATCACCGTAATTTACTTGTTTGTTTAGAGTAGCAGAAATTTAAGGTTCTGGATTAATATTTCCCCCCCTAGGACCGATCATAGAGTCTAACACATTATACACTTTTAAAACATTTTCTGTGTAAATTGACAATAGAATAGAATAGAATATTGAAAATAAAATAACTATTTACCATTGATGTGCAAAACTAGTAGAGAAAAAAGCAATTGCTGTCATTATCAATTCAGTTAAAGAACTAAGGATGGGTTAGGATTTGCCATAAGCATATACAGGACCCATTCTTGTTCACAAAATTATAATGGATAGATTTAGCCTGACTTAATGTAGAATGATGTAAAAACTTGCATAACATCCCTTCTTCATATCAAAAGATAAGTCAAATAATAAGAGCTTTATTGGTATCTCCATTAACATCAGTTTCTGTGTAGTGGAAATCTAAAGGAGTTTGGATTCAGACATAAGTGAATTCAAAGCCTGAGAATGGCACTTAATTACCTATGGGACTGCCATTCATTTTATAAATCCTGGTTTGCCTGCCTTTGAAATTAATTTAATGTCTCAATTGATTGACCAGTTCTATAAATAATTACCGAGTAATTGCTCTAATCTTACCATTGTTTAACCCCACGGGAAACAAATACGTAATATAAAATTTAATATATGTAGATATATATTATAAATATTTCATATTTGTAATATAGTATGGTGCTC
The DNA here is from genome assembly GCF_000298275.1 of Orycteropus afer afer. NCBI lineage: Eukaryota > Metazoa > Chordata > Mammalia > Tubulidentata > Orycteropodidae > Orycteropus > Orycteropus afer. The sequence goes on along the minus strand of NW_006922001.1, from coordinate 219,013 downwards.
ATATTACCTTAGCAATATTTTCATCCATGAAGCATTAGATAAATGCTTATCAGCTAAGGCACAGCTTGAACATGCCATTAGTGAAATTCACTATGAATTAATTCTTTAATTTGTGGGCAATCTGTAGAATTTGAACCTAGCTTTAGGAAGTACTGACAAACATACTTGGCACATTTTTAATCAGATTTTCTAATTCACTCTAAATAACATGCCCATCTCAGGTTACCATGAACTAGGTTTTCTTTAGCAAAACAACACTTTCACTAATTCTGACACTCAATTATATGAAACGAGTAATGAATTCAAATAATCTGAAAAAATAACTGATTTTTTTTTTCCTTTTTTCCTTTCCATTCTTGACAAAATCACATGAAAATTTTAGACCACTATATAATTTGCTATAAAATGTCTCTTAGAGAATATTGGGCAGCTCATTTTTTGTTGCATATGTTTTTTTGAGTTTTAGAGTGTTTTTTGTTTGTTTTATTTTAAAAAGCCTTATAACTTAGGAACAGAAAGAATATTTTGAGTACTGACAACTCCTAAATGTAGCAAGTCAGTATGAAACCATAAACTTCTGCTTTAATTTTGTTTCTAAAGATTCTTGAATTGTTTCCCACAATTTTTTTTTTTTTTTTTTTTTTAAACAGAGCTCTGAGAATAAAGCAACAAAGTTCAAACAAAGATAGAAACAATCTTATAATTTAAGGCTTCTCTAAAAGTAGTCTGGAGGAATTCAGTCTAAAACTTGGTTAGTTGGGAATAAATGCAGAAGATTGTTAAAGTAATAGTTGATGGTTTAGTAATGGAATGAAGTAGAAATAATATAATACCTATATAATTTACTCTATGTAACATTTTATAAATTTACTATTGAAAATGAAATTGTCAAAAATGTTCTCTCTAGGCATTTCTATGTGTTTTATATAATTAAGTTTTAAGCTTTTTTTTTTTTTTTTTTAATTGTTATTTCCAAAGTAAGGATTAGTGACTGGAATTGGCACAAATCATATATGTAGAGCTGGACTTTTGGGTTTAGTTTAACAAGCTAACCCCTTCATTGTAACCAGCCTCAAATAAAGAAATAGAACACTACCAGCTCCTTGGGTACCATCAGAGAGTGCTATAAGTCACTATCTATTTCTAACTTTGGCCAAAAGTAGCCACTAAACTTATTTATAATGCCATAAATTACTCACAACTGTGTTTTTTATGTAACTATAAAAATAGAATGATATAGTATGTATTCTTTGGGGTCTAACTTCTCATTTGTAAAATGAGAGCCATCCATTGTCCTGTAGGATTTTATCTTAAACATAAAGAAATGATCCTGTTTGTTAAATATACATTTGTTAAGTTTATTTCAAGGTAGTTATGGCAAGGCCAACAAATAATCTTAAAGACATTCATTTAGAAGTGGAGAATCAGAATTAAAAAAATTAGAATGCTAGTTCAATGGTTAGAGTCAAAATCTTTGGATTTCAGCATTTACTTTTAATGAGTAGTCTTGAGAGGAAGGTTCAACTATGGTCTAAAGCTGGTAGAAGTTTTTTACGGCTTGGGTCCAAGGTTGGAGCACGTAGTTCCAACAGGCTCTCAGTCCCCAGGAGAAGAGAAAAGAGAGAGATCTCCTTGCTTCTTCCTTCTTTCCAGGAATGAACTGAAGCCTTTGGATTTATATATGATTTTCTCACCTTGACCTCACATAATAAGGACCAGTGCAGTATTACTTCATCTTGTCCAAAGTTACAGATTAGCCAAATGCTACATCTTTTCTTCAAAGTTAGTGATTAAGGAGGTTGTTTATATTTTACTTATACATCAAGGCTAGGTTACAAAGATTAACTATACCTAAGTTTTTTTTTATTTTTATTTATTTATTTATTTATTTTTATCACAGCATGATGGATAAAAGTGAACTTCGAGGTTATTAACACATTCTTGTCATACTATATATGCTTTTATTTTTAACATTTGAAATTTCTAAATAACTTTCTAATGACTTAGAGTTTATGGTTAGAGAGCTTCACAAAATTATACATATCTCTATTTCTAAATTCATATTATGAAAACTTATGTATAAGTAGAGTTGGAAAGCACTATTGAAGCATACATAGCAGTGACTTATACATATGTGATTTAAGAACATTATAGAATGCCTTTAAGATTAACTTAATATCATTGTTGTTAAATTATATAAATGATTATCAAACACTTGCTATAAGCTTGCCATTGTTTTAAGCCCATAGGAAACTATTGGTATATGATAATCTATACTGTTTCGTATGATGTTGTTGTTAGATATCTTTGAGTCAGTTCCAACTCATAGTGATCCCACGTACAACAGAGTGAAACACTGCCCAGTCCTGTGCCGTCCTCATAGTCCCTGCTATGTTTGAGCCCATCACTGCAAACATTTTGTCAATCCATCTCGTCGAAGGTCTTTACTTTTTTAGCTCATCCTCCCTTTTACCAAGCATTATATCCATAGACGTGCACAAGAGATACAGACCAAAAAAGTAAACATTATTACATGCAAAATACTATGTTACTAGTAACAATAAACATTAACCTATGAGCTTTGATGTCATAGTGGATGAGGGACTTGAATCCTAACAGGAAGTTCAGCAGTTCAAACCCACCAGATGCTCCACAAAAAGGAAGATGGGGCAATCTATGATTTATAGCCTCAAAACCCAAAGGGGGTCACTAAGAGTACGAGTATGGACAAACCTGTCCATACACCATGAGGCTTGTCAAACAGAACAAGGAGATTCTGCATGATTTAAAATCAGCAATGATATACGTCAAAGTTCTATCAATTCATCATACTTATTCAGTTTCTACACTGAGCAAATAGTCCAAGAAGCTGGACTATATAAAGAACTTTGCATCAGGATTGGAGGAAGACTCATTAACAACCTGTAATATGCAGATGACACAACCTTGCTTAGTTAAAGTGAAGATGACTTGCAACATTTATTGATGAAGATTAAAGTCTTCAGTATAGATGACACCTCAATATAAAGAAAATAAAAATCACCATAACTGGACCAATAACCAACATCACAATAAATGGAGAAACATTTGAATTTGTCAAATATTTCATTTTACTTGGATCCACAATCAACACCCATAGAGGTAGCAGTCAAGAGATTAGATGTCATATTATCTTGGACAAATCTGCTGCAAAAGACCTGGTTAAAGTTCTGAAGAGCAAAGATGTCACTTTGAAAGCTATGGTGTACCTAACCCAAGACGTGATATTTTCAATTGCCTCATAAGCATGCAAAAGTTGGATAACGAATAAAGAAGACTGAAGGAGAGTTGAAGCCTCTGAATTGTGCTGTTGGTAAAATGTACAGAAAACACCACAGACTGCCTGTAGAATTAACAAATCTGTCCTGGAAGAACATGAAGCCAAAATGCTCCTTGGAAGCAAGAATGACCAGACTTCCTCTCACCTACTTTGGCCAGGTTGTTAGAAGAGACCATTCCCTGGAGAAGGATATCATACTTGGTAAAGTGAAGGATTAGTGACAAAAGGGGAAAACTCTAATAAGATGGATTGACATAGTGGTTGCAAAGGTGGGCTCAAGTATAGCAAGGAGTGTGAGGATGGTGTATGACTGGGCAGTGTTTTGTTCTGTTTACTTAGAGTCACCATGATTTGTAATCCACTTGATGGCACCAAACATCAATAAAAACATAATTAATATTGGAATGCAATCAATGTCATATTTTGGCTCTCATGGACTTGTGATTTTCTTCAGCTTTAACTTTAACTTGCATATGAGCAATTAATGGTTGCTCCTCAGTCAGATCCTGGCCTTGTGTAGATTCATGATATTGAGCTTCTCCATGACCTCTTTCCACAGATTTAGTCAGTCTGATTCCTGCATATTCCATCTGACAAGGTCCAAGTATGTTTACATTGTTGAAAAAAAGTATTTGAAATGAATAAGTCATTGATCTTGCAAAATTCTATCAGGTGATCTCTGACATCCATTCTGTCACCAAAGTTATATTTTTCAACTGCTGATGATTCTTTGATTCCAACTTTCGCATTCTAATCAACAGCAATCATCAACACATCTTGATTGAATGTTTTGTCAATTTCAGACTGTAGAAATCAGTAAATATCTGCAATTTCTTCTTTAGCTTTAATGGTTGGTGCATAAATTGGAATAATAGTAGAATTAACCAGTCTTCCTTTCAGGTGTTTGGAAATTGTCCTGTTACTGACATCATTGTACTTCAGGAGTTATCTTGAAACATTTTTTTGTGATGATGAATGTCAAGCCATTCCTCTTCAACTCGTCATTCCCGGCATAGTGGTCATATGGTTGTCTAATTCAAAATGGCAAATACCAGTCCATTTTAGCTTACAAATGCCTTGCTGTTGTTTTTATAACGTGCTGTCTAGTTGGCTCTGACTCATTGCAACCCTATGTACAACAGAAAACAACACTACCTTCTCCTGTGCCAACCTCACAATTCTTGTCATACCTGAGCCCAGCATTACTGCCACTGTATCAATCCCGTTTTTTTTGCTGATGCTCCACTTTACCAAGCATGATATCCTTCTATTCTATTTCATTTTTTGTAATTTCCAATTTTCCTACATTCATACTCAGTACATATTGCATTCCGATTATTAATTGATGTTTGCAGCTGTTTCTTACCATTTTGAGCCATCCCCCATCAGCAAATGGAGGTCCCATCCATCTCATTAAGGTTGACTCTACTTAAACCAGGCAGCACTTCCCCAGTAATATTTTGAGTGCTTTCCAACCTGATGGGCTCATTTTCTGACAGGATATCAGATGATATTTCAGGGCTACTGATAAAGTTTTTCAGTAATATATCAGATAGTGTTTCACAACTATTAATAAAGTTTTCACTGGTCAATTTATTTTGAGAAGTGGATAGTCACTTCCTTTTTCCCAATTTGCCTTAATCTGAAGCTCAGCTGATACTGGTCTACCATAAGTGACACTGCTGGTATTTGAAATACTGCTGGCATGGCCTCCGAGCTAACAGCAACACACAAGCCACCACAGTACAACACACTGACACCTCCTTTGCACCAGCTAAACACCTTAAGAGAGTAAATCATTGGCTTGTAGGCTTGGGACCATGGTCATGGGGAACATCAAAATCAATTGTTATAACACACTGAACAAAAATCTTGTTATACATCCTAGTTTGTTGAGTTGCAGCTGGGTTCTTAAAAGCTTTTGAACAGCCATCTAGGATGCAACAATTGGTGTCTCCTCACATGTAGCAAAGAAGAATGAAGAAAATCAAAGGCACATGAAAAAAATATACACCAAGGGGCTAGTGAACCATGTGACCCTCAGCCTATCTGACCCTGAGACCAGAAGAACTAGATGGTGCCAGGCTACCACTGTCAATCACACAGAAAGGAATCTTGCATAAAATGGGAGAAAAATGTGGAGCAGAACTCAAATCATAAAAAACAACGAAGCTTACTGGTCTGATAGAGACTGGTGAAACCCCCAAGACTATGGCCCCTAGTCATTCTTCTGGTCTGGAATTGAACTCACTCTAATGACTTTCTGTCAAACAGTAGACAGGCCTATAAGATATGTCAACTCCCTAGAAGAATCAAGCATGGACAGTTATTGCACAGAATCAGAAGGGCAGTTATTGAACAGGACGATACCTCAGAGGGCAGGAATGCATAACAAGGAAGTACACAAGGAAAAAGTTAAACACAGTGAAGAACTTGGAAAAGAACTGTTACATTATAGGACTGCAATCCATGCCATGCAAAATGTGTGTTAATGGTTGTATGGACAACAAATTTGATCTGTAAACTTCACCCAAATCACAATAGGGAAAAAAAAATGAATAAGAAAGAGCCAAGATCAACATGTTAAACCAACATCTCCAACAATTATAAAAAGAGCAGCAAAAAAAAAAGAAAAAAAGCCTACAATCACGGCTAAGATACTTGCCTGCTAACCAGACAGCTGGCGGTTCAAACCCACCAGCCACTCCTCAGAAGGAAGGTTGGGCAATCCTACTTCCATAGTGATACTGCTTCGGAAACCCAAGGAGGGGTCGCTATGAGTTGGGTTTGACTCGATGGCACATAACAACAACAACAACAATAACAATCACTAGAAGAAAATAAATAATATTCAAACAGAAATGAGTGAAACAGAAAGAAAAAAAAAAGAAATATTTAATAAGAGTAGCATTGGTTCTTTAAAAAATATTAACAAAGGCCAAATTAGAAAAGGGAAAGAGAAAGAAGATGCAAATAACATGAATAAGAAATGAAATGGGTGAAATCACCAACAGCAAACCAAAATAAAAAGGATAATATTGAGATACTATTAATAATTATACTTAACAAATTCAAAAGCCTACAAGAAATGGGCAAACTACTAGAAAAATACTGCCTACCTAAACTAACACAGAAGTAGGTAGAAAATTTGAAAAGATCCATAAGAAAAGAACAAATTGAACATACCATTAAAAAAAAAAAAAAAAACCTACCACAAAAGTAAGTCTTGGCCCAGAAATCTTCACTAGGCATTTCTATCAAACATTCAGAAAAGAATCAATGCCAATTTTACTCAAAATTTCCCAAGTATAGAAAAGAAGAGAATATGCTCAAACTCATTTTATGAAATGAACATATTCCTAATACCAAATCCAAGCAAAGACATAAATAAAAAAGAAAGCAATAAACTAATATCACTTATGAACATAAATTGAAAAATTCTAAATAATTCCTAGCCAATAGACTACAAAAACATATAAAATAATAATAATACTTCATGATCAGCTGGTATTCCTACCAGATATGCAAGGATGGTTCGATATTAGAAAAGCCATCAACATAATCCATCACATAAATAAACTAAAGGAAAAGAACCACTTGATCTTATCAATTGACACAGAATATACATTTAACAAAATCCAGAACCCATTCCTGATTAAAAAAAAAAAAAAAAATTGCTGAATAAAATAGTAATAGGAGGAAAATTCCTCAACATAATTAAGACCATATATAGAAAACCAATGTTCAACATTATTCTCAATGGGAAGATACTGAAATCATTCTTTTAAGAACAGATATCAGACAAAACCCACTGCCCTCAAGTTGATTTTGACTCACAGTGAAATTTTAGAACAGAGTAGAACTGCCCCATAGGTTTTCCAAGGTTGTAAATCTTTATGACAGCAGACTACCTAATCTTTCTCCTATGAAGGAGCTGGTTAGTTTGAACTGCTCACATTTTTGTTAGTAGCCCAATGCTTTAACCACTATATTACAAAATCTCCTAGTACCAGACAAGGATGCCTTTTATCACTGATGCTACCCAATATTATATTGGAAGCCCTCTTCAGAACAGTAAGGCAGGAAAGGGAAAGAAAAGGCATCCAGATTGCTAAATTAGAAATATTGCAGAACATATGATCTTCTACACAGAAAATCCAACAGATTCGGTAAGAAAATTACTGAAACTAATTATAGTGATCCAATAGAATATGGAAATTATCACATTATCATTCATATCACATACCAGTAAAATTTTGCTGAAAATAATTCAAAAATGTTTGCAGCAGTATATGGGTAAGGAAATTCCAGAAATGCGAGCTAGATTCAGAAGAGGATGTGGACTGAGGCATATCATGGCTGATGTCACATGGATCTTGGTTGAAAACAAATATCATAAAGATAGTCACTTGTGTTTTATTGACCATGCAAAGAAATTTGCCTGTGTGGATCACACAAAATATTACATAACATCGTAAAGAATGGGAATTCCAGAGCACTTAATTGTGCTCATGAGGAATCAGTACATAGACTTCAATCTAAAGAAAACAAAAATCTTCACAACTTGACCAATCAGCAATATCATGATAAAAGGAGAAAATATTGAAGTTGTCAAGGATTTCATTTTAATTAAAGCCACAATCAATGTCAATAGAAGAAGTAGTCAAAGAAATAAAATGTCATTTTGTACTGGCCAAATCTGTTGCAAAAGACCTCTTTAAAATATTATGGATCAAAGATGCCATTTTGAAGACTAAGATGGGCCTAACCCAAGCTATAATATTTCCAATATCCTCATATGCATGTGAGCCCTGGTGGGATAGTACCTAAAGCATTTGACTAACCAGAAGTTTGGCAGTTCAAACCCACCAGCCACTCCACAGAAGGAAGACTGAGCAATCTCCTTCTGTAAAGATTTACAGCCTCAGAAACCCAAAGGGGGTTGCTATGAGTCAGAATTGACTGATGGCAGTGAGTTTGGTTTGATTTGGTTTTCATATGCATGTGAAAGTTGGACAATGAATAAGAAAGGTGGAAGAAGATTTGATGCCTTTGCATTGTGGTGTTGGCAAAGAATACTGAAAATACCATGGACTGCCTGAAGAATGAACAAATCTGTCCTGGAAAAAGTGCAGCCAGAATTCTCCTTGGAGGTGAGAATGGCCAGATTTCATCTCACCAATTTTGGTCATGTTGTCTGAAGGGACCATTCTCTGGAGGAGGATATTATGCTTAGTAAAGTAGAGGGTCAGCCTAAAAGGGAAAGACTCTCAATGAGATGGATTGACACAGTGGCAGCAACAATGAGCTCAAGTATAGCAAGTGTCATGAAGATGGTGCAGGACTGGGCAGTGTTTCATTCTGTTGTAATTAGGTCTGTTATGAGTTGGAGCCAACTCAAATGCACCTGAGAACAACAACAATTGATAATTTCAGCAAGGTGGCAGTGTATGAGATCAGCATACAAAATGTAATGGGGTTCCTTTATGCTTACAAAGAGAATTTTGAAAATAAAATCAGGAAAGCAATGGCATTTACAATATCCACCAAAATATGAAGTATTTAGGAATAAATCTAACTAGAGACATAAAATACCAATATAAAGAAAACATCAAAACACTATTGCAAGAAACCAAAAGAGACTTGCATGAATGTAAGACTATGCAATTCTCATGGAAAGGAAGATTTAACATGGCAAAATATTAATATTCCCCAAAATGATGTACAGATAAAATGCAATCCCAATCCAGATTCTATCATCTCTCCTTAATGAGATGGAAAAAAAATAATAAACTTTATAGAAAGAAAAGAGATCTTGGATAAATAAAACATTACTAAAGGAGAAGAAGAAAGTAAGAGGCCTCAGATTCCCCAATCTCTAAACCTATGTACAGTTAAAACAGTCTAGTACTGGTGCAATGACAGATACATAGACCATTGAGACTGAATTGAGAATTTGGAAGTTAATCCATCCACTTATGGAGAGCTGATTTTTGACAAAGGACCAATATTCAATAAATGAGGAAAATATACCATCTCTAATAAATGGTACAGGTGAAACTAGAGATCCATTTGCAGAAAAATAAAACTGGATCTACAGCTCCCAATTTATACAAAAAATGAACTCAAATTCGACCAAGACCTGGACATAAAACTACAAAGACCATCAAAGAAAGAATATTTAGGGGCCCTAATTCAGGCAATGGAAGCTCTGGTGGCATAGTGCCTAAGGCATTTGACTGCTAACAAAAAGGCTGGTGGTTCAAATCCACCAGCCATTCCTCAAAAGGAAGATTGGGCATCTAATTCCATGGTGATACTGCCTCATGAATCCAAGGAGAGGTTGCTATGAGTCAGATCCAATTCAATGGCAATGAGTTTGGTTAGGTTTTTTGGTTTAATTCAGGGAATAAGTACACTATAAAATATAACTAAAAACACACAACCATAAGAAGACAAAAAGGCTGATCAGGACCACCTAAATATTAGACACTTAAGCAACATCATAAATTTCACCAAAAGAGTAAAAAAATAGAACCCACAGACTGGGAAACATGTTTACAATGACATATCAGACAAGGGACTCATCTGTAAAATTTATGAAAAAACTTTAACACTTTAACAATGTAAAGCAAGATAATCCAAACGAAAAAATCTAGAGAACAGGAACACACATTTCACCAAAGAAGACATTCAGGCAAGTGACAAACACATGAAGAAATGTTTGTGATCTTCAGCCATTACCTATGCCATTAAATCAATTCTGATTCATTAGCCATTAGAGAAATGCCAGTCACAACAATGAGATATTATCTCATGCCAGCACTAACAGAGAAGTTGAAAATAACAGAAAACGACAAATGCTGCTGAGGGTGTGAAGACACTGAAACTTCATACACTGCTGGTAGAATTGTAAAATGATGCAATCACTGTGGAATAGAGCATTGTTGTTGTTGTTATGTGCCGTCAAGTCAAACCCGACTCATAGCAACCCCTCCTTGGGTTTCCGAGGCAGTATCACTACGGAAGTAGGATTGCCCAACCTTCCTTCTGAGGAGTGGCTGGTGGGTTTGAACTGCCAGCTGTCTGTTTAGCAGGCAAATGTGTTAGCCACTATGCTACCAGAGCTCCTGGAATACAGCATAGCACTTCCTTAAAAATGTGAGAATAGAAATACCATATGATCCAGCAATTGCACTGCAAGGCATATATCCTAGAGAAGTAAGATTTATAACATATACAAATATATAAGACTCATGTTCATCATAGCACTATTCACAATAGCAAACAGTTGGAAACAACCTAAATATCCATCAATGGAGCAATAGATTAACAAACCATGGAACATACATACAATGTAATACTATGCAATCCTAACAAACAATGTTGAATCTACAAAACATCTCATAAAATGGATGAAATTAGAGGCCATTATGTTGAGTGAAATTAGTCAATCACAAACCAACAAATATTGTATGAGACCTTTTTAAGAAAAGGGTTTCACAAAAAAATAAATATTCTTTGGTAGTTACCAAGGGTTTGTGGGGAAAGAAGAGTAAACCACTAAATAGAGGGCCCAAGCAAACTAAAAAACTCACTGTCATCAAGAGTTGATTCCAAGAGTTGACAGTCCCCCTTGTGTTTCCAAGGCTGTAGACACATATTAATTTGAGTGAAGGGAAAATTGAAAGAAAGAGAGAGAGACAGAAAGAGAGAGAGGGAGGGAGGGATGAAGGGAGAGAGGGAGAGAGGAAGGAGAGGGAGGGAGAGAGGGAGGGAGGGAAGGAATGAAGGGAGGGAGGGAAGGAAGAAGAAACAGCATTGTGGAAATGTAGGTGAAGAAAAGATAGACTAGAAATAAAAGAGTGGGAAGTAGTCATTTTCAGGATGTTGGGTCCATGTGCCACCTACAATGGCCCACTTGCAGGAAGAAGTCATATCCAAAGCTGGCTTCCCAGAACATAGTGGCAGAAAGGGCCAAGAACTATACAAACTTAACCTCCTGGTCTTCTACCTCACTGGGCTCTGGATCTCAACTCCTTTGTCTCCTCATGTACCTTTCTTCATCAGACAATCCCAGTCATTCCTGTATCTTCAACTCACCCAATATGAAAAAGTTTCTCATAATCAAACCTATAATCATAGTCATTCTAAGTTGATAATTTTCTATTTGGTCTGAATTTTACTATCTTCAAAGCAATTTTTATTTGTGGAATTTAATATAATGAAATCAGATCTAAAGAAATACAATCAGAAATATTATAAAGTAATAGCGTATTTCCAAGAGAAGTAACAGTTTTCAATTATTTATATTAATTCATTTTACTTCTAACATATTCTTACCTACTTTATGACTTATTGGTGAGAAATTGGAAAAATGGGAACAAAAAAGTGACTTTACTCATTGCTTTGTCTTGGTCTCTAAATTTAATCATGGCTATGGGTCATAGGGTTTATGTAAAGATAAGAGGTTCTTGAATCCCCAACCATATGAAATATCTGCCCTGAAAAATGCTGCAGGAAATAATGACTTCTAGATGGAAGGTTGTTTTATTTGTAAGCCCTGGTAGGGGGAAAAGGACATGACTCTATGAATCTCTTAAGAAACCATGTTTCCAAGAAATTTTCAGCTGAGTTTTGTAGCTGTAGCATATCACGTCTTTATAAGGTTGAGGAGTTTATCTGAAATGAGCTTCTGAACCTTTCAAGGTCTCTAACATGGTTTTGGCACAAAACACATTTTCATTTGTCACAATCTGGAATGTAGAAGTACCCTCTCAGTGAACCAATGTCAAATGTGACAGTCTGTCTGGAATTAGGAAAACATTTATTTATTTTTTCTAAAAATCCATCAATCAAAGAAATGAAAGTAAGGGGATTTGATGGATTTTGTCAATAATGAATACTAAGAAGCATGAGTCACTGAATGGCACATATACATGTTCTTTTTATAAAGCAAGAATATTTAGCTCTTCAATAAAACACATTTTTGATTCCCTAGATGCCTTCCTCCATTAATTAAGAATGATGTTGCCTGCCCTTAAAGTACAGAAAAGGAAGTTAATTCATTGTAAAATCCAATTAATGCAAGAATTACATACTACATCAAAATAGTTGAGAGGGAAGATATCAAATTATGAAAAATCACACAAAAATAGTGATTGCAAAAATACCTTAAATATTGTAGTTTATCTTTAATCCACAAACATTTCACTTTGGGATAATTTGATTTGCAGAAGAATGACAAACTATTCAAAATGAAATGTTTATGGACTGCTATTCATAGCATTTTCACTGGCTAATTCCCAGCAGTAACATTCCATTCTTTTCTTCTTAGTCTATCTTATCCTGGAAGCTCTGCTAAAGCCAACACACCATAGATGACCCTGCTGGTATTGAAAATATTGATGGCAAAGCTTCTAGCGTTATAGCTATATGCAAGCTGCTACAGCAGGACAAACCGACAGATGAGTGGTGGCCCTAAGTACTAATTCCTTTTAATAGAGAATTGTATTTGCAAATCATGGTCTGGATATTGACTACACTCATTGTTACTGGGATTTCACTGTTTCTAGGAACTCTCAGCTGACAGAACAAGCAAACATATATGCCTGGAGACAAAGAGAACTATTTATACCTCTATCTATTTTTCATCTATCTTGAAAAAAAAAAAAAAAAAAAAGAGTTGTTACTGCTGTCCTTACTCTAACCTGTTCTAATACCACAGCACTCATTTTAATTTCCTTCCCTCCAACCCTCACTTCTTTGTAAATTCTTTCCCTGACATGAAAAACCTGACTCTAATTTTCTACAATTTATGCATTTATTTGCTCAACCTAGGTTATATATGAAGTAATTTTAGAATTGGTATCACTGTGATGAAAAAAAAGAATAAGAAAATGAGAAGTCAACAACCTTCTTTTGTAAAGAACAGAACATTAAATATTTTGAGCTCTGAAATTTTTAATATACAATACAGTAAAGCTGTGCAAATGTTCTGATCAAAAGACTGATAATATAGTTTTAGATTTTACATTCAAAGTTGTAAATCCTTTCATAGCTTGCTGGCCATACACAAATAGGTATTGCCCGTTTTTGTCCCATGGGTCATTGTTTACTAACTTCTGAAATAGAACACTGTGTTCTTGTGCATTTCTTTTTGTCATTTAGCCAAAGTACTGTTTTCTATACTTAGGTCACCTTTTTACTGCAGACTTTTCAGTGAGATTATATACATCTTGGTTAGTTTTAGACAATTATATTCTCAGGTTTAATTGTGTGCTTCTAACATAATCACTGCCATCCATTTGTCAGTTTGTGGTGGCTTGGACTTTCTCAGCTGAATTTCAAATATATGTCAGGTCACCTGTGGTGGACATGTTTTCATTTGTCACAATCTGGAATGTAGAAATACCCTCTCAGTGAACCAATGTCAAATGTGACAGTCTGTCTGGAATTAGGAAAACATTTATTTATTTTTTCTAAAGTAACACAGACTAGGAAGTAAGGACTGGAAGTTTACTTTTTAAATTAGGCCATGAAAACAGTATGGATCACAATAGAAAACTGTTTGATATGTTGTTGTTGTTATGTGCCATCAAGTAGGACCCAACTCATAGCAACCACTCCTTGGGTTTCCAAGGCAGTATCAGTACGGAAGTAGACTGCCCAACCTTCCTTCTGAGGAGTGGCTGGTGGGTAGTGTTGGAAAATGATTCCCTTAATTTGGAAGATGAAAGATAATGCAGGACTAAGAAATCTTTGTTCTGTTTTATATAAAGTTGCCATTGTTTGGCACCAACTCTATGGTGACTAACTATGACAACATAATCAATATAATAAAATCGATCCATATATGTTTTATATAAATTATTTCAAAATTATTTTAATGACATAATATGTAATTCACTAAATTAGAAAGAATGGAAATAATAATAATATTAATAAGTTTTTCCCCATATTATGCAAAATGCCCTGAAGTTAGATGAAGTTAGATCGAGGTCCCTCTTGATCAGGACCCTGCTAAAGAAACTGATAAAAGATTGATTACCAGTCTACTCTTGAATAATGTAATTGTTTTTCTTCCTGCCAAGTACTAAGGAAAACTATATTGGCAGCTGTGATTTGGAGATCTCTGAAGTAAGGAATCTTCACACTAAATCTTAACTCTAAACCCAACTTCAGAGAAATTTGATGAGATCAATCATTTGCTTGAAAATCCATCTAACAGTAAAGCACATATTTAAGATAAATTTTTGTTAGTTAAAATATTTGTTTCTTGCAATGAAAGTGGCAATAAAAAGATTATCACTCAATGATAATATTATTAGAGTATTGTAAATAGTCAATGCAGAGACAGCCTCTTCATGCTTCATTTAATCCTCATATCTGAATCAGAAAATAGCATCATTTTGAATTTCTGATAGATATTCATTTTCCATCTCATATTGTGAGCAAACTTCTATGACATCCCTCAAGATGTTCCTTCCCTCTTGTACAGCCTATGATTGAATGATCTTTGTGGGAAGGTGGACATGCTGAGTTTACTGTTGTGATTAACTTATGGCATATTTAATAGATGACCTTTAGTTACGGAGATTATGTTGGTCAGCCTGAACTAATCACATATGTCTCATAAAGGTAGAGAGTTTTCTCTGGCTGATTGTAGCAGTCAGAAATTTGAAGTATGAGAAGGATTTGGAACAACATTTCCAGCTTGATAATGAAATGTACCACTTAGCTAGGCAATTCTGCCAACAACAAAATTGGTTATAGTAGGAAATTTTCCCAGGAGTTTTGAGAAAAGAATCCTGCCTTGCTGATATTTGTATTTTCGCTTTGGATTACTTTAGCAGAGAATTCAAAATACACAGATTTCTCATCTACAGACCTGTGGGCTAAATTGTGCTGTTTTAAGAACCTACTTTTCTTGTGAAAATAGAATTTTTAACTGTAATTTTTGTATGTTGAAATAGAAAACTAATAAAAACATGATATAAAAATAGATATTATTATCATCTTAATTCCTAAGATAACTTGTTAACTATGCTGGATATTTTGACATATAATATAAATCAGAAATGTGTTGTTTTCTCCAGATAGATAATTCATAAACTTAAAAATCTGAATTTGGATTTACTACCCTGGAAATGAATAATTAATAATATTAGGTCAAGAAAAATAACACAATTGAACAATTATTTAAATATTGCCTGTAAATGGAATAGATAATGTTGTTTTAGGATAAGAAATCTTTGTCATTATTATTAACACTTTCCACTTGTATAATATAATCACATTACTAAATTTTGGAGAAAACGATTTTCAAATAATATGTAATCGATAATTTGAGTACTAATATTTTGACTGGTTTCACTTATGGCTTTTTTTTTTTTTCAGATAGAGACACTGACTTTCAATAATTGAAATCATTTGTGTTGTAGCTGGGAGCCAATGCACTACAAAGTACTTTGAGACAAAATTCGATATTTGAACAACTTTCCCTGGAAGGAAAATTGTACATCTGCATTTAACTGTAAGAATCATTTTTTAATCACTTAGCCAATTGGATATTAGAAGTAATAACAGTCTCAGCTCATGTGCATGTATATTTTCTTTATTATTATTATTATTATTATCATCTTCTGTGTCATAACTCAGTTATTTCTTCCTGCTAAAATAGAAGTGGGAGTTCTGGCGGCATAGTGCCTGAAGCATTGAACTGCTAACCAGAAGGCTGGCGGTTCAAACCCATGAGCCATTCCTCAGAAGGAAAACTGGGCAATCTACTTCCATAGATATGCTGCCTCAGAAACTGAAGGAGAGGTCGCTATGAATTGTAATTGACTAGATGGCAGTGATTATTATTATTATTATTATTATTTTATTATTTTTTTTTAATAGAATTGAATTCCCCATCTGAAGCACAGGAAATATTGGATTCAGCATGATGGAGTTAGAAATTTTATGCCATAAAATAACAATATGATAATATCATCCTTATCTTGTTAAATATTTATCATACTACATGAAAGTTTTCTAAATGTGTTTATGCTATCTTTTTTAAAAAATTTGTATTATGATTTGGATGAAAGTTTACAGAGCAAATTCATTTTACATACAGCAGTTCATGCATGTTTTGTGTCATGACATTGACTGAAATTCCCCACAATGTAATAACTCTCTTCCCATTTCCTCCCTGTAGTTACCTCTTCCCTGTGTCCTTCCCTCCAGTGCACCCCCCCAAGCTATATCCTTGTTCAAACGCTGTCCTTTTATTTTCCCACAATTGATCACTCCAAGGAGTGTATCTACCTGATGTAAATGTTCACCTCATATGTCTGTCTAGTGTTTGACTGGAAGCCACAAGAATGAGTTCAGTTCCAGACTTAAAGGGTAACTAGAGGACATAGTCTGGGAGGTCTCACCAAGCTTTATCAGACTAAAAACCTGGTCTTTTTTGTTTTGTTTTGTTTTATGATTTTGAGTTTTGTTGCACAGTGTTCTCCCATTCTAACCAGGACGTACTGATCCCTTTCAGAGTGGTTGACAGTGGTAGCTGGGAACTATCTAGTTCTTCTGGTCTGATGGTCATATAGGCTAAAGATCACATGATCTACTATTCCCTTGGACTAATTGTTTCCATGCATCTTTTTTTTTTTTTTTTTTCATTTTTCTTTGCTCTGGATGAGGAGAGTCCCATTGTTGCATCTAGATGGCTGCTTGCAAGCTTTTAAGATCACAGTCATTACTCACTGTCGAGGTCCAGCCTCAGCTTTGGTCTCTAGAGGGAGAGGTGGTATCAGCGAGATGATGGAGACACACACAAGATGAAGATGTTCCCCACGTAATGAGGTGGCCTTCTTTATTTTATACTGTATTGCAAATTAAAATGACAAAGCAAAATGACAAATCCACAATTCTGGGTACATGGCTGTGGGCTATTAACTTTCCAAAACTTATAAAACTATTATTAAACTTATAAACTAAACTTACATCTTATCTTATCTAACTTATCTATCATTAACATTATATAAATAAAATGTGCTAGACAATGAGGTTAACTAAAACATGAAAAAATGGTCAAGGTGAAGAATACAACATGGGGCCAGAACGTGTGACCCAACCTTGTGGTTGGCATCATTCTCTGAATTACCACCAGCCTGGGGGTGCAGATGGGTCTACATAGTCCAGCAACATATACTTTTGGCCTTTTAGTTTCTTAAAATAACTGTTCCATTGCTTGATTAGAGTATGTCTCTGTGCAGTAGTTTTACACCTAGGCCCTGATCACTTTAATCTCTCTAAGAAAGGGAAAGAATAAAAAGGAACTATTTTTCCATCTCTCCACACCATTCTTTTACCTTCTATGTATGTCCTAGTATAAGGAAGAGGAAGGTCAGGCCATTGGGAAGGTTTAGGCTCCCCTCCCCGAGGAGGATATCAAAGTCTACCATTAATTCTATAAGCTACATTAGGAGGAGGCTTAACTGTAGGAGGCAGCCACTTAGGCCAAGGTTTCTTCCTATCAGGGGTAATCCCTTTTCTATGTTGTGCTGCAGGGGTTGGTATTGTAGGAGGTTGAGTAGCCATGGGATCTTTCCACCAATGTGAATTCTCAATGTCTTTAGGATTCCCAGGGGCCTTTCCAGCTCTGGCTCATCATGGGGATTTCTAGGAAAACCGGGGTTTTTGGAATTGGAAATCAGAGTCATCTGGAAGGTGGCCTGATTCATGGGAAACCTGAAAATCAGTTTTGGACCCTCTGGGATGAACCAGAAGGAACATGATCACCATAAAGATTATTGTAGCAATTAAGATAACGGACCAGAATACAATTGAAAGTAAAGGTGGAATTGGCTTCCGCCCAAGACTCTTGACAGCTGGAGCTTTGTCAAGCAGCAGTCATAGAGGTCTGGGCATCGCCAACTCACCACAGTAAGATGTAGAAAAATATTTTTGTGTAGTTTGTTATGCCAGTTCAGCTTGCTGTCACTTGCAACCATGGTCCTCAGACCACAAGTCCAACTACTCACTCCCTCAGGGTAGCTGGCTGTGCCTAAGAAGCCACCACAACCTTGACCCTTGTCAGCTATACTATACACCCAGACTTTCCTACAGCACATACAAACACAAATGTAGAAACATCATCTGGCAGCCCTATATGTGGTCATGAGCATACTCCCCCCTGCCTAGAAATACCTGATCACTCAGGCTGTCCATCCATCTATCCACTTGTAGATCAATGCTTGCCATCACTGATACCACAGTACTGTACATGCAAAAAGGTTCATCTTTGTTGTCTGTACTTCCTGTGTACCTCTCTATATCTTCCTCTTCCTCAGTGCCAGCATGTTGATCACTCATTTTTGGTACATTCACCTTCTCTTCATACAAATCAATACTTTACCTATCTAGCAGTGTTTTCTCATCACCCTTTCATTGCTGGTAACCAACAAAGAAAGCTTCCTTCCATATATAAACTTTTCCTTGACTTTTTGCAATAGTGAACTAATACAATATTTGTCTTTCTGTGATTGACTTATTTCACTCAGCATAATGTCCCATGTTATGCAGTGTTTTGTATAAGTGTTTTTTCATGCTATCTTTTTTTTTTTTTTTGTATTTTTACTAAAACCTTATGATATAGATAAAGCATGGTAGAAGTTTCTAAAGACAGCCACACAATATGTCCTATTTTTTTAAAAAAATAACTTTTTACAGTAAAATATTGTTATTCTTCCCTCCAAAAGCAAAATCTGTCCCTCCACTTGAATCTGGACTGGCCCAGTGAGGTAATTAATGTTGTATGTTAACTTGTCTGAGCCTGGTTGAATGACTGAGCAGCTGGATGTAGTTATTCCCCATGGTGAGATTGGTAATTAATTCCACCGGGGAATCTATTAGAATGTTGAGTAGCTGCTTTAGGGATGTGGGCTTCTTCTGGTGTATAAGAAACAACTTTAAGGAAGACCTCCAGAATTCTGGCATGCATGAACCTTGCACACAGTGAAGTTGTTGTTTAACAGCCTGCCATGCTCTGCTGATCTTGGGACTTTTTCTGGACTTTAATCAGTGGCCTGCCATGTTCTTTGGTGACATTGGGACTGTGCCTTTTCATTTGTTAATCTTGGGTTTGTCAGCCTCAGTGTGAGTGAAGAAAAGCCTCTAGCTTCAGTGGGACAGGAGTAAGAGGCAGAGCTGAAACCCAAGATCCAGGGACTTTCAGTCAGCCCCTAGAGCCTGGCACTTTGAACTCAAGCTTCTAGCCTCCAAAAATTGTAAGAATAAACTCCTGTTTGTTAAAGCCATCTGATTTGTGGTATTTTCTGATAGAGTAGGAAAGAGGTAACCAAAACACCCAGTGGCTGCCTTGAACAATTAAATATAGCAGAAGCTTCTGCTTTTCTATCCTAGGAAAATTCAGCAACCATATCAGAATTCTAACTGCATTTGTTATTACCACATTTTAAATAACACATATTTAAGTGTCCAAATATCAATATCCACTATACTAGTCAGTTATAGAATATGTATATCTTGACTATATATCAGCTACTCCTTTTTTCAATTCTCCTTTAAAGCAACAACTTGATTTATCTGTGTGCAAGATCACTGACTCATATACTACCACTTTCTCTTGAATCCAATCCAGCCAGGCTTTCACCCCCAATTTGCATAAAAAATGCTGTTGGGAAGATCAGTCATTGACAACAAGGTTTTTAAATATGATGAACAATTTTCAGTCATCATCTTACTTAATTTACTAACAATATTTGTGAAGTCAATTACTCCCGTTTCTCCGTATTCTAGAATACTTTCTGTTTTCTGTCTTCTCAGCCTCCTTTTCTTGCTCCCTCTTCCTTAACCATAACTTCTAAAACTGATATACCCAAAGCTCAACATTTGGATCTACTATTCCCTAAACACCTTTATTTCCTTTGAGATAGCAAGACACACATATATATCACTAGACTAGACCTCTCCTTTGAAGCTTGAACCAGATTATCCAACTTAGTTCTTGACGTATATTATTTAATATTGAAAAGATAATCTACTGAGCTTGTGACTGGCATTCTGAAGGGGGAGTGAGAAATCCACAAATACGTGATAAGCAGAGGAGTTCTGGCAAGATGGCGTACTAGGCAGAAAGACTGCACAGACCCTCTTCAGCAAAAAAAAAAAAAAAAAGGAAACCAATTAACACAGATGCAGAAGATAATCTTAGACCCCTGAGCCTTAAGGGGAGGATATAGAAGTGGACTAAACCCCAACTAGCCGAAGAATTTGTGTGAAAATACCAAAAAAGGAGACATATGGAGCTGCAGTCTGGCAGTGATCCTGAGCAATCCTGATGGCACAGACAGCTTGGAGATTCCTGAGTGGTGGTAGGACATAAGAATTAACCTAAAAATCAGCCCTGCTAGCCAGGGACTGCACAGAGGACTGCTCTGGTGGCTGGGGAATAAACAGAGAAGGTAAAGAGAAAGGTGGGCTGAGCTGTGAACTTTTGCCGGCACAGAGGGTGCCACCATTTTGAAGGTTTAACAGCAGATTGACTAGTTTTGATATTTAAAGAGACAGCACACTTGCAGATTCCTGGGGCTTAAGAACACGTTCTGCTTCCCAGCAACCCGAAGGTCACTCGGGACCTGCAAGACTAAAAAGGTACCACATTCCTTTTGTTACTCTTATACCCCACACCTGCTTGGTGAATGGAGG
>NW_006922001.1:197280-197822 GCF_000298275.1 Orycteropus afer afer | reverse complement strand
ATTAGTTTGCTTGTATTTGTCTGTTTTAAAACAACTATTATCATTAATATTTTTGTCGTTTTTACTATTATTCTTAATCTTCCACTCCCAGGTCCTACTTTTCAGCTTTTTTTCTTTTCTCTGTCCCTGGGTGAATTTTTTTTTTTTAAAGTGATTTTATTTTTTCCCATTTTTTTCTCATGGTTAACCCCATTCATTGTTTTTCTTTTTGCATTTTCCCCATTTTTTTTCCTTCTTTATTCTCCATCTCTACTTTTTTTTCTTGGTGCCCTATCCCCAGATATTGTAGGATTTCTTGTTTTTTCTTCTTCTTTTTCCCTTTTTCTTTTTTTGGTTACTGTTCCTGTGTGGTTACATGGTGTGTTTTTTGTCCATGTGCTTTTAGTTTTTTTATGGTTATTCAAATGTAATTTGTGTCTAACTAAGTGGGAGACAATAAGAGTCCCCATAAGACACAACTACACCCACACCTCCTGCAACTTCACTTACTGAGTGAGAGCCACTACCTCCTTATCCAACAATGGGCCAATGATAAAAAACAC
>NW_006922001.1:172269-196712 GCF_000298275.1 Orycteropus afer afer | reverse complement strand
AAAAAAAAAAAAAAATCAAAACAAAATGAAGAAAGCCTAATGTTCATATGGGATACCATAAAAAGGAATAATCTACATGTCACAGGAATTCCAGAACAGGAAGACAAAAACAAAACCACTGAGAAAATCATCCAAGATTTTCTGGAAGAGAACTTCCTTGAAATGATGGAAGATGAGAATATATCCCTTCAAGAAATCCAATGAACCCCAAACAGGATAGATGCCAAAAGAAAATCACCAAGACACATCATCATCAAACTCATCAAAATCAAAGACAAAGACAGATTCCTGAAAGTAGCACAGGAAAAACAGAAAGTTACCTACAAAAGACAGCCAGTAAGAATAAGCTCTGAGTTTTCAGCAGAAACCATGCAAATGAGAAGGCAATGGGATTGTATATATAAAACCCAGAAAGAGAAAATTTTTCAATCAACAATTATATACCTGGAAAAAATTATCCCTCAAATATGATGGTGAAATTAGGAGATTTCAAGATAAGCAGAAACTAAGGGAATTTGTTAAAACCAAACCAATCTTACAAGAGATGCTAAAAAGAGTACTTTAAACAGAGAACCAAAAATAACAAATAACAACTGACCATTAATACACAAGATGACATAACCCAGAAACCTCAGCTATGGAATATCCAACATAAAATGAGCTTAGAAGATTGTGAACAGTGAACCAGAGACATCAATTGGCAAGTGAGGGTAACTACAAACAAAAAGAGGGAAAAGACTTTTTAGTTACATAACTTCTAAATGGTGAGGAAGTTAAGAGAGTTGTGAGATACAATGGACTATCCTAATGGGAAGAAAATTACAAATCATAGGGTAACCTCAAAGAAAAATGATAAGCCTTCACATCACGATAAAAAAGAGGACAAGCACAAATATTAGCATACACTAAAACAACAGCAACAAAGGAAATGATAGCATTTCTCATAAATATAATGAACTCAGCACAGAAAATAATATGGAACAAGAAACCAGGGACACCATGAAAAAACACATAACAAAATGAGAGCAACAAATTCAAACTTATCAATAATTACCCTGAATGTAAATGGATTAAATGCAGATACTGCCTCAGAAATGCAAGGAGGGGTGTCTATAAGTCGGAACCAACTAAACAGCGTTGAGTGTGGATTTTGGTGATGGGAAGAATATTGAAGGATGCTGAGGCAGTAAAAAAAGATGGAAGGAATACACAAAGTCACTGTACAAAAAAAAAAAAAAAAGAAGAAGAAGAAGAAGAAGAAGATCAACATTCAGCTATTTCAAGAGGTAGCATATGATGAAGAATCAAAGGTAATGAAGGAAGAGGTCCAAACTGCAGTGAAGGGATAGTTAAAAATTAAGCCTTTAGGAATTGACACAATACTCACAAAGATATTTCAACAAACAGATGAAGCACTGAGATGCTCACTTTCTAACGCCAAAAATTTTGGAAGACAGCTACATGGCCAACTGAATGGATCCATATTTGTGCCCATTACAAAGAAAGATGATCCAATGGAATGCAGAAATTACCAAAACATATCATTTGTATTTTGTGCAATGAGAATTTGCTGAAGTAGCATAGTGCCTAAGGCACTTGACTGCTAACCAGCCGCTCCTCAGAAGGAAGACTGGGCAATCTACTTCCATAGTGATACTGCCTCGGAAACCCAAGGAGGGGCCACTATGAGTCGGGTCTGACTTGATGGCACATAACAACAACAACAACAAATTCAAAATAGTTACAACATTAAACTGACAGGGAGCTGCCAGACATTCAAGCTAGATTCAGAAGAGGATGTGGAATGAGGGGTATCATTTCTGATGTCATGTGGATCTTGGCTGAAAACAAAGAATATCAGAAAGAT
The DNA here is from genome assembly GCF_000298275.1 of Orycteropus afer afer. Taxonomy (NCBI): domain Eukaryota; kingdom Metazoa; phylum Chordata; class Mammalia; order Tubulidentata; family Orycteropodidae; genus Orycteropus; species Orycteropus afer. Next base: position 194,845 of record NW_006922001.1, on the reverse strand, counting down.
TTTTTACCTGTATTTTATTGACTATGTAAGCTATTTGACTGTGTAGATTATAACAAATTACAGATCACGTTGTGAAAAATCGGAATTCCATAACTCTTATTTATTCTCATGAGGTACCTGTACATAGACAAGAGACTGTCATGAGATCAGAACAAGGAGATATGGTGTGGTTTAAATTCAGGAGATGTGTGAATCAGGGTTGTATCCTTTCACCACACTTATTCAATCTGTATGCTGTGTAAATAATCTGAGAAGCTGGACTATATAAAGAGAAAAGAGCATTAAGATTGGAGGAAAACTCATAACAACATGCAATACACAGATGACAAAACCTTGCTTGCCGAAAGTGAAGAACACTTGAAGTACTTACTGATGAAGATCAAAGAATACAGCCCACGATATGGATAATGAACTCCATGTAAAGAAAACAAAAATTCCCACTAGACCAATAAGCACACTCGTGATAAATGGAGAAATGATTGATATTGTTAGGGGATTTCATATTACTTGGATTTGCAATCTGCACCCATGGAAGCAGCAATCAAGAAATCAGATAATATATTCTGCTTGGCAAATCTGCTTCAAATGACCTCTTTAAAGTGTTAATGAGTGAAGATGTCACCTTGAAACTAAGGTGCACCTAACCCAAGCCATGGGCATTTTCAGTAGCTTCATATACATATGAAAGCTGGATATTGAATAAGGAAGACCAAAGAAGAATTGATACATTTGAATTGTGGTGGTAGTAAAGAACACTGAAAATACAGCCAGAAGAATAAGCAAAACTTTCCTGGAAAAAATAAAGGGGGGACGCTACTTAAAACAAGAATGGTTAGACTTCATCTCACGTATTTTGGATATATTACCAGAAGGGACTAGTCCCTGGAGAAGGATATCATTCTTGGGAAAGTGGAGGGTCAGTGAAAAATGGGAAGACTCTCAATGAGATGGTTTGAAAAAGTGGCTGTGATGATGGTCTCAAGAATAGCAAGGATTGTGAGGATGGTACAGCATTAAGCAGTGTTTCCTTCTGTTGTACACATGGTTGTTATGTGTCAGAATGGACTCAAAGCCACCTAACAGCAAACAATCATCAGATTCTCCAAATTAGATGGTCATTTATATGAGGGTAGGAATTTTTCTTGTATTCGTTATTGCAGAATTCCTAAAATGTAGAACTATGTTTTATATAAAAAGGTGCTAAATAAATGTGATGAACTAAGAAATTAATTTGATAAAATATCGGCATCATGATACTTCCAAGAGTCTGGAAAGAAACTAAAAGATATAAATGTTAATGAAACCACCTGAGATTCCGAAGATTGAATTTTATAACAAGGGTTTTATTCTTTTTGATAAGTCAAATAAAACTAATCTTTTTCAGAAGATCTGAGTATAAGTCTAAATTTTGGGGCTAAGGTTGTAAGGTTCATGATTTATTTGGGAAAATAAGTTGTTCAGCAATTAAACCAAAGTTAACTTTTTTCCTGACATCTTAATATGTCTTCTTGCTTTATTAGTGGAAAGAGTTCATACTACATCACAATCATCAATTTTCTTTACAAAATCTTCATAGATTACTGCATAGATAAAGCAAACAGATTTTTTGTCAGAATAAATAAGCAAAAAATGATCCCCTATTCAAAATGACCACTTTTTAAAGATACAAATAAAATTCTTATAACACTTCAAAATCACTCATAGAATTTTCATGATGCTTTTACACTGGAATTTTATAAAAGTATTTTAATAATAATTTCATGTCACATCATGATTTTAAAAAGGTGCATTGGTGGTTCAATGAAAGAAATTTTGCTTTTCCTACCAGAGACCTGAGTACTTTCCTGTCTTGTGTCCAAGCAGGAAGTCATCCTAGAACTGGCTAGAGACTCCAAAGACACTAATTTTAAATAAATCTTTTGACATCAGCAGTAGCCTTTGTTGTTATTCAAAGGTGCTTACTTTCAAATTGACAACTGTCTGCTTTGGAGCTACTCTGAAGATTTCCTTGAATGTGTTGCCTTTCAGTCTAGCCACCAAGATAAGTTAATGTAAGACAGACAAGCATTAGAGCTAAAATAAGTATAAGTCCTACCAAACAAAACCTTTTTGTTATACACTAAAGCAAACTGACACATTCGTTGGTGTCAACAGCCAGTGTACTGCCTGCCAACCTTGACCTCCTCAGCTCCTGCAGTTGCAAGAGTCAGGAAAAGCCTCCAGCTTGATGTTTGATCCAGGAACTTTGGACTTGCCAGCTTCTATAAGTGTTTGTGTCTTGGACGTTGACGCTCCCAGGAGCAGGCAGCAACTTGGAGGGTTTCAGGAGCTCACATGGAGAGAGAAACCTCCCCGAGAGCCAGCGCCTGGAATTCAGATTTTTAGCCTCTTGAAGATACCCGAGTAGCCCAAAGGACACTACTGACTTGGACAACTGAAAATTTGTGACATTCCCCTTGTTACTCTTATACCCCACACTTGCTTGGTGAACTATTTGGCCATCCCCCACTCCCACCCACCTTCTGGGCCCACAGGAACTTCATCCCACTCTGTGTGCTCAGATGGAGCCTGGGTGCACTGCCCTGCCCTCCCCCGATTTTTTTTTTTTCTTTTTCTGGTTTTTAGTTTGCTTGTTTTGTCTGTTTTGAAACTACTATTATTATTAATACTTTTGTCCTTTTTACTATTATTCCCCTCCCAGGTCCTAGTTTTCAGCTTTTTTCTTTTCCCTGTTCCTGGTTGCAAAATTTTTTTCTTCTTTTTTTCTCATGGTTCCTTGTCTTTCTTTTTGCATTTTTCCTATTTTTTTCTTCATTATTCTCTTTCTATGCTTTTTTTCTCTTATTTCCCTAACCCCAGATATTGCAGGTTTTCTTGTTTTTTTTGACCTTGTTTGTCCAGAGGGCACAGCCATTTTGATTGTTAACACGTGGCAGACATTTTGAATATTTAAAGTGACCGAAAGCACAGCCATTTTTAATGTCTACCAGTGGCAACCATTTTGGATTTTAAAGTGATAGCATTCTCATTTGGATTCCAGGGACCTAAGAATAGGCAGTGAGACAGGAAGCAGGGAGAGAGAAGAAAAGACAAAGGGGACTGGAACAGATTGAGGAGTCAGCTGCAGGGACCCAGGTGAAGACAGGCCACACCCCACAAGGAGTGAGGCAGGAAGGCAGGGAGAGGACAGAAAAGACAAAGGAGATAGGAACAGATCGAGGAGTCAACTGCAGGGATCCAGGTGAGGAGAGGGAACCCAGGCCACCCACCCACAAGCAGCGAGGTGGGAAGCAGGGAGAGGACAGAAAAGGCAAAGAGGACTAGAACAGATTGAGGAGTTAGCTATAGGGATAAAGGTAAGGGTGGTTAGAGAGATTTCTCCATCTAAAGGACACAAACTTGTCTATCGGTTTGTCCTACTATGGTGATGTGTTGTTGTGAGTCTTGAGGCTGTGCCACTGGTGTTTCAAACTCAGTGGGGTGCACTTGTTGCACAGGTGTCAACCCAGCTTGCAGACTGAGACAGACTAGGAAGAAGGACGAGGCCATCCACTTTTCAAAGAATTGACCAGGAAAAACCTTATGAATAACAGAGTAACACTGTCTGACATATTACTGCACAAAGTTATGAATAGTCCAGAAACATTGTCCAATACAGAGGAGGAAGATGAGTCACTTAGCTTAGAAAGCTCTCAAAGTAGGACTGGACAAGAGCTGCATTATCAGAGTAAAATCAGCCTTACTCATATGGATAAGGTAAAGCTTTTCAGACCTCCATTTACTGACGAGGCACCACCCAAATTGAGGAGAAACAGCGGCAAACATTCATTAATAATCGGAACATGGAATGTACAAAATATGAATCTAGGAAAATTGGAAGTTGTCAAAACTGAAAGAGAACCCATAAAGATTGATATCCTTGGCATTAGTGAGCTGAAATGGATTGGTTCTGGCGATTTTGAATCAGACAACCATGTAATCTACTATGCCAGGAATGACATTTTAAAGAGTAATGGTGTGGCATTCATCAACACAAAGGATGTTTCAAGATCTGTCCTGAAATACAATGCTGTCAGTGATAGGATAATATTCATATGCCTACAAGGAAAACCCATTAATATGACTATTATTCAAATTTATGCCCAACCACCAAAGCCAAAGATGAGGAAAATGAAGATTTTTATCAACTTCTGCAGTCTGAAATTGTCTGAACTTGCAATCAAGGTGTGTTAATTATCACTGGTGACTGGAATGCAAAGGTTGGAAACAAAGAAGAATCACCAGTAGTTGGCAAATTTGGCCTTGGTGACAGAAATAATGCTGGAACTCGCATGGTAGAATTTTGCAAGACCAATGACTTGTTCATTGCAAACAACTTTTTTCAACAACACAAATGGTGGCTCTACACGTGGACTCCACCAGATGGAACACGGGAATCTGATTGACGACATCTGTGGCAAGAGGGGGTGGAAAAGCTCAATATCTTCAGCCAAAACAAGGCCAGAAGCTGGTTGTGGAACAGACCATCAACTGCTCATATGCAAGTTCAACTTGAAGTTAAAGACAATTAAAACAAGTCCTCAAAATTCAAAATATGATCTAGAATATATCCCTCCTGAATTTAGAGACCATCTAAAGAATCGATTTGATAATTGAACACCAATGACCAGAAACCAGAAGAATTGTGGGAGGATAAAAAGAACATTATCCATGAAGAAAACAAGAGATCATTAAATAGAGGAGAAAAGAAGAGAAGACGAAAGTAGATGACAGAAGAGACTCTGAAACTTGCCTTTGAGTGGAGAGTAGCTAAAGCAAATGGAAGAAATGACAAGATAAAAGAATTGAACCGAAAATTTCAAAGAGCAGCTCTAGAAGACAAAGCCAATTACTATAATGAAATGTGCAAAGACCTGGAGTTAGAGAACCAAAAGTGAAGAACATGCTCAGCATTTCTTAAGCTGAAAGAATTGAAGAAAAAAATTTAAGCCTCAAGTTTCAATATTGAAAGATTCTAAGGGCAAAACATTGAATGATGCAGGGAACATCAAAAGATGGAAGGAATACACAGACTCACTGTACCAAAAAAAACTGGTCGATCTTCATCCGTTTTAGGAGGTGGCATATAATATAGAACCAATGCTACTGAAGGAGGAAGTTGAAGCTGCAATGAAGAAAATGGAAGAACAAGGCTTTAGGAATTGACGGAATATCCACTGAAGTATTTAAACAAACGGATGTTACACTGGAGGCACTCACTCAGTTATGCCAAGAGATTTGGAAGACAGCTACCTGGCCAACTGACTGGAACAGATCCATATTTGTACCCATTCCAAAGAAAGGTGATCCCACAGAAAGTGAAAATTATAAAACAATATCATTAATATTGCACGCAAGTAAGATCTTACTGAAGATAATTCAAAAATGGTTGCAGCAGTATATTGACAGAGAACTTCCAGAGGTGCAAGCTGGAATCAGAAGAGGACGTGGAACAATGGATATCATAGCTGCTGTCAGATGGATCTTGACTCAAGGCAAAGAAAGATGTTTATTTGTGCTTTATTGATTATGCAAGGCATTTGATTCTGTGGATTTTGACAAATTATGGATAACATTGAGAAGAATGGGAATTCCCAAACATTTGATTCTACTCATGAGGAACTTGTACCTTGACCAGGAGGCTGTCATTCGAACGGAACAAAGGGGCACTTCATGGTTTAAAATCAGGAAGGGAGTGTGTCAGGGTTGTATCCTTTTCCCATACATATTCAATCTATATACTGAGCAAATAATCTGAGAAACTGGACTATATGAAGAAAAATGTGGCACCCAGATTGGAGGAAGAATCATTAACTTGAGATACACTGATGATACAACGTTGCTTGCTGAAAGTGAGAATGACTTGAGGCACTTACTGATGAAGACTGAGGAACACAATCTGCAGTATGGATTACGTCTCAATATAAAGAAGACAAAAATCCTCACAACTGGACCAATAAGCAGCATAACGATAAATGGAGAAAATTTGAGTTTGTCAAATAATTCACTTTGCTTTTGCTCGGTTCTACAATCAAGGCCAATGGAAGCAGCAGTCAGGACATTAGATGACGTGTAGCACTGGGCAGGTCAGCTGCAAAGGAACTCTTTCAAGTGGTGAGGAGTACAGATGTCTCCTTGAGGACTAAGGTGTGCCTGACACAAGCCATGATATTTCCAATTGCCTCCTATGTATGTGAGAGCTGGACAATGAATAAGGAAGACCAAAGAAGAGTTGATGCTTTTGAGTTGTGGTGCTGGCGAAGAATGCTAAAGGTACCATGGACTGTCAAAAGAACTAACAGATCTGTCCTGGAGGAAGTGCAGCCAAGACGCTCCTTGGAAGCGAGGATGGCCAGACTTTGTCTAACCTACTTTGGTCATGTTGTCAGGGAGGATCATTCCCTGGAGAAGGATGTCATGCTTGGTAAGGTGGAGGCTTGACAAAAGAGGAGAAGGTCTTCAAGGAGATGGATTGACATGGTGGCTGCCACAATGGGCTCAAGTATAGCAAGGATCATGGAGCTGGCGTGGGATCTGGCGGTGTTTCGTTCTGCTGTGCATGGGGTCGATATGAGTCAGAAATGACTCGATGGCACCTAACAACAAAAAGAACCAGAGACCCAAGTAAAATTCCTAGCCAATTCACCTCAAGGACAACCACCACATTTCATTCTGTGAAGCTTGTATGTTGCTGTGATGTTGGATATGTTTCATTTGAATTTCTAAACTAAGAGGCAAAAGAAAGTCCTGATGATCTATTTCCAAAAAATGAGCCAGTGAAATTAATATGCATTACAATCATCTAAGGGCCTTGTGTGTGGAGCTGCCATGAGTCAGGAGCAACTTGATGGCAGCTAATAACGGTAAATGACTAAAGAAAAAAAAAATTCCTTTAATCAGCAATATGCATTTATAAATATGTCAAGTAATTTTCAGAATATGTAACCCAAAACATTTGTTGTTGCTGTTGTTGTTATGTGCCTTCAAGTCAGACCCGACTCATACCAATCGCTCCTTGGGTTTCCGAGGCAGTATCATTATGGAAGTAGATTGCCCAATCTTCTTTCCAAGGAGTGGCTGGTCAATTTGAACCACCAGCCTTCTGGCTAGCAGTCATGTGCCTTAGGCACTATGCTACCAGAGCTCCTAAATAATTTTCAGTAGGCTATAAATATTAAAGATCAGTTGCAATATGGTTTCACAATGGTTAAATACTCAGATGCTAACTGAAAGGCTGATAGTTTGATACCACCAGCAGCTCTTCCAAAGAGAATAACTGGTGCTCTTTTGTAGATTACAGCTGTTGAAACAGTTCTACTCTGTCACATAGAGTACCTATGAATTTTAATTGATTTGATGGCACATAATAACAATGCCAAAAATTATAAATAATAAATATATCAATATCATTCACTATTATTAAACTGCTTTATAAAGACATTGTTATTCATCAGTGTTTTATGTTTGTATGTTCTTGGTATTTTTCATATATTTTTTCTAATAACTTCAACAATCTCATGGATGTATATTACCATTCCCATTTGATAGATGAAAAGAAGGACTCCTGAATTAAGGTAACTTGTCCAGTGCCACAAATCTAGTCTATTTCAGATTTATGTGTTGTTCCAAATTTATTTAATTAGTACATTTTTATTTCCATTTTATCATATTTTCCAAGTGACTATTTCTTCACAGGTATTTCTATCTTAACTCATTTCACTAATTCTGCAGGCTTCTTGATTTTCCCTTTTGAATAAGATGTAAAAGAAAAACAAAAAAAAACAAGAAAGAAAAATTAGGAAGAAAAAAGAAAGAGCCAAGTAAATATGGGAGTCAAGTTTTAGGAACTGACTCACAGTGGATGTAAAATTATAGCAGCCAAACTTTTAAACAGGTGCTGCTTGAAATTCAATATATATTTCACTGAACAGTATATATTCCCTATGAGGAAGAAAAATAAGAAAACATGTAATTCAAAAAATAAATGGAGGTAAATTATAAATTCTCACTCATTTATGACTTCCTTAGCTCTAGTGGTGTAATGCCTAAAACATTTGACTGCTAATTAGAAGGCAGCAGTTCAAACCCACCAGCCAATCCTCAGAAGGAAGATTGGACAATCTACTTCCATGGTGATATCACCTTGGAAACCCAAGGAGGGTCGCTATAAGTAGGATCTGACTTGATGGCGGTGAGTTTGGTTTTTGTTTTATGCAAGAGGGAGTGTGCCCATTACCATGTACAGGGTTGGTAAACAATATTTCTATTATATTTGTGTGTTCTGTAAGAATTTCCAGGTATACAGTTGAGCTGACAAAGGGAAAGTTTCTAGCCACTTCTTGGACATAGCCAGCTACCTGGGGGGGGGGGGGGAAGGAGTTGGACTTGTGGGCTCAGGACCATGGTTTCAGGGGCCATCAAGCTCAATTGGCATAACATATAACACAAAAACATTGTTCCACATCCTACTTTGGCAAGTAGTGACTAGGATCTTAAAAACTTGCAAGCAGCCATCTAGATGTAATGATGGATCTCTCATCACGCAGAGCAAAGAATAAGAATGAAAAAAAAACAAAGATGCATGGAAACAATTAGGGAGTGATACACCATGCAATCCTTAACCTATATGACTATGAGACCAGAAGAAGTAGATGGTGCCAGGCTGCCGTTGTCAACCCCTTGGAGGAGGATCTATGTAGGAGATCCTGTATAGAGTGGAAGAACAATGTGTAACAAAACTCAAAATCATTAAAAAAAAAAAGGGGGGGACTGGGTTTGCTGGTCTTATAAAGCCTGATGGAACCCCTGTGACTATATGGCCCCTAGCTGCCCTTCAGGTCTGGAATTGAACCCACTCCTGTGGCTTCCAGACAAATAAAAGCCAGGCATATGAGCTGCACATTTACATTAGGTAGATACACTCTATGGAGAGATCAATCATGGGAGACTAGAAGGACAGGGAGACAGCTTGAGGGGGAAGGAGTGCTGGCAGGAAAGGACACAGGGAAGAGGTAACTATGAGGAGAAAGTGGGAAAAGAGCTGTTGCATTGTAGGAAATTGCAATCAATGTCATGAGACAAGGTGTATGTGAACTGCTGTATGGTAATTGAATTTTCTCTTACAGAGCTTTCACCCAAACCACAATAAAAATTAAAAAAAAAAAAATCCTGACAATGAGACCAATAAGCTATGTCACAACAAATGAAAACAAGATTGAAGTCAGTGATCTCATTTTTGTGGGATCTGTAATCAATGTCCATGGAACAAGCAGTCAAGAAATTAGACAAAGTATTTCTCTCATCAAATCTGCTGCAAAAGACTTTTTAAAGTGCAAAAGAGCAAAAATGTCACTTCTAAGACTAAGTTGCTCCTGACACAAGCCATCGTATATCCCATTGCCTGATATGCATGTAAAGAAGATCTGGTGTGTAGCAGATAAGGCAGTTGATTGCTAACCTGAAGGACAGTGGTTCAGACCAACCAGCCACTCCATGGAAGAAAGATGAGGAGATATACTTCTCTAAAGATTACAGACTCAGAAACCCAATGGGGGTCACAATGAGTTGGGAATGACTCCATGGCAGTGAGTTTTTTTGTTTTTTTTTGTTTTTTCCCATATGTATGTTAAAGCTGGAAGCTGAATAAGGAAGACCAAAGATAAATTGATGCATTTGAATTGTTATGTTGGTGAAGAATACTGAAAATACAAGGGACTGTCAGAAAGATAAACAATTCCATCTTTGCAGAAATACAACTGGAATGTTTCTTAGACGTGAGAATGATCAGACTTCGCCTCATGAATTTGGGTCATGTTATCAGAAGGAACTAGTCTCTGGAGAAGAATGTCAGGTTTGGTCAGTAAAAAAAAAAAGAAGAAAACCTTCAATGAGATGGATTGACGCAGTGGCTGTGATGATGGGCTCAAACATATCAAGGATTATGAAGATGACATAAGACCAGGCAGTTTTTGTTCTGTTATACATAGTGCAGCTATGAGTTAGAGCCAACTTGATGGCAGCTAAAAGGAACAAAAACAAATTCTTTGTTCCTTTCTGAAGACCTGCATTTCCATCTTGTATAATTTCTAATAGCCTAAAGGACATTTTTGTAATTTCTTATAGTCTAATTCTGTTGATAGTTAATTTTTTCAGAATTTTTTTCTTTGTTTCTTGAAGGATATTTTCTGCAGAATATAATATTTTAGCTTGAGCTAACTTTTGCAATGTTCCTTCACTCTCTTTTGCCTGCCATGTAATCTGCTGAGAAGTCTCAAGCATTCAAATTGTTCTCTGTGCAATATGTCATTTTTTCTTTTGCTGCTTTCATTTTTCTCCTTATATTTGATACTCAGGAGTTTGACTATAGGTGTGCTCACTCAAAGCTTCTTTCTATTTATTCTGTTTGGTATTCATTAAGTATCCATTACCTCTGTTTCATTTAATTTGGGACTTTTTTAAACATGTTCTTTAGTACCATTAACTTTATTACAGTTATTTTTATGCCAGTAAAGATATGTAATAAATCATTTTTTCACTATTCTTCTCATGTCTAATCCAGTGACATTAGTTATGCTTTTCATATTTTTCAACCATACTAGTATCCATTTCCAAAATTTCCCACCAGCCTTAACAGAAGCTGTGTCCTCTCAGCAATGTTCTTTTTCCCCAGCCTCCAACCCACCTCTGGTAACCATTAGCTTTTTTTCAAATATGTTTTCTGCCCCATTATAATTTTCTTTTTTTCCTTCTGAGATTCTAATTATTTTTATGTTGGACAGTTGACTCCATTACTCTGATCCCTGAGGTGTTGTTTGCTTTTGCTTTTGTTGTTGTTTTTGTTGGGTCACATTGAGTCATCTCTGACTCACAACAACCTCATGTACAGCAGAACAAAACAATATTCAGCCTTGTGTCATCCCAAGATCCTTGCTATACCTGAGCCCATCGTTGCAGCCATTGTGTCAATCCATTTCATTGAGGGCCTTCCTTTTTCTTTGCCTCTCCATTTTTCCAAGAATGATATCCTTCTCCAGGGAATGGTCCCTTCTTACATTATGAGCAAGGTAGGTGAGATGAAGTTTGGCCATTCTCACTTCCAAGAAGCATTTTGGCTGCATTTCTTCCAGGACAAATTTGTTAGCTCTTTTAGCAGTCCATGATACTTTCACCATTCTTTGCCAACACCACAACTCAAAAGTATCAACTCTTCTTCAGTCCTCCTTTTTCACTGTCCAGCTGTGATGTGCATATGAGGCAATTGAAAATACCATGTCTGGTGGCCAACACACCTTATTCTTCAAGGAAACATCTTTGTTCTTCAGCACTTGAAAGAGATTCTTTGTTGTTCATATCTTAACAATTACCACTCTCACCAATTCTTTTTTATTAATATATGCATGTGCTTTGTTTTGTTTTGTTTTTTGAAAATTCTTTTTCCTAGTTCTTGAATTTTTATGTTATCTTTTACAGTTTCAATTTCTCTGTTGAAATTTCCATCAATTTCTTAATCATTAGCATATCTTATTTTACTTAGTTTAGATACTTACTGCATTTTTAAAGATGCTCTGGTAACATAGTGCCTAAGGCATTTAACTGCTAACCAGAAGGCTGGCAGTTCAAACCCACCAGCCACTCCTCAGAAGGAAGATGGGGCAATATATTTCTGTAGTGATACTGCCCAGAAACCCAAGGAGAGCTTGTTATTAGTGGAATCTGACTGGAAGGCAGTGATTTTTTTTTTTTTTTTTTTTTTAACTGCTTTTTAAAAATCCTTTCCTACTAGTTAGGATATCTGTTGAATTGTTTCCTTCTTCAATTGGTCCAAGATCCATTATCTCTACTTGGATCACTATGATAGCCTCCTAATTATTCTTCCCAATTACATTTTTATACACTCACAATTTGTTTTACACAATACAAACATTGATATAAAAAAAAAAAAATTAAATTACATAAAACAATAACACCTCCTCTCTTACACTTAAGTGGCCAGGCCCTACATGTGGGGGCCTATCACAAGTCTAAGTTTTGGTCTGTGTTTTAGTTCTCTAGTCCTGCTACAAAAGAAATACCACAAGTGGATGATTTAAGAAGCAGGGATTTATTCTCTTACGGTTTAGGAGGCTAGAAGTCCAACTTCAAAATGCCAGCACAAGGGGTTGGGTGAAGACTCCTCAACCTTGGGCTTCAGCTCTGACCCTTGCTCCTAGCCCACTGGAGCTAAAGGCATCTCTTAACTTAAGCAGCTGCTGGCTGCTGAGGCTGACAAACCCAAGCTCAACAAGTACAATGGCACAGTTCCAAGATTATCAAGCAACACTGTAGGCCAGTAGTCCAAGTCCAGAAACTGTCAAGATTGGCAGACAACATGCCAGACCACTGAGTTGAAGACTTGGCCAAATACAAGATCCAGATGTGGCAAGAAGCTCAAGATCTTTCTCAAAGCATCTTCTTTTGTACTGGAAGCAGACCATATCCCTAAGGCATCTACTCAGATGCTAACAGTAAATTCTACCATGGAGTTGATTACCAGTCTCATATGGAGGAAAACTACATCCAGCTGCCCAGCTGCTCAAAACCAGGCTCAGCCAAGTTGACTTACAAACTTAACTACCACAATCCACATATCCAACAGCTCTTTTCCTTTTAGAGTGGTAGAGCCACCAGCCTCAGTATCATGGCTTTCTTTCCATTCCTAGAATATACAAGTGTTTGCCAGGTATAGGAATTTTCCATTAGTTGAAACTTTCTGCCTCAAACCCTCTTTATCAAATCATTTCAGGGTTTATTCCTTTCAGATCCTGATTTTTTTTTAGTGTCCTCCAAAGGCTATTTCACTGTGTAATATTTCCTTTTTTTTTTGAGGGGGGGGTGGATCTATTTGTCTACTTTCTGACCTTTATTATTAATATGTTATATCCATGAGATCAGGAGAGTATATTTGTCTTGTTCACAGTGCTGCACTTCCAAAGAGTAAAATAGTACTTGGCACATTTGAATTATAGTACTGGCAAATAATATTGAATGCACTATTGACACAGAGTATTCAGAAGAACAAATGAATCTTTCTTGGAAGAAATACAGCCAGAATGTTCATCAGAAGTGAGGATAATGGAACTTTATCTCACTACTTTGGACATGTTATCAGGAAGGACCAGTATGTGGAGAAAGACATCATGCTTGTTAAAGTAGAAAATTTGCAAAAAAGAGGAATTCTCTCAATAAGATTGATTGACATAGTGGTTACAACAATGGTCTAAAGTATAGCAACAATTGTGAGTATTGTGTAGGACTGGGCAATGTTTCATTCTGTTGTACCTAATAACAACTCAATAAATAATTGTTGAACAAGGCAATGAATGAGTAGGTTGCTCATTTAGTATAGAAAATTATGAGTACTTTTTAACAGAAAGACATATTTCTCTTGGAATTTAAAGTTAGAAAAATATGGCCATCTATGCTGATCAGAACCATGATTGAAGATCTGAGTTAGAAGAGGGTAAAAATGTACAACCAAATTGAAATTAGAAAAGAAAAGAAAATAAGCAGAATTACTGGTTTGAACAATGCTGGAGGAACGCCTGAGATACTGACCTAAAACAATCTTCTAATTTGAAACTAAAGACAGTTCTGGAGGTCACCTCTCAGCTAAGTAATAGATGAGCCTATAAAATAAACAAAAATACTCATGAAGTATGTCTCCTTAGAAAAATCAACTATGAAAGACGAAAGGAGCAACATTTGCTCAAAAGCAAAGATGAGAAGGCAGGAAGAGACAGTAACACTGGATTAATAGAAATGGGTAAACCAGGGAGGAAATGACGAGAGTGCTAACACATAGGGGGATTGAAGTCAATATCATGGAAGAATTTTTGTATGAATTATTGACTGAAAAACAAAATTTTTATGTCAACTTTTAAAGAAAATACAATGTTTTTTGAAAGTGATATTTGCTAAGATAAATAATTCTTCTTTCTTGAGATTTTTAGTTTTTTGTTGCCGGTATAACAGGAACACCACAAATGGGTGGCCTTAATGAACTGATATGTATTTTCTCACAGTTTGAGAAGTTAGAAATCCAAATTCAGGGTGCTGACTATAGTGAAAGGCTGTCAATCCACTCAGGGAAATTCATCTCTACATTCCAAGATAAACATGTAGCGTCTATCTTTCTCCCATTCTTGTTTTCTTGCTTCTCTGACTTATTTTCTCCTTTTATATCACAAAACTGATTCCAAATGGTGTAAGGCTTAGGATTTATAACACATATTTTGAGGGAATACAATTCAATCTATAAAATTCTGCAAAATCTCCTTTTCCAATTTGTTTCTTATAGCATCACAATAAGATAATGCTATTTATTTTCACACTGTTAATGGAAAAAAAAAAAAAAAAAAAAAAAACAGGAGGGAGCTCTTGTGACATAGGGCCTAAGGCATTTGAATGCTAACCAGAAGGCTGGCGGTTCAAACCCATGAGCCACTTCTCAGAAGGAAGGTTGGGAAATCTACTTCCATAGTGATACCACCTCAGAAACCCAAGGAGGAGTCAGTATGAATCAGACTTGATTTGACAGCAGTGAGGTTTTTTAGTTTAATGAAAAAAAAAAAAAAAAAAAAGTAAGTATTTATGTCAAGTCAACCATTGTCAAACAACATGCAGCACAAATATATGTAAAGCATTTATTTGGAGACAAACAATGTGCTAGAGAAATGTTCAACTCTTAAATATTAGACTAAGGCAAGGCAGAGAAATATTATATAGATAATTTCAAATAAATAATAATTATAAAGTACTCAGAAAAGCATTGTGAAAGAGAATTGTAGGATATTATTTACTTAAATGAAATCATTTTCTTGCCAAATGATCTAGCAAAATTTAGACACAGCATGACAGAATGTGCTTCAAACTTTTTTTTTTTTTTTGCAGTATAATCCTAGTAGAGGAGTAGGAAACAAACAAACAAAAAAAACTTCTTGAGAATGCAGCTTCTTATTTTTTTTAATGCTCATTCCAATTTTGCATTGTGCTCTACAATGTGTTTTTTAATACAAACAATCATATTATTACTAAGAAAACGAGCAAAATTTTCCTGCTGCCTAATTCATTGCTGGTATGATGCTATTTCATTGCACTATTTTAATGGAGAAAAGTGGACAAATTTAGTAGAGTTTACTCAACATTGATTTTGTCACCTCAGAAATTTAATTTCCAATCTGGCAATGTAATAGTTCATGACAACAAACATGTACATATTATTAATTTATTTATACAATCAATAAGTAGCATGTATATTTCAGGTACTTTGTTAAGCATTTGGGAGTTACCAGGAAAAATTCTTCTTCTTGTCCTGAAGCTCACGTTTCACCAGGATACCAGGTATTAAACAAATCATCATACAAATAATTGTACAATTAAAACTTTGCTAATAGATTCATTGCAAGGATAGGAAATTATGAAGTCATATAATAGGAGTATTTCTCCTGAATGGTGTAAGTTAGGAAAATTTCTATGAAAAAGTAATATTTAAGAAAGTGAGCTGGGAGCAGCAATTGGGTATTGGAGGAAGTGAATGTTGCAGTTTGGAACAACCAAGGGAAAAAGAATTGTCTGTCAGTTTGTTGTACTGTGGTGGCTTGCATGTAGCTGTGAGACTGGTAGCTATGCCAGCAGTATTTCAAATGCCAGCAGGATTACCAATGGTAGATAGGTTTCAGTGGAGCTTATAGAGTAAGATAGACTCAGAAGAAGGAAGGGGGCATCCACTTCTCAAATAATTGGCCAGTGGAAACATTATAAATAGCAATGAAACACCGTCTGATATATTACTGCAAAACTCTATGAATAGCCCTGAAACATTGTCCAATATAGTGCCACAGGATGAGCCCCTCAGGTCAGAGGGAAGTCAGAATCCAACTGGGGAAGAGCTGCTTCATCAGAGTAGAACGGATCTTAATGATTTGGATAGAGTAAAGTTTTGGTGACCCCCATTTTTGATGTGGCACATGTTAAGATGAGAGGAAACAGCTGCAAACATCCATTAATAATGAAAACATGGAATGTAAGAAGTATGAATGTAAGAAAATTGGAAGTTGTCAAAAATGAAATGGAACGCATAATGGTCAATATCTTAAGCATTATTTGTGAGCTGAAATGGACTGTTTTTGGCCATTTTGAATCTGAAAATCATATAATCTATACTGGGAATGATAAATTGAAGAGGAATGGCATGGCATTCATCATCACAAAGAATGTATCAAGATCTATCCTGAAGTAAAATGCTATCAGTGATAGGATAATATCCATATGTCTAAAAGGAAGACCAGTTAATACAATTATTATTCAAATTTACATGCCAACCAAGAAAACCAAAGATGAGGAAATTGAAGATTTCTACCAACTTCTGCAGTCTGAAATTGACCAACCATGCAATCAAGATGTGTTAATTATCACTGATGATTGGAATGCAAAAGTTGGAAACAAAGAAGAATCACCAGTAATTGAAAAATATGCCATTGGTGTTAGAAATAACACTGGAGATTGCATGATAGAATTTTGTAAGACTAAATATTTATTCATTGCAAATACCTTTATCAACAACACAAATGGTGGGTATCCATGTGGGCTTCGCCAGACAAAGTAAACAGGAATCAGATTGACTACATCTGTGGTAAGAGGCAATGGAGAAACTCAGTATCTTCAGCCAAAACAAGGCCAGGTGCTGACTGTGAAACAAACCATCAACTACTCATATGCAAGTTCAAGTTAAAGTGGAAGACAATTAAAACAAATCCACAAGAGCCAAAATATGACCTTGATTATCTGCCTCCTGGATTTAGAGTCCATCTCAAGAGTAGATTTGATTCACTGATCATCAGTGACTGAAAACCAGAAGAATAGTGGTATGACATCAAGATCATCATCCATGCAGAAAGCAAGAGGTCATTAAAAAGCAAGAAAGGAATAAAGACTAAAATGGATGTCAGAAGAGACTCTGAAACTTGTCCTTGCATGGAGAGTAGCTAAAGTAAATGGAAGAAATGACAAGATAAAACAGCTGAACAGAAGATTTCAAAGAGTGGCTTGAAAGACAGTCAATCATTATAATTAAATGTTCAAAGATCTGGAATTAGAAAACCAAAAGGGAGGAGCACATTCAGCATTTCTCAAGCTGAAAAAACTGATGAAAAAACAATCAAGCCTTGAGCTGCAATGTTGAATGATTTATGGGCAATAAATTGAATAATGCAAGAAATATCAAAAGAAGATGGAAGGAACACAAATAGTCACTATACCGATTAGAATTGGTTGATGTTGCTCTATTTCAGGAGGCAGCATATGATCAAGAACCAATAGTATTGAAGGCAGAAGTTGAAGCTGCACTGAAGGAACTGGCAAAAAAACAAAGACTCTCGTAATTGGCAGAGTACCTCTTGAGATGTTTCAACAAACATGCTGTGCTGGAGGCATTCACTTGGCTATGTCAAGAGATTTGGAAGACAGCTACCTGACCAACTGACTGGAAGAGGCCCATATTTGTACCCCTTCCAAAGAAAGGTGATCCCACAGAATGTGGAAATTATTGAATATTATTAATATCATACAAAAGTAAAATTTTACTGATGATAATTCAAACAAGGTTGCAGCAGCATATTGACAAGAACTTCCAGAAATGCAAGCTGGGTTCAGAAGAGGATGTGAAATGAGGGCTATCATTTCTTATGTCAGATGGATCTTGACTCAAAGCAAAGAATACCAAAAAGATGTTTATTTATGTTTTATTGACTATGCAAAAGCAGTTGATTGTGTGGATGATAAAAAAATTCTGAATAACATTGAAAAGAATGTGAATTCCAGAACACATAATCGTACTCATGAGGAACTTATGAGTATACAGATAATGAGGCTGTCATTCAAACTGAAAAAGGGGATACTGCATGGTTTAAAATCAGGAATGGAGTGTGTCAGGGTTACATCTTTTAACCATACTTATTCCATCTGTATGCTAAGCAAATAATCTGAGAAGCTGGACTATATGAGGAAGAACACGGCATCAGGTTTGGAGGAAGACTCATTAACAACCTGTGATATGCAGATGACACAACTTTGCTTGCTGAAAGTGAGGATGATTTGAAGCACTTACTGATGAAGATTAAAGACTACAGTCTGCAATATGGATTACACTTCAATATAAAGAAAACAAAAATCCTCACAACTGGACCAATAAGCAGCATCATGATAAATGGAGAAGAGAGTGAAGTTGTCAAAGACTTCATATTTCTTGATTCCACAATTAACACCAATGGAAGCAGCAGTCAAGACATCAGAAGACATATTGCATTGGGCAAATCTTCTGCGAAAGGTCCCTTTTGATTGCTGAAGAACAAAGATGTCTCCTTGAAGACTAAGGTGCACCAAAGCCAACCCATGATTTTCAATCACCCCATATGCATGTGAGAGCTGGACAATGAATAAGGAAGACAGAAGAAGAGTTGTTGCTTTGAATTGTTGGTGAAGAATTCTGAAAATACCATGGACTGCTAAAAGAACTAACAGATCGTTCCTGGAAGAAGTCCAGCCAGAGTGCTCCTTGGAAACGAGAAGGGCCAGACTTTCTCTCACCTATTTTTCCCATGTTGTCAGAAGGGGCCTTTCCCTGGAGAAGGGTATCATGCTTGGTAAAGTGCAGGGTCAACCAAAAGGTATCAGCCCTCAACTAGATGGATTGACACAGTGGCTACAATGATGGGCTCAATTATAACAGGAATTGTGGGGCTGGCACAGGAACAGGCAGTCTTTTATTCTGTAGGACACAAGGTTGCTATGAGTCAGAGACAACTCAATGGCACCTAACAACAACAACAAGTAGAGATTTAAAGAAAAAGATGGATTAAATCATTCAGGACTGATGTTAGGGGAAAACAGAATATGGGTAGCATTCTAAGCATGAAATGTCATATCCCAAAGAAGTATATCTTCTGAACCACTCTTTAACATTAAAATCATAGGTGAATCTATATAGAGTAAATCCTATGAAGCTACAACCAGTGTAATGTGGAAACCTGTTTAAGAGGGAAACACAAATATTTTCCTTTGAAGTGGGTGACAGAAAGTGGTTACAACGCACCCTGTCAAAGGCCAAAAACTTGTGAGATCTGATAAAACAATGCAGTCCCATTGAATTCTGGCCTTCACAGGTTTCACTGTACTTTATTGAGGTTTCTGCCATTGACTTTGTGGTGTTCACAGAGGATATTGAATATACTGTGAACTCCCAGAGAACAAAGAAATAAGTCTTAGAAGATACACAACTAGAATGCTCCATAGAAGCAAGGATGGTGATACTTCAGCTCACTTACTTTGGATAAGTCATCAAGAAAGATCAACTGCTAGAAAAAGACATTAGATTAGCAATGGAAAAACATCTAATACCTTTTCCAGTTTAATCAAAATTTGTCCACAAAGCAGAGCAAACTTTCAAGGTCCTTTCCCTTCATTAAAAACCTGTATATAAGGAAAAGTACTGAATTCTGTCTTGGTACAAGATTTACAATCCCTGTATTGACCACATCAAGAAAATAAATAGGCAAAATAGTTAATATAAAGTGTTCTTAAAAGTAAAAGTCAATTGTTGCTGAAGCATTTAGAGTTTGAAATGACCTTGAATGTGGGCTACATTCCCCATATTCTTGTATCTTGTAGAGGTGACTCTATTTGCATACAACAGGAACTTTCTTCTAGTGGACTTCAGTGTCATACTCACTATGACATTTTTATTTAAATAATCAAGGCTTTCTCAGCAGGAGATTGTGCTAATTTGTGAAACTGCATGTACTTTTATGTGTAATATTTTTTTGTTTCTTTTCAAAATAATTAGGCAGCATGTAACAAGTTGCTTTTCAGAATCCAGTACAGAGTCGACCATAAACTTACCCAGAGATTGTTGAATCCAGATAGTTGTTTCATATAAACAGTGACACACATTTCTCAGGCTTTCAAAAATCTAATTGCACCTGAACCTATGTTAACTGATAGGATTTCATAGAATTGGCTAATACAGAAGAGCAATTTGGCTGTTTCTATATATGTATCTGCATGTGAAACAAAATTTAAAAAAGTGCTCATAAAAATGTGCCCTTCATTTAATCCTAAACCTTCTAAAGCCTTATAAAGTTCACCTGAAATTTCTTTGAGATTCGTACTTTAAGAACCAACACACTTAGATTCTTTTCTTGCATGATTTATTTTCTTCTTTTTGTCCTACATAGTTCTTTTCCAATATCTGTTTGCAGAGATTACTGAACTCATTTCTTTATTAATGCAGTTAATGTAAAAAAAAAAAAAAAAAAAAGAACTGATTTTCAGGTCTGCTGTTGTTTTTTTCTTGATATGATGTATTTGAATCTCTCTCTCTCATCTTCATCATGTAACTAATTGTGTAGTTACTGTAATTCTTTCTGCTAAATATATTTTGAATTCTTCTGTGTTGTAATATTTCCACAGCTGATAAACCAATCATTGTTGCTTACCTAACCTACTGTACTGTATTCATAACTTTCATCCTTGAACTCAGGCTTATGCTTGAATTTATTTTCAGAAAAGCTTTCTGAGGAAACCATCTTATATGCATGACATTCAATTATTTAAGAAAACTTAGAGCCAGTGAATTTTTCTTCAGGTAATGACAATTAAAACAGTCCATAAATTTCATCACAATCTGATAATACTTTTCCAAATTTCCTTCAATCCTCTCCACTCCAAGATAACTAAAGTTGAAACATATTTGTCTTTTTAATCTTTGATACTTGCCGTGATTCTGTTGTTTGCACCACTGTATCCCTACCATGTGGAAAGTGTGTAGGACACAGATTTTAGTGTTGTTAGGTGCCACTGAGTCAGTTTTCAATGCATAGTGACCTTTTGTATAACAGAACGAAACACTACCAGGGCCTGTGCCATCCTCAGAATCTTTGCCATGCTTGTGCCCATCATTGCAGCTACTGTGTCAATCAATCTTGTTGAAGGTTTTCCCCCTTTTCTCTTACCCTCTAAGTTATCTAACATGATCTCCTTCTCCAGGGACTTGTTTCTTCTGAATACATAACAAAAATATAGGGACATGGTAGACACTCAATAAATATATATTGAATAAATCAAAGAGGAAATGAGTTAATGGTTATTTTTGATAACTCATTGCTGGGTTTCATCAGGATTACTTTCATGATTTCTCAACTCTTTTCTGTCTATCTGTATCAATTCAATACTGACCAAGACCAGTTTGTTGTCCCAACTCATCTTTATAGTCCAGATTATTGTGTTTGTATGAATTGCCTATCTTTGAGCCAGAGTTGAATGTTGTTTTTTTTCAATTATCACCAAAGTGTCTCATAGTTAAGAATATGGCTCTTCTCATTAGAAGACTCTGGATAGAGAGCCTAAATTATTGACCTAGTTTTCACCTACTTTTTACGACTTCTTCAGGTTTCATATCAACTCTCTGACCTTTATGTTTGTGCCTAGCCTTAAATATCTTCTCATGTCTGTCTTCTTTTATTCCCTGGTAATATCATTAAATTATTTTTAAAACTACTTATACACTTACAATTTCCAAATATGTATTTCCAATTTAAGGTTCCATTGAATTCTAGAGTGTTATATCAATTGTTGTCTAATATCTTCATGCCTAATAACTCTTCCTAAGAACTATCTCCAAAATAGCATGCTCTGAAATAACTCCTAAATATGCTCATCCTATTATCTTCCCCATGTCAGCAAAGGAAATGTAATTGTTCCTTTTATTTAAATTAAAAATATTGGGCTAGTTCCAGTAAGATGGCAGAATAGGCAGAAAAACTACACAGACTCTCTTCAACAAAGAAAAGGGGAACTCATTAACACAGATGCAGAAGATAATCCTGGAGCCCTGAGCTTTGAAAGGAAGGATGCAGAAGTGGACTAATTTCCAACTAGTAGAAGAACCTACGTGAAAACATCAAAAAAGGAGACATACAGAGCTGCGGTCTGTGAGAGATCCTGATGGCACAGACAGCTTGGATATTGCCAAATGGTGTTAGGACCTATGAATTAACCTAAAAATCATCCCTGCTATCCAGGGGCTGCACAAAGGTCTACCCTGGTGGCTGGTAAATGAAAGGGGAAACAGTGAAGAGGAAGACGGGCTGAGCCATGGCTGAGCCATGGACTTTTGCCTGTCCGCAGGGTGCAACCATTTTGAATGTTTACAAGTGATTGGAGCATTTTGGATATGTAAAGCAACAGTGTTCTTTCAGAATCCAGGGCCCAAAGAATAGCCTCCACTTGCCAGGACAGCAAGGACATTCTGGACATGAATTCCTGGAAAGTTGTGATATTCCCCTTATTTCCCCTATACCCAACACCTGGTTGGTGAATGGAAGAGTGGCCATCCCACACTCCAACCCACTTTCTGGGCTGGCGGCAGGCATTCCATCCCAGTTTGTTTATCCTGATCGAGCGTGGGTGCTCTGCTCTGCCCTGCCCAGATTTTTTTTTTTTTTTT
>NW_006922001.1:171089-172169 GCF_000298275.1 Orycteropus afer afer | reverse complement strand
TGTTTTTGCCTGTTTTAAAATTGTTATTATTATTTTTTTTTTTTTTTTTTTTTTTTTTCTTTTCTTTCTCATGGTTCTCTCTATTCCTTGTTATGCATTTTTCCCATTTTTCACTTCATTATTTTCATTTCTATTTTTTTTTTATTTTGTTGTTTCTTTTTTCCCCCTTTTTCTACGCATATTTATTTAGCTTTTTTAAAGTAGCTCTTTAAATATTTTCTCTCATTTATTACCTTTTCTCTTTTCTTTTTCCTTTTTTCTCTTTTTGGTGATTGTTCTTGTGTGTTTATATGTTGTGTCTGTTGTACATTTGCTTTTACTTTTTTAATTTTTTTTTTATTGCTGTTTTTGTCTAACTGAGTGGGAGATAGCAAATGTGCCCATATGACGCAGCCAAACCTGCACCTCCTGCATCTCCACTTACTGAATGAGAGCTACCACTTCTTTCTCTATGAACTGGCCAATGATAAAAAAACTACCAAGAGGAGCCTGATCCACCCTTAACTGCTCTTCACAAATAGTTAACATAGGTCTCCACAACCATTCTAATTCTCAATCACAAGCACCAAGAACCAAGTAGTGAATGCATAAGTGCTGCCAACTAGTGAATGGAAGAACACAGTACTCTGCTTATTCAGATATATGCAAAAAAAAAAAAAAAAAGAAAGAAAGAAAGAAAATGAAAATCCTGTGTGAATCACTCCAACATACAATCACCAATTAAATATAAACACAAAACATCACAATGCTCAGAGACAACAGAACATCACAGTACACACAAAGAAGCAAGATAAAGCAGTAGAAACAAGGGAGTAGGATACAGACCCAGAACACTTCCCTGAGGAAGAAGCATTGGAACTTTCTGATAAGAAATTCAAAAGAATCCTCTTCACAGGATTGAGAGCAAGATCAAGGACAAAACTAAAAAATTAAGACAGACAAAATCCTAGAAAAATTTCAGAAGAAAATGTTGTTGTTGTTGTGTTGTTATGTGCCGTCGAGTCGGCCCCGACTCATAGCGACCCCTTCTTGGGTTTCCGAGGCAGTATCACTACGGAAGTAGGATTGCCCAACCTTCCT
>NW_006922001.1:169542-170479 GCF_000298275.1 Orycteropus afer afer | reverse complement strand
TTTGTTTGTTTTCAATTGGAATTTCAGAACAGGAAGAGAAAAAGAAAACCACTAGAAAATTTTCAAAGATTTTTTGGAAGAGAACTTCATTGATATAATGAAAAATGAGAATATATCAATTCAGGAAGTCCAAAGATCCCCAAACAAGACTGACTCCAAAAGAAAATCACCAAACTCATCAAAAAACAATTTCATCAAAGCCAAAGACAAAGAAAGAAACCTGAAAACAGCACGGTAAAAATAAAAAGTTACCTACAAAGGGCAACCAAGAAGAGTAAGTGCTGATTTGTTGGCAGAAGCCATGCAGGTACGAAAGCAATGGGATGGCATTTATAAAAACATGAAAGAGAAAAATTTCCAACCAAGAATTATATATCCAGCAAAATTTTCTCTCAAATATGATAGTGAAATTAGAAAATTTCCAGATAAGCAGAAATTAAGATAATTTGTTAAAACCAGACCAAACTTACAAGAGATATTAAAGAGAATCCTTTGAACAGAGAATCAATAATATAGCAAACAATAACTAACCATTAGTACACAAGATAATATAACCCAGAAACCAACACAGCTATGAAAGTACCCAAAGTAAAATTAGCTAACAAGATTGTAATCAGAGAACCAAATATATCAGTTGGCAATTGTAGACAAATACAAACCAAAAAGTGGAGAAAAACTGTGCAGTTACAGAACTTCTATAAGGTGAGGAAGTCAAGAGAGTTGCAAGATAGAATGGACTGTTCTGAAATGAAGGAAAAAAAATTATAAATCACAGGGTAACCTCAAAGACAAATGATAAACCTTCACATCACAATAAAAAAGAGGACAAGCACAAATACTTAACAAATAGTAAAACAATAGCAACAAAGAAATGATAACATGATTCATAAATATAATGAGTTCAACACAGAAAATTATATGGAACAAAGAAACCAGG
>NW_006922001.1:166476-169442 GCF_000298275.1 Orycteropus afer afer | reverse complement strand
AAAAAAAAAAAAACAGATAACAAAATGACAATAACCAATTCATACTTATCACTAATTACACTGAATGTCAAAGGATTAAACATACCACGCAAGAGACAAAGAGTTGCAGACTGGATTAGAAAACATAACCCATCCATATACTGCTAACAGCAACCAAGAAAGAGCAGAAGTGTCAATGTTAATTTCTGATCAAATTGACCTTAAGCCAAAAACCATGAAAAGAAACAAGGAAGTATATTATACAATGATTAAAGGATCAATTGAACAAGAAGTTATAACGATAATAAATATCGATGGACCGAATGAAAGAGCCCCAAAATACATAAATCAGACATTAACAGGATTGAAAAACAAATAAATGGTCCCACAGACACAGTAGAAGACTTAAATACACCACTTCAAAGAAACATAGAACTGGAAAAAAAAAATTTAAAAAAAAAGATGCAGAAGAAGTAAACAATACAATTCACAAAATTGACCTAATAGACATCTACAGAGCACTTCACCCAGCAACAGTACAATATGGCTTCTTTGCCAGTGCACATGGAACATTCTCCAGTATAAATCATAGTTTAGGCCAAAAAGCAAGCCCTAATCAATTTAAAAACAGTGAAATACTGCAAAGCAACTCCTCAGATCACAATGTCATCAAATTAAAAGTCAACAATAGGAAGATCAACAGAAAAAGAGCAAACAAATGGAAACTGAACAACACCCTCCTTAAGAATGACTGGGTAATAGAAGAAATAAAAAATGAAATTTAAAAATTCCTTGAATCAAATGAGAATGAAAACACCACATACCAAAATTTTTGAGACACAGCAAAAGCGGTGATCAGAAGCCAATTATAAAAGTAAATACACACGTGAAAAAAGAAGAGCCAAAATCAACACCTTAAACCAACATCTAGAACAATTGCATAAAGAACAGCAAGAAAAGACGACAGTCACAAGAAGAAAAGAAATAATAAAGATTTGAGCAGAAATCAGTAAAATAGAAACTAGAAAGACAGTAGAAAAAAGAAATCAACAAGACTAGAAGTTGGTTTTTTTCAAAAGAATAATAAAATTGAAAAGCCACTGGCAAATTTAACAAAGGAGAATAGGGAGAGAATACAAATAACATGAATAAAAAAATGAAATGGGCAACATCACATCATAACCAACGGAAATAAAAAGGAAAACATCAAGATACAATGAAGAACTTAAACTCCAACAAATTTGATAATCTTGAAGAAATGGACATATTTTTAGAAGTTCATTATTTACCTAAGCTAACACAGAATGAGGTGGAAAACTTGAACAGACTCTTAACAAAAGAAGAAATTGAGCAGGTCATAAAAAATTACCCACAAGAAAAAGTTCTGGGCCAGACAGTTTCACAGGAGAATTCTACCAAACATTCAGAGAAGAACTGACACCAATCTTACTCAAATTACTAAACAACATAGAAAAGGATGGAATCTTTTCACATTTATTTATAAAGTAAGTATAATCTTGATACCAAAGCCAGGCAAATATATCACTACAAAGGAAAACTACAGTCCAATATCCCCTATGAATATAGATGCAAAAATCTTCAACAAAGTCCTAGCCAATATACTCCAACATCATATCTCAAGAATAATTCATTATGACCAAGTGGGGTTCATATTAGGTATACAAGGATGGTTTAACATTAGAAAAAATAAATGTCATCTACCACATTACAAAAAAAAAAAAGGAAGTGAATCACATGATCATAGCGATCAATGCAGAAAAGGCATTTGATAAAATCCAACATCAGTTACTGATCAAAACTCTCAGCAAAATCAGAATAGAAGGGACATTACTCAACATAATAAAAGACATCTATGCAAAACCACGGGAGCTCTGGTAGCATAGTGGCTAAGACACTTGCCTGCTAACCAGACGGCTGGCGGTTCAAACCCACCAGCCACTCCTCGGAAGGAAGGTTGGGCAATCCTACTTCCGTAGTGATACTGCCTCGGAAACCCAAGGAGGGGTCGCTATGAGTCGGGGCCGACTCGACGGCACATAACAACACAACAACAACATGCAAAACCACAGCCGACATTCTTCTCAATGGAGAGAGACTGAAACCATTCCCCTTGCAAGCAGGAACCAGACAAGAATTATTTCTATCACCACTTTTAATCAACATTTTACTGGAAGTTCTAGCCAGAGAAATAAGACAAGAAAGGGAAATCAGAGGCATCCAAATTGGTAAGAAAGACGTGAAACTATCCCTATTTGCTGATGATATGATCCTATACCAGGAAAACCCAAGAGACTCAGTCAAAAATCTACTGGAACTAATTGCAAGATTTAGCATCATGGCAGGTTATAAGATCAACATTCAAAAATTAGCTGGGATGTCACTCCAGGGGATCCGGCAAGATGGTAGAATAGGCAGAAAGATTGCACAAAACCTCTTCAACAAAGAACAGGGAAACCAATTAACACAGACAGAGAAGATAATCCTGGACCCCTGAACCTTGAAGGGAAAGGTATAGAAGTGGACTAAACCCCAACATGTAGAAGAATTTGCGTGAAAATACCAAAAAAGGAGACAGACGAAGCTGCGGTCTGGCAGCAATCCTGAGTGATCCTGATGGTACAGACAGCTTGGAGATTCCCGACTGGTGGCAGGACCTAAGAATTAAAATAAAAATTACCCTGATAGCCAGGGACTGCATGGAGGAATGTGCACGGTGGCTGGGGAGCAAACGGAGAAGGTGAACAGAAAGTTGGGCTGAGATGTGGACTTTTGCCGGTCTGGAGGTGCCACCATTTTGCAGGTTTAAAAAGCAGCTTCACTATTTTTGATATTTAAAGAGACAGTGCTCTTGCAGATTCCTGGGCTTAAGAACACGTTCTGCTTTCCAGCAACCCCAAGGAAACTTGGGACTGCAAGACTGAAAAGTTAACAGAGATCTAAATACAACAATGCCATAATGCCTTGGA
>NW_006922001.1:164118-165468 GCF_000298275.1 Orycteropus afer afer | reverse complement strand
CAGAGAACCAAAAAATAGCAAATAACAACTGATCATTAATACACAAGATGACATAAACCAGAAACCACAGATATGGACATATCCAAAGTAAAATGAGCTTACAAGATTGTAAACAGGGAACCAAAGACAGCAATTGGCAAGTGAAGACAACTGCAAACAAAGAGAGAGAAAAGACTGTGTATTTACAGAACTTCTAAATGGTGAGGAAGTTAAGAGAGTTGCAAGATAGAATGGACTCTTCTAAACTCAGGTATAAAATTATAAATCATAGGGTAACCTCAAAGAAAAATGATAAACCTTCACATCACAATAAGAAAGAGGACAAGCAAAAATATTCAGCATATACTAAAACAACAGCAACAAAGGAAATGATAACAAGACTCATAAACTTAATGAGCTCATCACAGAAAATAATATGGAACAAAGACACCAGAGACACCAAGAAAAAACACATAACAAAATCATAGCAACAAATTCAAATTTATCAATAATTACCCTGAATGTTAATGGCTTAAATGCAACACTCAAGAGATGGAGAGTTGCAGACTGGATAAGAAAACACCACCCATCAATATGCTCTCTACAAGAGACATACCTTAGAGATAAAGACAAAAATAGATTAAAAATCAAAGGTTAGAAAAAGATATATCAAGCAAAAGGCAACTGTAAGAAAGCAGGAGTGGCAATTTTAATTTCTGATCAAATTGACTTTAAGACAAAAACCACCATATGAAACAAAGAAGGACATTATGTAATGACTAAAGGATTAATTGAACATGAAGATATAACCATAATAAATATCTATGGACCCAATAAAAGAGCCCTAAAATACATAAATCAGACTTTAAAAGAGTTGAAAAGCCAAATCGATGACTCCACAGTCATAGTGGGAGACTTTAATACATGACTTACTTTGAAAGATATAACAACTGGGTAGAAACTCAACAAAGATGCAGAAGAGCTAAACAATATAATCCACCAACTTGGCATTATAGACATCTATAGAGCACTTGACCCAACAGCAGCACAATATACATTCTTCTCCAGTGCACATGGAACATATTCCATGATAGGACATAAGTTAGGCCATAAGGCAAGCCTTAATAAACTTAAAAACATTGAAATACTGCAAAGCATCTTCTCAGATCATAATGCTATCAAATTAGAAATCAATAATAGGAAGATCAACAGGAAAAAAAAAACTAAATACACGGGTACTGAACAACACCCTCCTTGAGAAAGACAGCGTAAGAGAAGAAATCAAAATTGAAATTCAAAAATTCTTTGAATCAAATGAGAATGAAAACACAACATACCAAAATCTTTGGGACACAGCAAAAGCATTGATCA
>NW_006922001.1:152628-159273 GCF_000298275.1 Orycteropus afer afer | reverse complement strand
GGGGACCAGGTTTGCTGGTCCAATAGAGCCTGGTGGAACCGTTGAGACTATGGCCCCTATTTGCCCTTCAGGTCTGGAATTGAACCCACACTTGTGGTTTCCAGTCAAACAAAGGACAGGCATATGAGTTGAACATTTACCTCAAATAGATACACTCCTTGGAGAGAACAATCATGGGGTAAAGAAAGGCTGCTTATGCACAGGGAGAGAGCTGAGGGAGCAGTAGTGTATGGAGGGATGGACACTAGGAAGAGGTAACTAGGGGGAGGAAGTGAGAGGGGAGATGTTGCATTGTGGTAAACTGTGGTCAATGTCATGAGACGAAGTATATGTGAACTGTTGTATGGAAAGTGAATTTGCTCTATAAATCTTCACCCAAATCACAATTAAAAAATCAAAAAATCAGTTGGATTTCTCCACACCAGCAAAGAGATTGCCGAAAAAGAAATAAGGAAATCCATGTAATTTACAGTTGTTGTTGTTGTTGTTGTTGTTGTTGTTATGTGCCATATAATTAGACCCAAGTCATAGCGACCCCTCCTTGGGTTTCTGAAGCAGTATCACTGTGGAAGTAGATTGTCCAACCTTCCTTCCAAACCATTTACAATAGCTACATAAAACAAAATAGAAAAATGACCACTTGGGCATAAACCTTACCAGGAATGCAAAAGACCTATACGAAGAAAACTACAAAAGAGTACTTCTACAAAAGTACTCCTACAAAAGGAAATCATGAGATCTACATAAATGGAAGAACATACATGTTCATGAATAGACAGATTGAATATTGTGAAAATGTCAGTTCTACCCAAAGCAATCTATATAGTCAATGCAATCCCATTACAAATCTTACCAACATTCTTTAAGGATATGGAAAAACCAATCACAAACTTTAAGTGGAAAGGAAAGAGCTCTCAGATAAGTAAAGCACTGTTGAAGAAGAAGAACAATGTAGGAGGTCTTACACTCCTGGATCTCAAAACTTACTTTATAGGCAAAGTAATCAAGACCACCTGGTTTTCCTACAACGACAGACACATAGACCAATGGAATAGAACTGAGAAGCTAGGAATAAGTCCATTGACCTATCGTCAGCTGATCTTTGACAAAGAGCCAAAATCCATTAAATAGGGAAGAGATTGTTTAACAAATGGTGCTGGCAAAATTTGATATCCATTTGCAGAAAAATTAAACAAACCTGTACCTCACACCATATAAAAAAACTACCTCGAGATGGATCAAAGACTTAAATGTGAAAACTCAAACTGTAAAGAAACAGCTTGGGGGATAGGAGTGCATGGGAGGGAAGAACACAGAGAAGTGTCAATGGGGAGGAAGAGGGAGGAGAGCTGTTGCTTTGTGGGAAAATGAATCAACATCACCAGGCAAAGTGTATGTGAGCTGCTGTACAGAAAGTGGATTTGCTCTGTAAACTTTCATTCAAATCACAATACAAATTTTAAAAAAAAAAAGAACTAATTCTTTGCTCCTTTCTTCCTTTCATATTCAGTAACCAAGCCATCATCAAACATATTTTCAAACTATAGCTGCATCTCACCACAACTGCTAGCACTCTCTAACATACTTATATTCCAAATGGCTCACCTAATTGTCCTCCTAACTATCACTTTTGCCCATTTGGCTCAATTTTAATCATAAAGGATATAATGACACTTTAAATTGTAAATCATCTCTTATTAAACTAATATTTCTCCATCTTAAAGAAAAATAAAACCAAAGTTCTTACAATAACTTATTGTAAACTCTAAAAGATTCCTAGTTATCTCTCCTACTTCATTAGATGCTACTCTCTTACATGATTTCTTAGTTGTAAATATACTGTTTTTCTTTCTCTACATTTTCTAAGCACACCAGACATGGTTTCTGCCTAGAATGTTTTGTTTTCAAATATCCCTCACAACCACAGGTCTTTAATCAAATGATGCCTTTTCTCTGAGGCTTTTTGACCACTTTATCTAAAATTGCACTATATCTTTGATCTGAAACATTTTATTTTTTTCTTACTTTGATCTAAATCACTTCCAACTTCTTCCACTATGAACCAAATCAAACTTACTGTCATCAAGTCAGTTCAGACTCATAGTCACCCATTGGTTTCCAAGGCAAAAAATCTATACAGAAGTAGATTGCCCAGTCTTCCTCCAGAGGAGTTGCTGGTGAGTTTGAACCACCAACATCTGGTTAGTAGTCAAATGCCTTAGGTAATTATGCCACCAGAGTGCCTTAATATCCACTATAGTAGGGATTATACAGGTCTGCCACTTGTTACAAGCTCTACTGACAAATCATACTGCCTACTACCAAATACTTCTTGAATGAATTAATGAATGTAAACGATTACTCCAGAATCCATGCAGAATAGCCAACAAATAACATATTGTAGTTGCCATTGAGTTAATTCCAGCTGACAGCAAACCTGTGTAGAACAGAATAAAACACTGCCTGATTCTACTCCATCCTCACTATCTTTGCTATACTTGAGCCCATCATTGCAGCCACTGTATCAATCCATCTCAGAGACAGTTTTCCACTTTTTTGTTCATCTTCTACTTTACTAAGAATTATATCCTTCTACCAGGACTGGTCCCTTCTGAAAAGATGACCAAAATACAAGGAAATGAAGTCTGGTTATTCTTGTTTATAAATGCCACTTTGGCTGCACTCTGTGCAAGAGAGATTTGTTTGTTCATCTGGCAGTCGATGGCATTTTGAATATTCTTTGCTATTACCACAGTTGAAATGCATCAATTAATTTTCAGTCTTCCTTATTGTTCATCTTTCATATGCATAGGAGGAATTTGAAAATACCATGGCTTGGATCAGGAGAACCTTAGTCTTCAAAGTGAAACCTTTGTTCTTTAACCCTTTAAAGAGTTTTTCCTTTTTTTTTTTTTTTTTTGCGTAAATTTGCTCACTGAAATATGTTGTTTAGTTTCTTGACAGCTTCTTCCATGGATGTTGACTGTAGATCCAATAAAATGAAATCCTTGACAGCTTCAACGTTTTCTCCATTTACTGTGATGCTGCTATTAGTCTAGTCGCAAGAATTTTCTTTTTCTTTGTATTGAGGTATAATCCATACTGAAGGTTGTAGTCTTTGGTCTTCATTAGTAAGAGCTTCAACTCAACTTCACTTTTAGAAAATAAGGTTGTGTTGTCTGCATCTCAGGTTTTTAATGAGACTTTCACCAATCCTGATGTCGTGGTCTTCATATAATCAAGCTTCTTGGATTATTTGATGATATTCAAATTTAAGTTGAAGCTAGAGAAAATTAAATCAAATCAAGAAGAGCCAAAATAAGAACTTAAGTATACCCCATCTGAATTTAGAGACCATCTGAAGAACAGATTTGATGCATTGAGTGCCAATGGCAAAAGACAAGACTATTTGTGGGTTGACATCAAGGACATCATACAAGGAGAAAATAAAAGGTCATTAAAAAGACAAGAAAGAAAAGATCAACATGGATGTAAGGAAAGACTCTAAAATTGCTGTTGAAAGGAGAATAGCTAAAGCAAATGGAAGAAATAATTAAACAAAAGAGTTCAACAGAATATGCTAAAGAGTAGAATGTGAAGATAAAGTAAAGTATAATGAAAGACAAAGACTTTAATTTAGAAAACCAAAAGAGAAGAACATGCTCATCATTCTCAAGCTGAAAGAGCCTAAGAAAAGAGTCAAGTCTCAAGTTGCAATATTGAAGGATTCTACAGGCAAAATGTTGAAGGATATGTTGTTGTTGTTATGTGCCATCAGTCGGTCCTGACTCATAGCGACCCCTTCTTGGGTTTCCGAGGCAGTATCACTACGGAAGTAGATTGTCCCATCTTCCTTCTGAGGAGTGGCTGGTGGGTTTGAACTGCCAGCCTTCTGGTTAGCAGTCAAGTGCCTTAGCCACTATGCTATTGAAGGATACAGGAAGCATAAAAAGAATATTGAAGGAATATTCAGAGTCACTATACCATAAAGAATTGGTCAACATTCAAACATTTTAGGATGTAGCATAAGATCAAAATGCTATCATATTGAAGGGAGAAGTGTAAGCTGCATTGAAGGCATTGGAGAAAAAACAAGCGTCCAGTACTTGATGGAATACCGAGAGGTTTCAACAAACAGATACAATGTTGGAAGCCCTCACTTGCACATGCAAGAAATTTGGAAGAGAGCTACCTGACGAAACAATTGGAAGAAATATATATTTGTATCCAGGACAAAGATAAAAGATCCAACACAATGCAGAAATTATTGAGCAATATCATTTGCTACACACAAGTAAAATTTAGCTCAAAATAATTAAAAAAAAAAAAAAAAAACCTGCTACCATATGCTTGGACCATATGCTTGGGTGCTCTGGTAGCATAGTGCCCAAGGCAATTGACTGCTAACCAGAAGGCTGGTGGTTCAAACCCACCAGCCACTCCTCAGAAGGAAGGTTGGGCAATCCTACTTCCATAGTGATACTGCCTTGGAAACCCAAGGAGGGGTCGCTATGAGTCGGGGTCGACTCGATGGCAAGTAACAACAACAACAAAGTGTTTTATTAGGTATGCAAAAGTATTCAACTCTGTGAATCATAACAAATTATGAATGAAATTGTGAAGTATGGAAATTCCAGAACACTTAATTGTGCCCATGAAGTACTTGTATGTAGCCCAAGAGGAAGTTTTTCAAACAGATCAAGGGTATATTGCATACTTTAAAATCAAGAAAGTTATGATTCAAGGCTGTATCCTTTCACCATACTTAAGCAATTTGTATGCTGAGCAAATAATATGAGAAGCTGAACTATGTGAAGACAAATGTAGCATCAAGATTGGAGGTAGATGTATTAAAAACCTAGTTATGCAGATGACACAGCTAATAACATGATATTGTTTAATGGTATGAAAGGATAATCACTTCTAAAATTTCTTCCCTGTTCAGCCATTCTTTTAAAAATGTCCAAAATTTAATACAATATTTAATTTGTATATTGACAAAATTATTGAAATGAAAAAGTTACATGTAGAAGTTGTAAGGTGGGAAGAATGAGTAAAGGGAGGAAGGACTGGATTAAGTGCTGATTTGACTTAATAAT
The DNA here is from genome assembly GCF_000298275.1 of Orycteropus afer afer. Lineage (NCBI taxonomy): Eukaryota > Metazoa > Chordata > Mammalia > Tubulidentata > Orycteropodidae > Orycteropus > Orycteropus afer. The sequence goes on along the minus strand of NW_006922001.1, from coordinate 154,174 downwards.
ATAGTTGGTTTAGAGACATACAACAACAGAGACATAAAAAGAAGTATTTTACCTAGAAAAATACACAAAGCTGTAATTTAAATGAAAAGCAGATGTTGTGTAATTGCAGGTGTGGTAGTTATGTTTGTGTGTCAACTTGGCTGGGCCTGGTTGAGTGGCTGGGCAGCTGGTAGTACTTATTCCCCATTATGAGACTGGTAATCAACTCCATGGTGGGATCTACCACAAGCAGCTGAGTAGCTGCCTTTGGGATGTGGTCTGCTTCTTGTATATAAGGAGAAGCTTTGGAGATACTCTCTAGCTTATGGCATTCTTGGATCCTGCATGTAGCTGTGTCATTGTTCAGCAGCCTGTCATGCTCTGCCAACCTTGGTACTTACAATGGACTTAAGTTATTGGTCTGCCATGTGGTTTGGTAACATCAGGACTGTGCCTTTTTACTTGTCAACTTTGGGTTTGTCAATCTCAGCAGCCAGCAGCTATCTGAGTGAAGAAATGCCTCTAGTTCCAGTGGGCTGGGAGCAGGAGGCAGAGCTGGACCCCTAGAATGAGGGGCTTTCAGCCAGCCCCTAGAGCCTGGAACTTTGAACATGGACTTACAGCCTCCAAACTGTAGGAGAATAAACTCCTATTTGTTAAGGCCATCCCATTTGTGGTATATTCTTGTCAGAATGGCACTAGGTAACCAGAACAACAGGTCATTTATTACAACAAGTGTGTCGTGCTAGCCCCCTGAGTTTGGAATACCTGTTTAGCCTGTGGAGGAGAACAGATGCCATGATAATACTATTGCACATAAACTTTGTTCTTTATTAGAGACCATAACTTACTCCCATCAAGTTGATTACAACTTACAGCAACCCTTTAGGACATCACTCATCTGTTAGTTTGTTATACTACAGTGGAGTTTGTTATATAACTATAACACTATAGTGGCTTGCATATTGCTGTGAGGCTGAGGCTGGAGGCTACACCACTGGTATTTCAAATTCCAGCAGGGTTACCCATAGCAGACAGGTTTCATTAGAGCTTCCCAACTTAGACAGACTAGAAAAAAGGACAAGGGCATCCACATTTGAAAAAATGTTGGCCATTGAAAGTCTTAGGAATAGCAGTAAAAATGGTATCTGGCATATTAGTGGAAAAAATTTATGAATAGCAGTAAGATAATGTTTGATATAGCATGAGAAAGTAAGTTCTTCATGTGGGAAGGCACTCAAAATATGTCTGGGGAAGAACTGCCTCCTCAAAGCAGAGTTAACCTTAATGACATGGGTGGAGTAAAGCTTTCAAGACCTTAATTTGCTAATAGGGCACAACTCAAAATATGAGGAAACAGCTGCAAAGCTTCATTAATAATTCTAATAAGGAAAGTACAAAATATAAATCTAGGAAAATGGCAAGCTGACATAAATGAAATGAAATGCATAAAGATCAATAACCTAGGTGTTAGTGAGCTGAAATGGTATGTTGTTGTTGTTGTTGTTATGTGCCGTCGAGTCGGCCCCGACTCATAGCGACCCCTCCTTGGGTTTCCGAGGCAGTA
>NW_006922001.1:146354-152528 GCF_000298275.1 Orycteropus afer afer | reverse complement strand
GGTTTCCGAGGCAGTATCACTACGGAAGTAGGATTGCCCAACCTTCCTTCCGAGGAGTGGCTGGTGGGTTTGAACCATCAGCCTTCTGGTTAGCAGTCAAGTGCTTTAGCCACTATGCTACCAGAGCTCCCCTGAAATGGTATAGTATTGGTCATTTTGAATCAGATAATCATATGATCTACTATGCTGGGAATGACAAATTGAAGAGGAATGACATTACATTAATCATCACAAAGAATGTTTCTAGAGTCACTGTATATATAAGAATAGATCAACGTTCAATTATTTCAGGAGGTAACAAATGATCAAGAACCAATGGTTTTGAAGGAAAAAGTCCCAGTGGCACTGACGGAATTAGTAAACAAACAAGGCTCCAGGAATTGATGGAATATCCACTGAGATTTTTCAATAAAGAGATGCAGCACTAGAGGTGTATACTCATTTATGTCAATCAATATGAAAGGCAGCTACCTGGCCAACTGACTGGAAGAGATCAGTATTTGTGTCCATTGCAAATAAAATTATCCAACACAATGGGAAATTATTGAACAATATCAATAATATCACAGGCAAGTAAAATTTTGCTAAAGATAATTAAAACATGGCTGTAGCAGTATATTGAGAGGGAACTTGCCAAAATTCAAGCTGGATTCAAAAGAGGATATGAAACAACAGATATCATTATTGCATATGTATGCTGAGCAAATAATCTGAGTAGCTGGACTACTAGAAAAAGAATGTGGTATCAGATTTGAGGAAGACTCATCAACAACCTGTGATGTGTAGGTGACATAACATTGCTTGTTGAAAATAAAGATGAGTTGAAGCATTTACTGATGAAGATCAAAGACTTCAGTGTGGATTACACCTCAACATAAATAAAACAAAAATCTTCACAACTGGACCAATAAGCAACATCACAGTAAATGGAGAAAAGAATGAAGTTGATAGGGATTTCATTTTACTTGAATCCACAGTCAACACCCATGAAGGCAGCAGTTAAGAAATTAGTCATCATATTGCATTGGGAAAATCTGCTGCAAAGACCTCTTTAAATTATTAAGAGGCAAAGATGTGACATTGAAGACTAAGTGTGCCTAACTCAAGTCGTGGTATTTTCAATCACTTCATACTCATGTGAAAGCTGGACAAGGGATATGGAAGACTGAAGAAGAGTTGATGCCTTTGAATTGTGGTGTTGATGAAGAATATTGAAAATATCTGAGACTGCTGGAAGAACAATCAAACCTGTCCTAGACAAAGCACAGACAGAATGCTCCTCGGAAGTGAGAATGCCAGACTTCTCTCACTTACTATGGAGATGCTGTTAGAACCTGTTAGAACATCTTTTGCATGTGGCTCTCCACTTGTCCCAGCAACTTTTGTTGAAGAGATTGCTCTTTCCCAAGAAAGTCTTAACTAAGTCTTTAAATAATAACTAAATTAAGATTTCCTTTCTCTTTTTGCCATCATATAGATGATTGCCTTATATCAGATCTCATCATGGAAAATGACCACATCATAAGAGCTAAGCCACTTAACATTATGGTCCAGCAAAGTTGACACAGAACCTTAACTATCACCTGCCCACCTCTGCTAACCATCAAAGAATATTTCTTTTTGTGTGAAATCCCTTCCCTGATGTTTTACAATAGTGATTTGGTACAGTATTTGTCCTTTTGTGATTGTGATTAAATAATTTCATTCATAATAAAGTCCATTAGTTTCATCCATGTTATGAAATGTTTCGCAGATTCATCATTCTTTAACATTGCATAGTATCTACTGTGTGAATGTACCATAGTTTGTTTTATCCCATCTTTTTTGCTATTGTGAATAATACTTTGATGAATGTGGGTATGCATGTATCTGTCTGTGTCATGGCTCTTCTTTCTTCAGGATATATATATTGTAGTGTCATTGTTTTCTTTTTCTTTCTCCCTCGCCCCTCCAATTTTGCTATTGGTGCTGAGGTGAAATCATATTTCATTTTGTTTTGATTTGCATCACACTAATGGCTAATGTTCACAAGCATTTTTTCATGTGTTTGTTAGCTGACAACATCTCCTTGGTGAAGTGTCTTCTCATGTTCTCTAACCATTTTATTTTTATTTTTTAATTTTTATTGTGATTTGGGTGAAAGTTTACAGAGCATATTCATTTTCCATGTAGCAGTTCATACACATTTTGTCTAATAACATTGACTGCAAATTCCCACAATGAGCATCTCTCTTCTCACTTCCTCCCCATAGTTATCTCTTCCCTGTGTCCTTTTCTCCCACATACTTCTGCCCACCCCTTGCCCCCCGCCCTGAGTTATCTCTCTGTGCATACCCTGCCCATCTGTTCTCCCATGTTTGATCTCTCCAAGGAGTGTATCTACCTGATGTAAATGTTCAGCCAATATGCTTGTCTTTTATTTGGCTGGGACCCACAGGAATGAGTTCAGTTCAAGACCTAAAGGGCAGTTAGGGGTCATAGCCTCTCTCAGAGGTTTCACCAGGCTCTATCAGAGCAGCAAAACTTTTTTTTTAATGATTTTGAGTTTTGTTCCACATTTTCCTAGCATTCTATCCAGTGTCTTCTAAACAGATCCCACTCTGAGTGGTTGACAGTGGTAGCTGGGCACCACCTAATTCTTCTGGTATCCTTGTCATATAAGGTGAGGATTGCATGGTGTACCAGTCTCTTGGACTAATTGTTTCCATGCATCTTTGGATTTCTCCATCCTTCTTTGCTCTGGATGAGCAAAGACCCATCAGGACCCATCTTTGCATCTAGATGGCCATTTGCAAGCTTTTAAATCCATTCATTACCCACCAAAGTAGGTTGTGGAACAATGCTTTTGTGTAATATGTTATGCCAATGGAGCTTGATGTCCCCAGTGACCATGGTCCTAAGTCCACAGCTCCAACTACTTGCTCTGTCTGGGTAGTTGGCTGTGACCAAAAAGTCACCACAACCTTTTCCCTTGTCAACTGTACTATATACCTAGACATTCTTACAGAACATACAGATAAGCTTGTAGAAACACCTGCCAACCCTATACATGGCCTCTCACCATTTTAAATGGGATTATTTGTCTTTTTGTTGTTAAAGTGTTGAGATATTCTATCATTTTTTTTTCAATTAACCTCTTGTCCAATACATCATTGCCAAATACTTTTCCCAGTCTGTGGGTTCTCTTTTGGTGAATTTTTTTATGCACATAAATGTCTTATTTTTAGGGGATCTCAGTCATCTATTTTGTCTTCTGGTGTTTGTGCATTTTTAGTTATGTTTCATAGTATATTTATGCCATATATTAGGGCCACTGAATTAGTCCCTATTTTTCCTTTGATAGTCTTTATAGTTTTAAGTTTATGTTCAGGTCTTTGATCCAACTTCATTGTGATATTGTGTATTGTGTGAGATGTGAGTGCTGTTTCATTTTTCTGCAAATGGATATCCAGTTTCACCAGCACCATTTATTAAGCGCATTATCTCTTCCCCACTTAGTGAGTTTTGACCCTCTGTCAAAGAGCAACTGAGCATTGGTTGATAGATTTATCTTTGGATTTTTGGTTGTCTTCCATTGGCCTGTGTGTCTGTCTTTTTCCAGTACCAGACTGTGTTAACTACCATTGCTGGGTAGTAGGTTTTGAGATAAGGGAATGAGAGGCCTCCTACTTTTTTCTTCTTCTTTAGTAGTTTTATTCTTATTTAGAGTCCCTTTCTTTTCCATATAAAGTTAGTGATTAGTTTTTCCATCTCTTTAAAAAATATTGCTGGAATCTTAATTTCTATTTAAGATTGTTTATTGAGGGTGTAAAACCTGCAATTTTGTTAAATTTGATTACTTGGTCTAGTAGTTTTGTGTTTATGTGTAGTCTATGGGATTTTTTTCTAATATAGGACCATGTTATCTAAAAATAGAGATAGTTTTACTTTGTCTTTTTGAATTTGGAATCTTTTGTTTCCATTACTTGCCTAATTGTTTTGTCTATTCCTTTCATGGCAATGTTAAATAGCAATGGTAAAAGTAGGCTTCCTTGTCTTACTTCTGATCTTTTGGAGAAGGAGTTCCATTTTCAACAATAGATATGATATTAGCTGTGGACTTTTCACAATTATCCCTTTTTATTTTGAGGAATTTCCTTTCTATTCCTAGTTTCCTGAGATATTTTGTCTTGATTTATCAGAAAAGGATTGTGAATTTTGTCAAATGTGTCTTTTTATGCTTTTTGAGATGATAGTGTGTATATTTTTCTTTTCTTTTCTTCTATTAACATAGTATGGTTACATTGATTTCCATATGATGACCCCCCCTTACATTTTTTGGATAAATCCTGATGTAAGTCCAAATCACTCAAGCGAGATCCACCAGATTCACCAATTTTATCAAACTAATCCAGGAAAGCTGAGATCATCTACTTCTGATGTCATATTTATGATGAAGAACAAAACCCACTCCACATAGGAACTATATCCTATGGAAATCTCAGCTGCCCTTCCCTGGTGAGTTCAGACACAAATTGCTAACACAGTTCTTTCTCTCTCAACTCCATTCATCTGAGGCTAAGACAGTGAGTACTCTCCCCTTCTCTGTTTCTTATGCACAATAATTCATTGGAATGACTAACATTCTCCAGAGAAAGGGCTATCTTTAGCAGAAAAAAAAAAAAAAAAGATAAACACAAAGGGAAAGGTTGGGGAGGAGATTCCAAACAAAGCGTCCACATCCACAGATGTTAGCTCTCATCACCAAGGAAGCCCCATTGAGCTTCTTTCTTTCAAACTTTTTGGTTTTATCAAGTTGTCATGATAGATTACATCTTGTCTCCAGAGGCTTACTCAACATTGTGCCCCTAGGTTGTCCCTATTGTTCCAGTCAGCCCCACTCATTGGCCTCAGGTCAGCCCTCTACTCTCAGGACCAGAATCAAAAGCAAACTTCTTTACTCCAAGGGGATGACCTAACCTCACACTATTTATCCAATTTTGAAATCTGTGTCTTTGAATTGTTGTCTTTAGACCCTTCACCTTTGAAGGGATTATTGGTATATTTATATTAAACACAACCATCTTTGCTGTTCTTTTCTATTGTTGCTTTTGTTCTTTCTTTCCTTTTGACCTCCTTTTCTGTCTTCTCTGGTTGTAACTGAACATTTTATATTATTTAATTTTTCATCCACACTTAATGTATCTTTTACACTTCTTTATTTTTAAAAAAAAAAGAAGGAATAAAAGCACCTTTTGTAGTGGTCCCATCAGCATTTAGAGCATATATTTTGAAGTAATCCATCTTAAAATATTATTTTCACCTTATAATATTCGTTATTCTTTTCTCTCCTCCCTGCGACACTGTTCTCATTCATATTACTTATTCATATTCTATCATTGCCCAATAAATTGTTAATTATATTTTATTGGACAATAACCATTTGAATCAACAAAGATATGGGAGAAAGAAAATAAACTTTATTTTCCTTTTAAGTATTTCCTCCCCAATGTTCTTCTTTTATTATATTGATCCAATTTTTTTCTCACAGCACATGTCTTTTGCCTGAAGAGCTTCTCTGAATATTTCTTTCAGAGGAGTTCTGATGTTTATTTCTTTGTCTGATAGTTTATTTTTCTCCTTTGTTTTTAAAAGGCTATTTCACTGCCTATTAATTAAAGGTTTGTTGTTCTTATATTATTTAAATAATTTTAAATTTTCACTGTACTCTCTTCTTGCTTGCATGGTTTTGGTATTATGGCTTTTTATTTATTGTGTTTTTTTCCTAGAGTTTGAGAAGTTTCTATTAACTAATCCTAAATTTCAGTGATTCTTTTCCTTTGGCTATGTTGAGACTACAGATGAACCTGTTGGATATTTTCTTTCTGCTACTTTAATTTTCATTTCATTAATTTTTCATTTATATTCTTTATTGTAATTTCCATCACTTTTCTGGTGTCTTCATTTAAAAAAAAAAAAAAAAAAAAGACAAAATAGACCTACACTCTGGATGAAAATAGAGAAGACAAAAATTCCCAAAGAACTCCAAGGACTTCCAGTGGCTGCTATAGGGAAAGATCTCCACTGGAACTGATCCTCTTCTTGTTTTTCTAGCCACCAAAAATGAAAAATGTGAGGCGATTCCTGTCCTTAAAGTTACCCACCTGTGTTACATATACATACACACACAAACAT
>NW_006922001.1:139462-146254 GCF_000298275.1 Orycteropus afer afer | reverse complement strand
TTTTTTTTTCTGTCAGAGCAGCACTACATAACTAAAACATTTCATTTCCACTTCTCCTCCTTAGTTTTTTTCTGTGGCCACAGTGTTTCCAATCTGTTTCCTTGGAGCTTTTTCTCCTATTGAATCACCTCACCCTTCATTGCTTTGGTGAAATAGCCAGACTGAAACAGGCTGTAGAGGGGCCAAATTCCTTTCTTCAGCTAAGTTAAGGTTTCCTAATTGACTTTTGGGGAATTCTTTCCTCTTCAAACCTGAACTTTTTTTTTTTTTTTTTTTAGGTAGAAGAGCCTCTTAGGGTTCCTTTAGGATATTGCTCAGGCAAGAAAGGCTAAGAAGGAATCGTTCTCAGAACCACAACTTGTTATCTTCAGGGAAAATGCACAAGGGGGGACAATTTGTGATTGGTGGTGCCCTCAAGATTCTAACTCTCCAATATTTGGTACTCAGCCTCCAGCAATTATTTACTAGCATTTAAGCAATCTACTTCCGTAGTGATACTGCCTCGGCAACCCAAGGAGGGGTTGCTATGAGTCGGGTCTGACTCGACAGCACATAACAACAACAACAAAAACAACATCAGTTTATAGGTATCTGCAATGAATAAGTCACTGGTCTTGCAAAATTCTATCATGCAATCTCTGGTGTCATTCTATCACCAAGGCTGTATTTTCCAACAACTGATGATTCGTCTTTGTTTTCAACTTTTACATTCCAATCACCAGTAATAATCAGTACATTTGAATGCATATTTGGTCAAATTCAGACTGCAAAAGTTGGTAAAAATCTTCCATTTCCTCATCTTTGGCTTTAGTGGTTGGTGTGTAAATTTGAATAATAGTATTAACCGTTCTTCTTTGTAGGTGTATGGATATTATCCTATCACTGACAGCATTGTATTTGGGGATAGATCTTGAAACATTCTTTTTGTTGCTAAAGTGATGCCATTCCTCTTCAGTTTCTCATCTCCAACATGATAGATGATACAATTGTCTGGTTCAAAATGGACAAAGCCAGTCAATTCCAGCTCACTAATGTTTTTCTTGTTGTTTTTAGGTGCCATTCAGTCATCTCCAACTCAGAGCGATGTGTTGTACAGCAGAACAAAACACTGCCTGATCCTGTGCCAAGCCAATGATGTTTGCTGTACCTGAGCCCATCATTGCAGTCACTGTGTCAATTCATCTTGTTAAGGGCCTTCTTCTTTTTCGTTGACCCTTTACTTTACCAATCATGATATCCTTCTCCAGGGAATAGCCCCTTCTTACAACATGACCAAAGTAGGTGAGATGAAATCTAGCCATTCTAACTTCCAAGGAGCATTCTGGCTGCACTTCTTCCAGGACAAATTTGTCAGTTCTTTTACCAGTCCATGATACTTTCAGCATTCTTCACTAACACCACAACTCAAAAGCATCGACTCTTCTTTGGTCCAATCTTATTGTTCATGCGGGTTGCATGAGTTGGGGGCCTTTTAGATGGTAGTTAACAATATCTGAAGCCTCCATCTTTGCTTTTCAGCACTTTAAAGAGGTCTTTTGCAGCAGATTTGCCCAATGCTATACATCATCTGATATCTTGCCTGCTGCTGATATCTTGACTTCTTCTCAATGTTATTGACCATTTATTTGATCTACACAATTGACTGCTTTTGCATAGAAAGTAAAACACAAGTAAACATTTCTCACTAATGCTTGGCATATCAATTTTGATGCATTCCATTTCATTTTTGACAGCTTCCAGTTTTCCTAGATTCAAACTTTGTATGTCCCATGGTCTTATTATTAATGAATGTTTACATTTGTTTCTTTCTGAATTGAGTCATGCCCCACCAGCAAATGAAAGTCCCAAAAGCTTTACTCCATCCATGACATTAAAGTCACCTCTACTTTGAGGAGGCAACTCTTTCTTAGTTGCATTTTGAGTGGCTTTTGACCTGAAGGGCTCATCTTCTGGCATTATATAAGACAATGTTTTAGAGCTATTCACAAAGTTTTCCTGTAATATACCAGGTGTCAGTGCTATTCATAAGGTTTTTATTGGTCAATTATTTGAGAGGCAGATGGTCTCTTCCTTCTAAGTTTTTCTTAGTCTGGCAGCTCCTCTAAAACCTGTCTACCATGAGTGACCCTTCTAGTATTTGAAATACCAGTGGCATAGCCTTACAGCCTCACAGCAACACACAAGCCACCACTGTGACATCATATGAATCTTGGCTGAAAGCAAATAATTCCAGAAAGATGTATACTTTTGTTTTATTGACTATGAAAATATTTGATTGTGTGGATCATAACAAATTATGGATAACATTGACAAAATGGAAATTACAGAACACTTAATTGTGCTCATGAGGAATCTGTATGTAGCAAGGAGACATTTTTCAAACAGAACAAGGGGATATGGTCTGGTTTAAAATCCAGAAGAGAGTGTGTCATGGTTGTATCCTTTCACCAAATTTATTCAACCTGTATGCTGAGCAAATTATCTGAAAAACTGGACTATGTGAAGAAAAGTGTAGCATCAGTATTAGAGGAAGACTCATTAACAACCTGTGATTTGAAGATGACACAACCTTGCTTGCTGAAAGTGAAGATGACTTAAAGCACTTACTGAAGAAGATTAAAGACTATAGTCTGCAGTATGGATTACAGCTCACCATAAGGAAAATGAAAATCCTCACATCTATACCAATAAGCAGGTCATGATAAATGGAGAAAAGATTGGAGTTGTCAAAAATTTCATATTACTTGGATACACAACCAACACCCATGGAAACAGCAGTCTCTTGACACTGCATTACACTAGACAAATCTGTTGCAAAATGTCTCTTTAAACTACTGAAAAGCTAAGATGGCTCTTTCAAGATTGAGGTGTGCTTAACCTAAACCTTGGTATTTTCAATAGCCTCATATGTATATGAAAGCTGGACAATGAATGAGGAAGATCGAAGTAGATTTGATGCTTTTGAGTTGTGGTGTTGGAGTAGAGTACTGGAAATACCATGGGCTGCCAGAAGAGTGAACAAACTTTCCTGGAAGAAGTACAGCTAGAAAGCTCCTTGGAATCAGGAATTGACAGAATTCCTCTCATTTTTTTTGGTCATTGTGTGGTTGTATGTCAGCTTGGCTGGCCTGGTTGAGTGGCTGGGCAGCTGGGGATAGTTATTCCTCATGGTGAGATTGGCAATTAACTCCATGGTGGAATCTACTGGAGCAGTTGAGTCACTGCTTTAGGGAGGTGGGCTGCTTCCAGTATATAAGAAGCAAGTTTGAGGAAGGTCTCCAGCTTCCAGCACTCTTGAACCCTGCATGTAGCTGAGTCATTGTTCAGCACCCTGCCACACTTTGCCAATCTTGGGACTTTCAATGGACTTTAATCAATGTTCAATGGACTTGAATCAATGATTCAAGTCCATTGAAAGTCCCAAGATTGGCAAAGCATGGGTTTGTCATACTGGGACTGTGCGTTTTTATTTGTCAACCTTGAGTTTGTCAGCCTTAGCAGCCAGCAGCTGAGTGAAGAAACTTCTCCAGCTTCAGTGGGCCAGGAACAGGACATAGAGTTGAAACCTAAAGCTGAGGGTCTTTCACCCAGCCCGTAGACCCTGGCACTTTGAACTCAGACTTAAACCCTCAAAACTGTAAGAGAATAAACTCTTATTTGTTAAAGGCATCCCATTTGTGTTATATTTTCTGTTAGAACAGCACAGTGGTAACCAAAACAGTCATGATGTACCACTCACTTGGACTAATTGTTTCCAAGAATCTTTGTTTTTCTTCATTCTTCTTTGTTTTGGATGAGGAGAGACCCATCATTGCATCTGGATGGCTGCTTACAAACATTTAAGATCCCCGTCGCTATTCGCCAAAGTAGGATGTGGAACAATGTTTTGTGTAGTATGTTACGCCAATTGAGTTTAATGTCACCTGGGATTATGGTCCGCAGTCCACAGGGTCAACTGCTCACTCTCTCTGGGTAGCTGACTGTGGCTAAGAAGTGACTACAAACTTGTCCCTTGTCAGCTCTACTATATACTTTGGAATTCTTACAGAACATACAAATACACTTATAGAACCATTGTCTGCCAACCCTATACATGGTCTTGGGCACACTCCTCCTTGCATAGACATACCTAATAGTTCAGCCTGTCCACCCATTTATCCACTTGTATATCCATGTTTGCCTTTAGTGACAACACAGTACTATAAGTGAAAAGGGGTTCATCTTTGTTGTCTGTACCTCACATGCACCTCTCTACATCTTCCTCTTCCTCAATGCTACCATGCTGATCACTCACATTTGATACATCGTCATTCTCTTCACCCAAATGAATACCTGTCTCTACCTATCTAACAGTATTCCTTCCCCTCTCCTCCAACCCCAGATAACCAAAAAAAAGAAAATTTCTTCCATATAGAAACCTTTCCTTGACATTTTAAAATAATGGACTAATGCAATATTTGTCCTTGTGGGATTGACTTATTTCACTTGGCATAATGTCCTCCAACTTCATCCACCTTATGTGGTGTTTTGAAGATTCTACATTATTCTTTAGGGTTTCATACTATTCCATTTGTTTGTATGTACCTTAGTTTGTTTATCCATTCCTCAGTTAATAGACACCTAAGTTGTTTCACTCTTTTGGTTATTGTAATTACTGCTGCAATGAACATGGGTGTGCATCTATCTGTTCTTGTCCTGGCTCTTATTTCTTTAGGATATATTCCTAGTAATGTAATGGATGGCTCAAATATTTTTTCTAATTCCAACTTTTTAAGGAATCGTCACACTGCTTTCCACAATGGTTGTACCATTTGAGTGTACCACCAGCAGTGTATGAGAGTCCCATTCTCTCTGCATCCTCACTAGTAATTGTTATTTTCTGTCTTGCTGAACTTTGCTACTACTGCTGGGGCAAGATGGTATCTCATGATTATTTTGATATGCATATCTCTAATGGTTAATGATCATGAGCATTTCTTCATAAGTTTGTTGGCTGCCTGAATATCCTCTTTGGGGAAGTGTCTATTCATGTCTTCTGCCCAATTATTAACTGGATTTTTTGTCTTTTTGTTGTTCAGGTGTTGGAGTTTTCTATAAATTCTAGAGATATATCCCTTGTCAGATATGTCATTGCCAAATATTTTTTCCCAATCTATAGGTTTTCTTTTGACTCTTTTGGAGAAGCTTTTAGAAACACATAAAATGTTAATTTTTAGAAGGTCTCATTCATCTAGTTTCTCTTCTGCTGTTTGTGCATTTTGGGTTATACCTGATACTCTATTTATGCCATATATTGTTGTTGCTGTTGTAATGTGCTGTCAATTCATACTCAACTCATAGTGACCCCTCCTTGGGTTTCTGAGGTGGTATCACTATGGAAGTAGATTGACCAAACTTAGGACCCATAAATATACCCCTAGTTTTTCCTTGACAAACTTTATAGTTTTAGGTGCATGCTTAAGTCTTTCATCCATCTGGAGTTAGTTTTTGTGTATGGTGTGAGGTACAGATCTTGTTTCATTTTTCTGCATATGGATATCCAGTTTTGCCAGCACCATTTATTTAACAGACATTCTCTTCCCCGTTTAATGGACTTCAGTCATTTGTCAAAGATCAGCTGACCATTGGCCGATGAATCTATTTCTAGGTTTTCATTTCTATTCCTTTGGTCTAAGTGTCCATCATTATACCAATACCAAGCAGTTTTGACTACTGTGGCTGTGTAGTCAGTTTGAGATACAGCAGTGTGGGATCTCCTACTTTGTTCTTCTTCTTCAATAATACTTTGCTTCTCTTTCCTTTCCATATAAAGTTAGTTAATGTTTTTTCCACATTTTAAAAAATGCTTATGGGGTTCTGGAAAGATGGAGGACTAGGCAGAAAGACTGCACAGACCCTCTTCAACAAATAAAAGGGAAACCAATTAACACAGACACAGAAGATAAGCTTGGGCCGGTGAACCTTGAAGGGAAGGATATAGAAGTGGACTAAACTCCAACTAGCAGAAGAATTTGCATGAAAATACCAAAAAAGGAGACATACCGAGCTGCAGTCTGGCAGAAATCTTGAGTGATCCTGATGGCAAAGACAATTTGGAGATTCCTTAGTGGTGGTAGGACCTAAGAATTAACCTAAAAAATCAGCCCTCCTATCCAGGGACTGCACAGAGGATTACTCTGGTGGCTAGGGAAAAAACGGAGAAGGTGAAGAGAAAGGAGGGCTGAGCTGTAAGCTTTTGCCAGTCCAGAGGGTGCCACCATTTTGCAGGTTTAAAAGCAGCTTGACTATTTTGGATATTTAAAGAGACAGCACTCTCACAGATGGCTGAGGCTTAAGAACACATTCAGCTTTCCAGCAACCCCAAGGACACTCTGGACCTACAAGATTGAAAACTTTTTTGATGGTTATTTAATTATAATTTATGTCTAAATGAGTGGGAGACAACAACAGTCCCCGTAAGACAAAACTAAACCCACTCTCCTACAACTTCACTTACTGAGAGAGAGCCACTATCTCCTTCTCCACCAATGAGCCAACAATAAAAAAACGACCAAGAAGAGCCTGAATCACTCTTGGCTGCACTTCACAAACAGTTAACAGAGATAGATCTAAATACAACACCACCACAATGCCTCGGAGACAACAGACCTCCACAGTCCACACAAAGAAGCAGGATAAAGTGGTAGAAACAAGGGAGCAGAATACAGACCCAGAACACATCCCTGAGGAAGAAGCAGCATTGGAACTCTCTGATAAATTCAAAAGAATTATATTTAGGTATCTTCAAAGGAT
>NW_006922001.1:137252-137901 GCF_000298275.1 Orycteropus afer afer | reverse complement strand
TGTCCAAGATTTGCTGGAGGAGAACTTCCCTAATTTGATGAAAGATGAGAATATATCCATTCTGGAAATCCAACGAACCCTAAACAGGATAGACCCCAAAAGGAAATCACCAAGACATATCATCATCAAACTCATCAAAACCAAAGACAAAGACAGAATCCTGAAAGCAGCATGGGAAAGTCAAAAAGTTACCTACAAAGGACAGCCAGTAAGAATAAGCTCTGATTTCTCAGCAGAAACCATGAAAGTGAGGAAGCAATGGGATGGTATATATAAAACCCTGAAAGAAAAAAAAATATATATATATTCAACCAAGAATTATATACCCAGCAAAACTGTCCCTAAAATATGATGGTGAAATTAGGAGATTTCCAGATAAGCAAAAACTAAGGGAATTTGTTAAAACCAGAGCAACCTTACAAGAGATGCTAAAGGGAGTCCTTTGAACAGGGAACCAAAAAAACAAATAATAACTGAACATTAATACACAAGATGATATAACCCAGAAACCACAGCTATGGACATATCCAAAGTAAAATGAGCTTACAAGATTGTAAGCAGGGAACAGAGACATCAATTGGCAACTGAGGACAAATACAAACAAAAAGAGGGAAAGGACTGTGTAGTTACAGAACTTCTAAATGGTGAG
>NW_006922001.1:132549-133694 GCF_000298275.1 Orycteropus afer afer | reverse complement strand
TTGAACCGCCAGCCTTCTGGTTAGCAGTCAAGTGCCTTAGCCACTATGCTACCAGAGCTCTGGTAGCACATTATGCTGAGTGAAATAACACAAGTCAGTCACAAAAGGACAAATATTGTATTAGTCCATTATTTTAAAATTAAGGAAAGGTTATCTATAGAAGGAAATTTTCTTTGTTGGTTACCAGGGGTGGGGGGGCAGGGAATGCTCTTAGTTAGATAAAGTATTGATTTGGGTGAAGAGAAGGGCAATATACCAAATGTGACTGATCAATATGGCAGCATTGAGAATGAGAAAGACATAGAGAGGTGCATGGGAGGTACAGACAACAAATATGAACCCTTTTGTACATACCACACTGCATTGTCAGTAAAGGCTAACATGGGTATATTGGTGGATAGATGAGTGGACAGGCTAAATGATTAGGTATGTCTATGAAATGGGGAGTGTATCCAAGAACATATATAGGCTTCGTAATGGTCCTATAAATTTATGTGAATGATCAGAATTCCCAGGTGTATAGTAGAGCTTACAAGGGGCAAGATTGTGGTCACAGCTTGGTCACAGCCCCTACTCAGAGAGACCGAGTAGTTGAACCTGAGGGCTTGGGACCATAGTCCCAGGGGACATCAAGCTCAGTTGGCATAAGATACTATACAGAACATTGTTCCACATCCTACTTTGGCTAGTAGCAACCGGGATCTTAAAAGCTAGCAAGCTGCCATCTAGATGCAACGATGGGTCTCTCCTTGCCCAGAGCAAAGAAGAATAAAGAAAACCAAAATTCACGGAAACAATTAGTCCTAGCTACTGGTACACCATCCAATCTGCAGCCTATATGACTTTGAGACTAGAAGAACTAGACTGTGCCCAGCTACCACTGCCATCCTCTTGGAAGGGAATCTTTGTAGGAGATCCTTGATAGAGAGGGAGAACAATGTGGAACAAAAAGTCAAAATAATTTGGAGGAAAAAAAAAGGGGGGGGGGCAGGTTTGCTGTTCTGCTAGACCCTGGTGGAACCACTGAGACTCTGGTCCCTAGCTGCCTTTCAGATCTGGTATTGAACCCACACCTGTGGTTTCCAGCCAAACAAAAGACAGGCATATGAGTTAAACATTTA
Organism: Orycteropus afer afer; assembly: GCF_000298275.1. Classification (NCBI taxonomy): domain Eukaryota; kingdom Metazoa; phylum Chordata; class Mammalia; order Tubulidentata; family Orycteropodidae; genus Orycteropus; species Orycteropus afer. The sequence continues at coordinate 132,573 of NW_006922001.1, read as the reverse complement.
CCTCAAGTAGATACACTCCTTGGA
>NW_006922001.1:114113-132060 GCF_000298275.1 Orycteropus afer afer | reverse complement strand
TTTTTTTGGTAGCTATAGTGGGTGGTATCGATTTCCTCATTTCTTTTTCAACAATCTCTTTGCTGATTTAGAGAAATCCAACAGATTTTTGGATGTTGATCTTGTATTCTGACACAATGCTAAATCTCTCAATTAGTTCCAGTGGATATTTGACTGAGTTGCTTAGGCTTTCTAGGTATAAGATCATATCATCAGCAAAAAGGGCTAGTATGACTTCTTCCTTACCAATTTGAATGTTGTTGATTTCCCTTTCTTGTCTTATGTTCCTGCTAGGACTTCCAACACAATGTTGAATAGAAGTAGTGACAGATGGCATCCTTGTCTGGTTCCTGTTTGCAAGGGGAATGGTTTCAGTCTCTCTCCACTGACACTAATTTTGGTTGTTGGTTTTGCATATATGCCCTTTGTTATGTGGAGGAATGTCTCTTCTATTCCTATTTTGCTGAGACTTTTGAACAGGAATGGATGTTGAATTTTATCAAATGCCTTTTATGTATCGATTGATATGATCATGTGTTTCTTTTCCTTTGTTTTATTTATGTTGTGGATGAAGTTGATTGTTCTTCTAATGTTGAACCATCCTTGCATACCTGATATGAACCCTACTTGCTCATAATAAATGATTTTCTTCATATGTTGTTGGACTCTTATCTGCTAGGATTTTGTTGTAGGTTTTTGCATCTATATTCATGAGGAATATTGGTCTGTTGTTTTCCTTTTGAGTGATGTCTTTGTCTAGTTTTGGAATCAAGGTTATGCTTGCTTCATAAAATGAATTAGGGAGGATTCTATCCTTTTGTATGTTTTGGAATATTTTGAGTAGGATTGGTTTCAGTTCTTCTCTGAATGTTTGGTAGAATTCTCTGGTGAAACTCTCTGGGCCAGGACTGTTTTGTTGGTAATTTTTTGATGACCTGTTCAATTTCTTCTTTTGTTATGGATCTGTTCAACTTTTTTACATCAATCTGTGTCAATTTACATATGTGGTGTGTTTCTAGAAATCTGTCCATATCTTCCATATTTTAAAATTTGTTGGAGTACAGTTCTTCATAATATCCTGATATTATCTTGTATCAGTTGGTTCTGCTGTGATGTTGCTCATTTTATTTCTTATTCATGTTATTTGTATTCTCTCCCTATTTTCCTTTGCTAGATTTGCCAGTGGTTTGTCAAATTTATTGATCTTTTCAAAACACCAACTTCTGGTCTTGTTTATTTTTTTCTATTACCCTTCTATTTTCTGTTTCATTGATTTCTGCTCAAATCTTTATTATTTCCTTTCTTCTGGTGACTGTAGGCTTTTCTTGCTGTTCTTTTCCTAATTGTTGGACATGTTGGTTTTAAGTGTTGATTTTGGCTCTTTCTTCTTTTTGATGTGTGTGTATTTTGCTATAAATTGGCCTCTGATCACCGCTTTTGGTGTATTCCAAAAATTTTGGTATGTTTTGTTTTCATTCTCATTTGTGTCAAGGAATGTTTTAATTATTTTTTCTTTTTTTAAATTTCTTTTCTTACTCAGTCTTCCTTAAGTGGGGTGTTTTTCATTTCAAATGTATTTGTTCTTTTTCCATTTATCATCCTATTTTTAATTTCTAATTTGATAGCATTGTTATGTGAGAAGATGGTTTACACTTTTTCAATATTTTTAAATTTATTAAGGTTTGCTTTATGGCATAACATGTGGTCTATCCTGGAGAATGTTTCTGGTGCACTGGAAAAGAGTGTACATTTGGCTGTTTTGGGGTGAAGTTCTCTGTAGATGTCTATAAGGTCAAATTGGTGAATTGTACTTTTTATCTCTTCTGCATCTTTGCTGAGTTTCTTTCCAGGTGTTTTATCTTTCATTGAATGTGGTGTGTTAAAGTCTCCGACTATGACTGTGAAGTCGTCCAATTGCTTTTTCAACTCTTTTAAAGTCTGATTAATGTATTTTGGGGCTCTTTCATTGGATCTCTATATATTTATTATGGTTATATCTTCTTGTTCAATTGATTCTTTAACCATTATGTAATGTCCTTCCTTGTCTCATATGGTGTTTTTTCTCTTAAACTCAGTTTGATCAGAAAGTAATATGTCCACTCCTGCTGTCTTTTAGTTACCATTTTCTTGAAATATCTTTTTCCAACCTTTGATTTTTAGTCTATTTTTGTCTTTGTCTCTAAGGTGTCTCTCTTGTAGACAGTATATTGATGGGTTATGTTTTCTTATCCAGGCTGTAATCTCTTATCTCTTATATCAGTCTCTTGAGTGGTGTATTTAATCCATTAACATTCAGTGTAATTTTCGTTAAGTGTGAATTGGTTGCTGTGATTTTGTTATGTCTTTTTGCAAGGTGTTCCTGGTTTCTTTGTTCCATATAATTTCCTTTTCTGAGCTCATTATCTCTATGAATCATGTTATCATTTCCTTTTTTTTTGTGATTGTTTTAGTATTTGCTAAATATTTGTGCTTGTCCTCTTTCTTATTGTGATGTGAAGATCTATCATTTTTCTTTGAGGTTACGCTGTGATTTTTAATTTTCTCCCCGATGTAGAACAGTCCTTTCTATCTTGTAACTCTCTTGACTTCCTCACCATTTAGAAGTTCTATTACTACACTATTTTTCCCTATTTTTGGTTTGTAGTTGTTCTCATTTGTCAGTTGATGTCTCTGGTTCCCTGTTTACAATCTTATAAACTTATTTTACTTTGGATATGCCCATTGCTGTGTTGGTTTCTGTGTTATGTCATCGTGTGTATTAATGGTCAGTTTTTGCTTGTTATTATTAGTTTTCTGTTCAAAGAACTCCCTTTAGTATCTCTTTTAAGTTTGGTCTGGTTTAAACAAATTCCCTTAATTTTTTCTTTTCTGGAAATCTCCTAATTTTACCATTATATTTGAGGGACAATTTTGCCAGGTATACAATTCTTGGCAATTATGGAAATTTTTCTCTTTCAGTGTTTTATATATACCATCCCAATGCCTTCTCACTTGCATGTTTTCTGCTGAGAATTATAAACTTATTCTTTCTGGTTGTCCTTTGGAAGTAACTATGTCCTTTTCCCATGCTGCTTTTGGGATTCTTTCTTTGTCTTTGGTTTTGATGAGTTTGATGATGATATGTTTTGGTGATTTTCTATTGAGAGTCTATCCTATTTGGGGTTCATTGGACTTTCTGAATGGATATATTCTCATCTTTCATCATATCAGGGACGTTCTCTTCCAACAAATCTTGGACAATTTTCTCAGTGGTTTTCTTTTTCTTTCCTGTTCTGGAATTCCAATGACACATAAGTTATTCCTTTTTATGGTTTCCCACATGAATCTTAGACTTTCTTCATTTTATTTTGATCTTTATTCTGATTGATCACTTTCCAAAGAACTAGTCAGTTATTTCTCTTCAATCTCATTCATTCTGTCTTCCATTGCATCAATTTTACTCCTTTGCCCTTTTAGTATGTTATCTATATCTGAAAATTTAGCATTAATCTGGAATTCTATCTGTAGATTTAGAATCATTTCTAATTTTTCATTTATTTTGTCTTTTTGTTCTTATATTTTCTTATGAATTTGTTCTAGGTTTTTGTCTGTGTTTTCCTTAATTTTGTCAGTGTTTTCCTTGATCTGCCTCTCAATCCTTTAAAGATACCTAAATATAATTATTTTAAATTTCTTGTCAGGGAGTTACAGTGTAACTTCTTCCTCAAGGATATGTTCAGTGTATGTATCCTGCTCCCTTGTTTCTACCATTTTATCTTGATTTTGTGTGTGAATTGTGACGGTCTGTTGTCGCTGAGACATTGTGACATTATTGTATTTAGATCTTTGATAACTGTTCATGAAGAGCAGCAATAGTGAGTCAGGCTTCTCTTGGTGGTTATTTTTCATTGGCTAGTTGGTAGAGAAGGAAATGGTGGCTTTCACTCAGTAAGTGGAGCTGCAGGTGCTGTGAGTTTGATTGTGTCATATGGGCACCAGTGCTATCTCCCACTCAGTTAGAAAAACTGAACAAATGAAAAACCATCAGAAAAGTAAATGCAAGTGGACAAAAAACACACAGCATAACCACATAATAACAATCACCAAAGAAAGGAAAAAGAAAAGAAAAAATAAATTAAAAACATGCAATATCTGGGGAGAGCGTAGTAAGGGAAAAAAGGTAGAGTAAGAGAATAATGAAGAAAAAATTGGGAAAAATGAAAAAAAGACAAAGACAGAACAGGGTTAACCATGAGAAAGAAAGAAAAATTGAAACCAGGAACCAGGAAGAGAGAAAAACTTGAAAACTAGAACCTGGGAAGGGAAGAATAAATAATAAATGAATAATAATAATTTTAAAACAGACTAAAACAAAAATGGAAAAAAAAAAAAAAAATCTGAGGAAGGGGCTGGGCTCCCAGGCTGTCTGAGCACACAGACTAGGATGGAATTTCTGCAGGCCCAGAATATGGGTGAGAGTGAAGGAGGGCCGCCCCTCCATTCACCAAGAGGGTGTAGGGTATAAGATTAACTAGGAAAATATCACACCTTCCCAGTAGTTGGCGTCCAGAAAATCTCTGTGTTTGCCTGTAAGTGCAGCTTATTCTTAAATCCCTGGAATCTGGAAGAATGCTGTCATTTTAAATATCCAAAATGGTCAAACGACTTGTAAGCATTCAAAATGACTGTGCCCTCCAGGCAGGCAAATGTCCACAGCTCAGCCCACCTTCCTCTTTGCTGCTTCCCTATTTATTCATCAGTCACAAGTGCAGTCCTTGGCCAGCAATGCTGATTTCTAGGTTAATTCTTAGATCCTAACACTGGCAGTATTTAAGCTGTCTGTGCTGTGAGGATCACTGCCAGACCACAGCTCCATATGTCTCCTTTTTGGTGTTCTCATGTAAATTCTTCTACTAGTTGGAGTTTAATCCACCTCTACATCCTTCCCTTCAAAGCTCAGGGCTCCAGGATTATCTTCTGTTTCTGTGTTAATTGGTTCCCCTTTTCTTTGTTGAAAAGGATCTGTGCAGTCTTTCTGCATATTACACAATTTACAGGAACTTATTTATAAAAAAATATTGAGTGCTGTATATCTCTGTATTCCCTGATGCTCTACAAATTTTGGAGTGACCATCTGTCCCAAAATCTCATTCTTTTGATAGATCCAAAAGAAATTATTGATTTTCTGTTTGTCTAGATTTTTTTTCTTGATCAGTGAGAATTTCCACTTTTTCTATATTTTCAAATTAAGCTGAAAGTCTTCATACATTCATTTTTGGGAAACATGTACATGAATATGAACTGACAATACCTATGTCACTAAAGAATTTTTAACTTGCAAACACTTTGTCTTCTACAGTGCAGAAAGGTACCACAGTAGGAGTATCAGTGAATATAACATTGCAGCCTCAGAAGAGGCCATGATTCAGGCACTGAACCTCACCAGCTGTATATAAAAATGCCAAGGGGTGACTGGAAATCAGAAAGCAGAGATGTAAAGAGTATAGTTCTGAGAAATTCATTGAGAGGCAATACAGATTAGAGGTGAAAAATTCAAGTAAAATCTCAACAACATTTTTTAGAATTAATATATGCCAGTTTGGGAGCTCTGGTAGCATAGTGGCTAAGGCACTTGACTGCTAACCAGAAGGCTGGCGGTTCAAACCCACCAGCCACTCCTCGGAAGGAAGGTTGGGCAATCCTACTTCCGTAGTGATACTGCCTCGGAAACCCAAGGAGGGGTCGCTATGAGTCAGGGCTGACTCGCCGGCACATAACAACAACATATGCCAGTTTAGGTCTGGGAGCTCTAGTAGCATAGTGCCTAAGGCACTTGACTGCTAACCAGAAGACTGGTGGTTCAAACCCAGCAGCCACTCCTCGGAAGGAAGGTTGTGCAATCTACTTCTGTAGTGATTACCTCGGCAACCCAAGGAGAGGTCGCTATGAGTCTGGTCTGACTCGATGGCACATAACAACAACAGCAGTTTAGGTCTGCTTGTCTGTCTATCTCTAAAATTTTACCTATAAATAACTATATATAAGGATATATCAGTCAGAGGTAACTCACTATGGATTTTTTTTTCCTTCATTTAATAAAGTAATGTGTAATGCTAATTATAACAGCATTGTATTTGTTCATGTTGTTGTTGTTGTTTTTATGTGACATCGAATTGGGCCCAACTCATAGTGACCCCTCCTTGGGTTTCCAAGGGGGTATGACTAAGGAAGTAGATTGCCCAACCTTCCTTCTGAGGAGTAGCATTGTGATAGAAAACATAAAAGAACACATATACTTTATGAATTTTAACCTCATAAGAAGAATAACAGATTTGTAAAGGATTTTTAAGATAGCCTTCAGAATTCCATTTCTACCAAATAAAGCATTTCATAGAACTTCACAACATTTTGTAGAAAACATATAATTGGATGATAACCACAAGTTTTATATCTCCTTTTCACCAATCTCTTATGATTTGCAAATTACCTTTACATCATTACCAAATCAATATCCATTTTACTAATCTAATTTGAAATACCTACCTGTCTTTATATAATCTTAAATTTCATCAATTCTTTGAGATCATAAATACACCATTTCTATGAAGATTCCTAATGTTCTTACACAACCTGCAACTATTGCCTACTCCTCTCAACTATCTGGCCCTCACAATATGCTAAATTATAATAATATAATTTTATTTACATGTTGTGTCTGTGCCCTTCAAATAGGAGTCCTTCAAAGACTAAAACTTCTTGTACTTTGAGGACTATTTTGTATTTCCCTGTATATACCCAGTAAAGCTGTGTTTTTACCTGAAGTTCAATTTTCATCAAAAGATGGGCAAATTTTTTTTTGTTTTGTTTGTTTTTTAATAAAAGTTTCTGCATTTTAATAATGACGGTCATAATTTTAGGGATCATGAACAGAGATTTAAAAGAAGAGAATCCTACCATCTAACCTCTAACATTGAAGAGGAAGAATCCTCCAAAAGGGAAAAACAACCACAAGTGACAAGACAGTTGACTCAGCTGTGAGTGAAAGCAAATTGTTTTTGCCACACCTTTTACTTCAACAAAGGAACCTGGTGACATAGTATGCAAAGCTTTTGGTTGCTAACCTGCAGTTAGGTGGTTCAAATCCACCAGCTACCCCATAGGAGGAATATGAAGCAATTTACTTTTATAAAGTATTGGAAACCCAGTGGGGTTCACTACTAGTCAGAATCAACTCGATAGCAGTGTTTTTGTTGTTGTTGTTGTTGTTTGTTTTTGGTTTTACTTCAACTTGATAGCGGTGTTTTTTTTTTTTGTTGTTGTTATTGTTGTTGTTTGTTTTTGGTTTTACTTCAACAAGGAACTCTGATTGGACAGTGGTTATAATATTTAGCTGCTAACCAAAAGGTCAGTAGTTCAAACTCATCAATGGCTCCATGGGAGAAAGATGAGGTAGTCTGCTTCCATAAAGATTACTTGGAAACTCTATGGTGCAGTTCTAACCTGTCCTATAGGTTTGATTGAATCAGAAGCAGCTCAGTGACAGTGGATTTTACTTCAATATTTCATTTCACTTCTGGTTTTAGTTGCACAGAGAATTACATTAACATTACGACATTATTTTTTAGATTTATTTCTTCTTTGCCTATACCTAGACATAAAGTCTTAAAAATTACAATAACTGTTAAGAATTCATATCATAATAACTGGTCAAAATTTGCAAAATAACAATGTACTTCTCTTTTCATTTATTTTGTTTTGAATTGAGCCATGCTATTTTATTCTTCACCTTCTATCATGCTATATCAACCTCTTTCATTCATTGTCACTGTGTGAGAAATAAAGGAAACATTTTCAAATTAATCAAAGATGATTTTGGAGGAAACAATCTGTTAGATATTTTACAAAGGGTTTTAGATAAATGTATACATAGCACTATTTTTTCATGAGGAGGGGAAGACAGAGTAATGAGATCATTCCAGTATTATCACCTTAACTATTATGAGTAAAACTTAAATTTCTAAATTTATAAAAGAATATTTTATTCATGAAGCTCAAAAACTCTTAAGTCTATTATGAAGACAGAAAACTGAATAAACAGAGAAGGGTGAACTCTCACCCAGCCCCTTCAGTCTCCTGTTTTAAATGCAGCCTTCAGTTAAGGGACTTGTGCAAATAGTGGAATGTGTTTTTATTGGACATTGATTACTATTATTGTGGGGCTCATTTGGATTAAATCTCACTTCCCACAACCCGTTTCCTATTAGAGCTAATGGGTTTGCAGTTCATTTATAATGATCAAATTGGCAGGGATTTAGCTGATGTTTTCAAATATTCAATAAGAGAGGTTTTTCCACCTTTTTGAATGTCTCTCAGCTGCAGGTAAAGAATGTTATTGCTGGATGAGATAGCTAATTAAAGACAATTATAGCCTGAGTGACCAGCAGTGGCTTTAGAATGTCTGGCAGAATCTACAATGTCCTTGCAACCCAGAGGTTTTGGATCTTCACAAATACCTATCTTGGAACATCAAATATTTTATCATAATAAATATTTTATATTAATAAGCACTTAATTTTAATTATCAAAAGAGACATTGCCAACTTAATCCTGAAAGTAGGACTTTACTAGACAAAAGTTTACACTGATTGTCAAAAATACCTCAAATTTAATAGTATATTTCAGGTATTTAACAAGAAGCATTAAGATCCTACACAAATTTAGATGTAATAAATTCAGTGACCTGAACTTAACTTAGTTTTCTAATATTGGGCACATGGTCTTAACTGTTTAGAGAGAGCGATTTGCTGACTAACTTCATTTTATTTTTTTCATGTTGTCCAATGAAAGATACCAATTCTTTTGTGAGTACCAATGTTTTTGTCCAATATCCTCATTCTTACTAATTAAATTAATTAGTGTGTAGGACCTCATATGGCCCTTGAAAAGTGGGAAAGGATTTATATAGGAGGAAGAAAAAGGGGTATAATTTCTCTAACTTCACTGTGTTTATTTCTTCAAACAAACAAATGGTATGTATGATTGAGTGATAGAAGCAGAATACTTTGCTCTACATATTAAAGTTTAGGAGAGACATCGAAGCCACATACATCATTTACCAGAATTTGTTGTTGTTGTTAGATAGCATTGAATCCACTCTGGCTCATAACAATCCTGTGTACAACAGAACGAAATACTGCTGATCGTGCACCATCCTCACTATCCTTGTTATACCTGACCCCATTGTTACAGCAACGGTGTCTACCAGAATTTAATTGTCCAAAATTATAATATTTTTATCTATCATCTATCTAATTGCTAATTCAGAAAATGCAGTACTATATTCTGATACAAAGAATTGAAATAAATATACCAAGTGGGTTTTAAAAACATTATAAAGGGCTAAGGATTGAAAACATAATAAAAGGGAGATATGTAAAAAATTTTTATACATATACTTTGCTTGAAAGGTAAATATTAACTGTAGAAAATTATTTCAGAGGTTTTCACTGTTTAATCAATTTTCAATGTAAAAACACAATGCCTTCATTTATTATAATCATATATATTTATAGTGCACCATTTTCTGAAATCCATAAAAACAGTACATAGCCATAGTTTTTAACAGGATTATCAATAATTTTTGATAGGTCAAATATGACAAAATCAATTAGCATGTATATAAAAACAAAATTGTTTTTTCCTGGTATGCATGGAATTCCAAGCAGCTTTAAAAACTACCTGATGAAAATGTAATTCATGGAATTGTTTGTCCTTACTCAAATTCAATTCCAGTTTTGACCCTGAGAGATGATTAGTAAATTTGACTTTTTAATTAGCATTTTACATAATTCATGGGAATTATAATGCACTCATGCATTTGATTGTCAAGGTGCAGATGTGCTAATAAGAAGCTATAATTTTCTCATCTGTATAACTCTTTTAGTAAAACCTCTAATTTCTTACAATTCTATTGTTTAGGACTTATTATAGTTCATTATTTAAAAAATGAGTTCAGAAGTAGATTTTGAAGTCAGCTTATATTGTTACCGTGGATTGTTTAGGAAGTAGGACTCAAAGGGAAAGAACATTTTTTAAAAGGTTATTTAACCTATTAGAGTTAAAGCTATTTGACTAGAGTTAAAATAACTTTTAAATGTACAAAGTAGCTTTCTACTTCAAATCACCACTAAATCAAAATCAAGTAGAAGAAAATTTAAATTATAAATACACAAAATAAAGAGAAAGCATTTTTTTTTTTCCTTTGTTGTTGTTGTTTCAATGTAGAGGAGTAATACAGGCACATTAATTGTAGAGTGTTCACCACAAGAACCTCAGGTGACATTTAATACTAAGCTAGGGTTATGTGCAAGAGCTCTGGTAGCATAGTGCCTAAAGGACTTGACTGCTAACCAGAAGGCTGGCAGTTCAAACCCACCAGGCACTCCTCCAAAGGGAGATAGGGCAATCTACTTCTGTAGTGATACTGCCTCAGCAACCCAAAGAGGGGTTGCTATGACTCGGGTCCGACTTGATGGCATGTAACAGCAACAGCAACAAGGTTATGGGCATGTATTTAATATTTGTTTTAATGTTACTATTCCTGATTCTAGAAAGATTTGCAAAATAATCTATCAATATCCCTAATAAACAGCTCCCAAACATTTTATGCAAAGATATTGGTTTAATAATTGTTATTGAAACTATGTTGATGGCAAACCACTATCAATGAGGCATCTCTGTTTAAACTCTGAAGGAAAAAGTGACAAAGCATGAATTATGAAAAGTAGTTGCTCAAAAGAAATGGCAGAGTGTACCATGTCTTGATTTAAAAACTCACTACAACATTATTTTTCTTTCCATATACCAAGCTGACTGTTAGAATGAAATAAATGTTTCCAAGAGTTGAGAGAACTTGAAAAATATAGTTCTTAGCCATTAATCTTATTTCCAAGTGAAGTAAATTGCCGGGAATCAAGTTCCCACACACATGGATGGTGGCTATCTACTGTGCCAACATCAATTTTTGTACTATTGATGCTGAAAACACTGGCCAACACAACTGCTATTATTGCAAACATGTGTGATGTCAATGTTGAATTAGATTTTTAGGGGTTGGTGTGATGGAATATTAGCATTTGGGGCAAACACTACCTTACAAATGACATAAAAAGCACTTCTTACTTTTCCAAGTTGTGCTATCCAAAATGCTTACAACATGGGTAATGGTATCAAAAGGCCTCTGTGTTGTTCCTGGCATGTTCTACATTAGATTCTAGTAGGTAATCTCTCACAGCATTTTTATAACATCTGGCACTATGGGGCTCATAAAGTGGAGTGAAGCATTGCACTGTGGCAATGCTGATGAGCTGAGATCAGCTAATGCTGAGTTCCTCCGTTGTATTTCCAAGTGGCTTTATAGTCTGTATCATGATTCTTTCATACTAAGACATTATCATTTACAATTTTACTTACAAATAGTTGCATAAAAATTGAAGTGGCAGTTAGATATATTAGATAATATGTAAATTAATTTAAAGTTTTATCAGGTTGAGGTAGTAAAGGTCCTAGAAATTGCCATATGTTGGGAAATCATCATATCAGAAATTATCATGTGGAATTTTATTTACAGCTACATGAAAATTGACTTCCAAGTGAGTAAGTAGCTAATATATATATATATATATATATATATATATATATATATATATATATACACTCCACTAAGACCTTAAATATAAACTGACCATCCTAAATTGTATGTTAGGATTTCTAACTGAAATATTTGCATGATCTTCATGTGCACATTGACTTGCTTCTTATCATCATTTGATAATTTGTATTTTTAACAATTATATGAAATCCATGATCCACTAACTCTAAAATTTCAAATAACAAAGTTCTTAAAATATAAATATACTTAAAAAAAAACCTTTCTCAAAACCACTTAAGGGAAAACATGAAACAATTTATAAGACCACTTAAAATGAGTACCAACTTTATAGGACATTAGAGTGCCCCTCTCAGTATCAATGCTTCCAGAAATCCTTCTAATAGAAAGGAAGTGATTTGATATAAAATGCAAACTGACAAAGAAAAGAGTGAGAAGAAAGTAAAACATACTCACAGAATATTTTATTGTTATATCTACATTGCATTTTTATATATTTGTTTGGTTACATGGCATATACTCCCCAATGTTACTATTCCTCTGGAATGTTGGGATCATTTTGGTGGCTTTACTGGAATAGTACTATGAACATTCAAATGTTTTGCAAATAAAATTGCACTAATCTACACAGAACTATCAGAGGAAGGTCTACACATGCATTAGGTCCCACTGTGGGTGTATGGCAGTCCTGGGACACAGAGAAGTCAAATATGGTATAGTAGAGTCTCACCTACGATCCTTTTGTAACATTGTGCAAAGCAAAGTGGCATTCACATTGACTAGTTTACACTATTCCTGAATCATCAAGATAGTATGTGAATCTTGCTCTTAAGATTGGCTTCTGATTTTTTATTTCTTTTTAAAAAAAGCAGTCAATAACGTAATGTTTTTAACATTTACACATTTTTATTGTTTTAGCTATAATAAATTGAAAGATACTGATTTTTAGCCAGATCAAGAGCAATTTACACTGAAATATGTGGAAGCATAAAAATTCACAGGAAATAAGAAGGAAACTCTTTTACTTATTTCATAAAACAACAATGCCAAGAAGTTTATTAAGAACCTCAAAGAGGAAAATAATTGGGAAGTTAATCATGAATAGTTGCATCTCAGATATCTCTAGACCATTGATCACTAAACCAGGTAACAGAAGAGATTAATAAATTTCTATTAATCATCATCACAGTTATTATCATATTCAAGCATAGAATTTATTGCTATTTAGCAAAATCTTATTTTTGATATGTATTAATGTGTTTATAGAGATAAAATTTGAAGGGATAATTTATAATTCAGAATGCAGACCTCAAAGAAATATGGAAAAAGAAATGAAAGTGAAAAATATAATAGGAAAAGTTTTCAGTATTTGTATCTTCTTTTAGATGATGGCCTTATAATATGTATTGCATAAACACCATTTTTATTGTGCATTTAGATTTTTTTCCCATTTCAATTTTTATACACCCAAATCCATTTTTTTTGATATTTGCCTTTTGTTTTGTTTTGTTTTGTTTTTATTAGGGAGGAGGTTATAACTATTCATAGTTATTATGTTGTTGTTGTTAGGTGTCATCGAGTCATTTCTGACTCATAGCGACTCCATGCACAGCAGAACGAAACACTGCCTGATCCCGCACAGCTCCATGATCCCTGATATGCTTGAGCCCATCATCCCAGCAACCATGTCAATCCATCTCGTTGAAGTCTTTCCCCTCTTTCGTCAACCCTGAACCCTATAAAGCATGACATCCTTCTCCAGGGAATGGTCCCTTCTGACAACATGACCAAAATAGGTGAGATGACGTCTTACCATTCTTGCTTCCAAGGAACATTTCAGGTGCACTTCCTCCACAGATTTGTTAGTTCTTTTAGCAGTCTATGGTACTTTCAGCATTATTCACCAGCACCACAACTCAAAAGTATCAACTCTTGTTCGATCTTCCTTAGTCATTGTCCAGCTCTCACATGTATATGAGATGACTGGAAATATCATGGCTTGTGTCAGGCTCACCTTAGTCCTCAACAAGACATCCTTGCTCCTCAGTACTTGAAACAGTTCCTTCACAGTTGACCTTCTCAGTGCTACTATTTGTCTAATGTCCTGACTGCTGCTTCCATTGGCATCTATTGTAGAACCAAGCAACATGAATTATTTGACAACCTCAATCTTCTCTCCATTTATTGTGATGTTTCTCCTTGGTCCAGTTGTGAGGATTTTTGTTTTCTTTATATTGAGACATAATCCATACTATAGATTGTATTCTTCAACCTTCATCATTAAGCGCCTCAAGTCATCCTCACTTTCAGCAAGCAAAGTTGTATATTCTGCGTATCTCAGGTTGTTAATGATGCTTCCTCCAATCCTGATGCCACATTTTTTCTTCATATAGTCCAGTTTCTAGAATTATTTGCTCAGCATAGTGCCTAAGGCACTTGACTGCTAACCAGAAGGCTGGCGGTTCAAACCCACCATCCACTCCTTGGAAGGAAGATGGGGCAATCTACTTCCACAGTGATACTGCCTCGGAAAACCAAAGAGGAGTCACTATGAGTTGGGTTCAACTTGATGTTACATAACAACAACAACAACAAGTGTGGAGAAAGGATACAACCCTGACACACTCCCTTCTTGATTTTAAACTATGTAGTGTCTCCTTGTTCCATTCAAACTACAGCCTCCTTGTCAAGGTACAGGTTCCTCATGAGTACAATCAAGTGTTAGGGAATTCCCATTCTTCTCAATGTTATCCATAATTTGTCATGATCCACACAATCAGATGCCTTTTCATAGTCAATAAAACACAAGTAAACATCTTTCTGGTATTCTTTGCCTTGACCCAAGGTCCATCTGACAACAGCTATGATATCCCTTGTTCCATGTTCTCCTCTGAATCCAGCTTGCACCTCTGGAAGTTCTCAGTCAATATACTGCTGAAACCATGTTTGAATTATCTTCAGTAAGATCTTACTTGAGTGAGATATTAATGATATTGTTCTATAATTTCCACATTCTGTGGGATCACTTTTCTTTGGAATGGGTACAAATATGGATCTTTTCCAGTCAGTTGTCCAGGTAGCTGTCTTCCAAATATCTTGACCGTAATAATAACAATATTAATATTAATAATAATAGTGACTTAATAATAGTTATTATATATATTAAGAAACAAATACAAACAAAAACTTTATTTTTATTCAATCTTAAATGATAATGTAACTAGTATGAATTTATAGGCTGAGTTTTTATTCAATATTTTGAATGGGTTATAAATATGTTTTCAGATTCTGTTGAATTGATTCTAATCCATAAAGTCATTATATGACAGAGTAGAACTTCTCAATAAAGTTTTCCTGGGTCTAAATCTTTAGAAACAGACTGCCACATCTTTCTCCCATGAAGGGACTGGTGAGTTTGAACTGCTGACCTTTCGCTTAACAGCAGTGAGTTATTTATTTAGTGTTTTTTATTTAGTGGGTTATTCATTTAGTATTTTGAGGGTATTATATTTTGATCTTTTTTCAACTGTCAACTACTGTTCACTTGTAAAATTTGTTTTACTGTCTCTAAATTCTAATATTTTCTATATTTGAAATTTCATTGCTTTGTCTGGCTGCCTAGATATGAATTTACCTTTATCTAGGGAGCTCTGGGAGCATAGTGGCTAAGACACTTGCCTGCTAACCAGACGGCTGGTGGTTCAAACCCACCAGCCACTCCTCAGAAGGGAGGTTGGGCAATCCTACTTCCGTGGTGATACTGCCTCGGAAACCCAAGGAGGGGTCGCTATGAGTCGGGTTTGACTCAATGGCACATAACAACAACAACAACAACAATTTATATTATACTTAAAAAATATAGCTGTGGTGGTATAGTGGTTAAAGTATTCAGCTGTTAATGAAAACGTCAGTTGTTCAAACCCAGTATGTGCTACATGGGAGATAGATGAGACACTGTACTTCTGTAAAGATTTTACAGGCTTGGAAACCTTAGGAGGCAGTTCTAGTCTGTCTTATGGAGTCACTGTTAGTCACAATTCACCCAGTGACAATGGTTGATGTTTATACTTATAATTAGAAAATACATAGTATTTGAGAATTCCCATTTTTCCTAATTTTTAAAAGTTCCCCACAATGATCTCTATAGATACTGATCCATTGTAATTCCCTGTTATCTTTATCTGGAGTACCTATTAAGTTATGATTGTAGTTTCTTAATTTTTCCACAATGGTTCAAAAGTGGCTTTCCATTATTTTTTCCTCATTATCTTTCTCTTCTGTTATCCAGATGTGTTATTTTTCCAAACTTCCAATTTATTTTTATGTGTAACTCATCTGAATTTTGTTATCTAGTGCCTGTTTATTCTAATGAATTTTATTTTTAATTTACAAAGTTTAAAATTTTGTGGATATTTCAGCTTTATTTTTGATCCTTTTGTTTCATGTTTTAGTTTTTAAAGCAGATGACATTTACTTGTTTGAATATACTAAACATATTTTATTTTAAAGATTTTGTCACACCCAGTCAGAAATTAATCTTATATGAAGTGAATTTCCATTCTGATTATCTATTGTGTTGATTCTCTTAGTGTTAGATTCTATGTGTGTAAATGATATACTAAGTTGAATATTGTCACCCTAAAATGTATTTCCACTCAGAATTGTTGAGGAGTTCTGGTGACAGAGTGGTTAAAGCACTTTGCCTGCTAAGCAAAAGGTCAACTGTTTGAACACAACAGCCACTCTATGGGAGAAAGATGTGACAGTCAGCTTCTATAAAGATCTATGGCATTGGGAAGTCTATGTGGCATATCTACTCTGTCCTGTAGATCACTGTGAGTTGGAATTGAGCAGACAGAAGCAATTTTTTCTTTTTTACAAAATAATGTCAGAAATGATGTGACCTAATTTGGGAAGTTTTTGCAATTCAATCACATTAAGATGAGATCACTGTATATTAGGGTGGGTCCAATGACTGGCATCAAACAAGAAACAAATTTATACTTAATAAGGAGAGTGTTCATTCAAAAGAACCATCACTAGGGATAAAAGTGACTGTTGTAATAGGGAGGTTAAACTATTGCAATATGTAAAACAGGTTGATCATAAGATCAGCAAGCATCTCAGTAACTTGGTTAAAAAAAGAAGGAGGGGGTCTTTTATAGAGGTAAAGAAATAGATAAGGCTTTAAAGAACTAAGTTCCAAAAAGGGGCAAAAAAAGTGGCATTATAAGATTAAGGATAAGAGAGTATATTATGCAAAACCAATCTATTCTCCAATAGAGGCTCTTAAACAAATGTACAATATCTGAGGCAGAAGCTTGGTCAAATTTCAGAAACTTAAGAAAGGAGAATACAGCCTCAGGATTGGAAGAAGACTCATTAAAAACCTGAGATAAGGAAATGGCACAGCCTTTCTTGCTGTCAGCAAAGATGACATGAAACATTTACTGTTGAAGAGCACACCTACAGTCCTCACTATGGATTGTGTATCAATATAAAGAAACAAAATCTTTGTATCTATTACCAAAATGTAACATCATGGTCAATGGAGAAAAGACTGACGTTGTCAAAGACTTCCTTTTACTAGGATAGACAATCAGTCAACACCCACGGAAGAAGCAGTCAAGAAATCAGATGTCATATTGCACTAGGCAAATCTGCTGTGAAAGACCGCTTCAAAGTTCTAATAAGTAAAATTGTCATTTTGAAGACTAAGGTGCACCTAACTCAAGCCATAGTATTTTCAATCATCTCCTATGCATGAGAAAGCTGGACATGAGTAAGGTAGACTGAAGAAGAATTGATGTCCTTGAATTGTGGTGTTAGAGATGAATACTGAAAATGCCATGGACTTCCAGAAGAATGCATAAATGTGTCCTGGGAGAAGTGGTGCCAGAATGATCCTTAGAAGCAAAAATGGCCAGATGTAGTTTCACTTACTTTTGTCACAGTGTCAGAAAGGTCCAGTCTCTGGGGAAGGATATCATGCTTGGTAAAGGGAGGGGTCAGAGAAAAAGAGGAAGACTTTCAATGAGATGGATTGACACAGTGGGAACAAGGATGGGCTCAAACATAGCAAGTGTTGTGAGGATGGTGCAGGATTGTTCAGTGTTAATTCTGTTGTATCTGGGGTTACTATGAATTGGACCTAACTAGACAACAGGGGGAGCTCTGGTAGCATAGTAGCTAAAGCACTTGACTGCTAACCAGAAAGCTAGCGGTTCAAACCCACCAATCACTCCTCAGAAGGAAGTTTGGGCAATCCTACTTCCATAGTGATACTGCCTCGGAAACCCAAGGAGGGGTCGCTATGAGTCG
>NW_006922001.1:104806-108172 GCF_000298275.1 Orycteropus afer afer | reverse complement strand
AAAAAAAAAAAAAAAAAACTTAATGTTGTCTCTGATATCTTTACAAGGGAAGAAAAATGTAGACAAAGAAAGAAACACACACAAGGCAGAAAGATCATGCAAAGATGGAGACAGAGATTGTGAAGTAATGCACTACAAGTCAAGAAAGGCAAATGATTGCTGTCAACAACCAAAAACTCAAAAAGAGACAAGGATAGATAGAGTCTTCCCTGGAGCCTTCATAGGTAGCGTGACCTTGGTAACAACTTCTTTTTGAAATTACAGAAAGTGTGAGAGAATAAATTTCTGTTAAAAGCTTCCCAGTTAGTGACAATGTGTTATTCAGTCTTAGGAAGGAAACTAACACTAATGGTTTGTAGACTTAATTATCATGTAATATGTTTATACCTTCACCACTCATCTGCCAGTTTGCGGAATTCTTGTGCCTGTGTGTTGCTGTGAGGCTGGTGCTATGGCAACAGTATTTCAAATACCAGCTGGGTCACCCATGGTGAACAGGTTGCAGTGGAGCTTCCAGACTAAGATAGACTTGGAAGAAGGAAAGGACCATCCACTTCTCAAAGAATTGTCCAAGGAAAACCATCTGAATAGCAGGGAAACACGGTCTGATATATTACTGGAAAACTTTGTGAATAGCCCTGAACCATTGTATGATATAGTGCCAAAAGATAAGCCCGTCAGGACAGAAGGCATTCAAAATATAGGGAAGAGCTGCCTCCTCAAAGTAGAGCCAAGCTTGATACGGATAGAATAAAGCTTTTGGGACCTCCATTTGCTCATGTGGCATGACTCAAAATGTGAAGAAACAGCTGCAAGCATCCATTAATAACTGGAACATGGAACGTACAAAGTATGAATCTAGGAAAATTGTTAAGTTGTCAAAAATGAAATGAAACCCATAAAGATTGATATACTAGGCATTATTGAGCTGAAATGAACTGGTTTTAGCCATTTTGAATCAGACAAACATACAATCTACTATGCTGGGAATGACAAATTGAAGAGGAATTGTGTGGCAATCATCATCACAAAGAATGCTTCAAGATCTATCCTGAAGCATAATACTGTCAATGATATGATAATATCCATATGCCTACAAGGAAGACCAGTTCATAATATTATTATTCAAATTTATGCATCAACCACCAAAGCCAAAGATGAGGAAATTGAAGATTTTTACCAACCTCTGCAGCCTTAAATTGACTAAATATGCAATCAGGATGTGTTGATTATCACAGGTGATTGGGATGCAAAAGTTGGAAACAAAAAAGAATCACCCACAATTAGAATATGTGGTTTTGGTTATAGAAATAACACTGGAGATCATGTGATAGAATTTTGCAACACCAATGACTTATTCATTGCAAATACCTTCTTCAACAACATAAATGGTGGCTGTACACATGGACTTCACCAGATCAACTAAATCTGTGGCAAGAAATGATGGAGAAGTTCAGTATCTTCAACCAAAACAAGGCCAAGAGCTGACTGTGCAACATCATCAACCGCTCATATATAAGTTCAAGTTGAAGCTGAAACGAATTAAAACAAGTCCATGAGGGCCAAAATATGACTTTGATTTAGAGACCACCTAAAGAATAATTTTGATGCATTGAACACCAACGACCAAAAAATAGATGAATTGTGGCATGACATTTAAGAACATCATCCATGAAGAGGCTCAGGTATACCAAAGATGGTGGGACTGGCACAGGACTGGGCAGTGTTTCATTCTGCTGTACATGAGCTCACTATGAATCAGAGGACTTGATGGCACCTAACAACAACAAAAACAACAACAACAACAACAATCCATGAAGAAAGCAAAAGGTCATGTCAAAGACAGGAAGTAAGAAAAGACAAAATGGATGTCAGATGAGACTCTGAAACTAGCCCTTGAGCAAGAGAGTACACAGAAAGATATTCTCTGCTTAAATCTACATTTATTTCTAACATTTTAAGAATTTTATTTTTGTATCTATATATGTAAGTTACATGGGATTCTTTTATATATACTATAATTAGTGGACTATATATGTATATATATATATATGCCTAAGGCATTTGTCTGCTAACCAGAAGCCAGAAGGCTGGTGGTTCAAACCCACCAGCCACTCTCTTTGGAAGGAAGGTTAGACAATCTCTTTCCATAGTTATACTGCCTCAGAAACCCAAGGAGTGGTTGCTATAAGTTGGGCACGACTCGATGACAGTGCATTCATTTATAGATAGATAGATATAGATATAGATATATGGTTTGTTCTCTTTAAAAGTACAGCCAACTACGTTAACAAATTAAGTGAATAATCTATTTTGGAAGATTGGACAGATCTGCAAAGCCTTGGCATACTTCCCATAAAGAGATGAGATATATGTGTTTTCCTCTTCAAACTAAGATCTATAGAAATTGCCAAAATGTTGATAGGACAATTTCATTCCTACCTTTTTAGGACTGAAAGTTCTAATTCTTCTCTTTTGGAGCACTGAGTAAGAAGTAAGAAGTTCATCTATTATGAGATTGCAATGATGTGAGGAAGTCCAAACTAACCATACTGAAAGGCTGTACAAAGGGGAAACAGATGTCTAGCCAAACCAACTTGTTCCAATCTTCTGATGTTCAAAACATTCTTTTTCATAGCTCAGATAAAAGGGAAAATTCATTTTGATTGTATCCTGTCTGAATTCCTGAACCACATAATTATGAGATATGACAATAAACCATTGGATAAACCCACTGAGTCTTGGGACAGTGTAATATTCAGCAATCAATAAAATATAATCATCCATTCACTCAGTATTGAAATTCTGTAATTGTATATATATATTTTTTTTAAATTTTGAAGTCCAAATAATTAATTAGATTTATTTTGATATGGTTTATTCTTTTCCCTAGATCCAGGTATAAAATCTTGGAGACAGCATGTGTTGTAATGATAGTGTTTTTCTAATAATTTTCAGGTGTAAGTAGAATAACACTACTCACCATTAATCTTTTAAAAAAATATTGTGAATAATCTTGGAAATTTATTTTCCTGTATAATGTTAAAATGCTTTAATCTAATACCAGGAAAAAAAATTAGAATTACTTCTGAAATTGTATCCAAACTGATAAGGTTTGCTATTTTTGTAATAACTAATCTAGACACATCATGTATTTAATTTTTAATTCTAAAATTAAAAGAGGCTACTGGCCCGCGGCTTCCTCTTTTCCGGCGTCTTTTCGCCGGCCTCGGGGCTGCGGCGGCGGGAAGCACCGAGGGCGCCGGGAGGCCCCGGCTGCTGACAGCGGTCCACGAGCCCGCTGCTCTGTCTGGCCCAGGCTCCATGTGAAGGAAGGATCGACCTGGCCTACCTGCCCCGGACCGA
>NW_006922001.1:99923-101260 GCF_000298275.1 Orycteropus afer afer | reverse complement strand
TGAAAGCCCCTTGACTTTAGGCTTCAGCTCTGCCTCTTGCTCCCAGCCCACTGAAGCTAGAGGCATCTCTTCACTCAGGCAGCTACTGGCTGCTGAGGCTAACAAGCCCAAGGTCAACAAATAAAATGGTACAGTCCCAATGTTACCAAACCAAATGACAGGCCATTAATTCAAGTCCATTGTAAGTCCTAAAGTCGGCAGAGCAGGGCAGGCTTCTGAACAATGACATGGCTGCATGCAGTGTCCACATATGCCATAAGCTAGAGACCATTCCCCAGGCTTCTCCTTATATACAGGAAGCAGACCACATACCCAGTGCAGCTATTCACCTGCTCATGGTAGATGACCCCATGGAGTTGATTACCAGTCTCATCATGGAGAATACTACCTCCAGCTCCCCAGCCACTCAACCAGGCCTAGACAAGTTGACACACAATTTTAACTACCACAGCCATCAAGTCAGATCAGACTCATAGTGATCCCTCCTTGGGTTTCTGACATAGTAACTCTATGGATATGATGTGAGTTTTGAGGTGAGCCACTGGTGTTTCAAACCTGGTGGGATGCACATGGTGCACAGGTAAAAGTCCAGCTTATAGACTAAGACAGACTAGGAAAAAGGAAGAGACCATTCATTTCTCAAAGAATTGGCCAGGGAAACCTTATGGATGGCAAAGAAACACAGTCTGATACATTACCGTACAACTTTATGAATAGTCCGGTTAGGTTAGAAGGCTCTCAGAATAGGACTGGAAAAGAGCTGCATCATCTGAGTAAACCCAGCCTTATTCATATGGATAAGGCAAAGTTTTCAAGACCTCCATTTGCTAATATGGCGCCATTTAAACTGAAGAGAAACAGCTGCAGACATCCATTAATCATCGGAACGTGGAATGTATGAAGTATAAATCTAGGAAAATTGGAAGTTGTCAAAAATGAAACGGAATGCATGAAGATTGATATTCTTGGCATTAGTGAGCTGAAGTGGATTGTTTTTGACCATTTTGAATCAGACAACCATGGGATTCTGGAATGACAGTTTGAACAGGAATGGCATGGCATTCATCATCACAAAGGATATTTCAAGGTCTGTCCTGAAGTACAATGCTGTCAGTGATAGGATAATATCCATATGCCTACAAGGAAGACTTGTTAATACGAATATTATTCAAATTTATGCCCCAACCACCAAAGCCAAAGATGAGGAAATTGAAGATTTTTATCAACTTCTGCAGTCTGAAATTGACCGAACATGAAATCAGGATGTGTTAATTATCACTGGTGACTGGGATGCAAAAGTTGGAAACAAAGAAGAATCATCAGTAGTTGGAAAATTT
>NW_006922001.1:59967-98995 GCF_000298275.1 Orycteropus afer afer | reverse complement strand
AAATAAGATTTACTTAAGATAATTCAAAAATATTTGCAGCAGTATATTGACACAGAACTTTCAGAGGTGCAAGCTGGATTCAGAAGAGGACATGGGACAAGGGATATCATAGCTGCTGTCAGATGGATCTTGGTTCAAGGCAAAGAATACTAGAAATTTGTTTACTTGTGTTTTATTGACTATGCAAAAGCATTTGATTGTCTGGATCTTGACAGATTATGGAGAACATTGAGAAAAATGGGAATTCCCAAGCACTTGATTATACTCGTGAGGAACCTGTACCTTGACCAGGAGGCTGTCGTTCAAATGGAACTAGGGGACACTACATGGTTTAAAATCAAGAAGAGAGTGTGTCAGGGTTGTGTCCTTTCCCCACACTTATTCCATCTATGTGTTGAGCAAATAATCTCAGAAGCTAGACTATATGAAGAAAACGTGGCATCAGGATTAGAAGAAGAATCATTAACAAGCTGAGATACACAGATGATACAACTTTGCTTGCTGAAATTGAGGATGACTTGAGGCAATTACTGAAGGTTGAAGAATACAGTCTGAAGTATGGATTACGTCTCAATATAAAGAAAACAAAAATCCTCCCAAGTGGACCAATGAGCAGCATCACAATAAATGGAGAGAAGATTGAGGTTGTCAAAGAATTCATGTTGCTTGGTTCTACAACTGATGCCAATGGAAGCAGAAGTCAGGACATTAGACAAAGAATAGCACTTGGAAGGTCAACTGTCAAGGAACTGTTTCAGGTTCTGAGGAGCAGGATGTCTCTTTGAGGACTAAGGTGCACCTGACACAAGCCGTATTTCCAATCAACTCGTATGCATGTGAGAGCTGGACAATGAATAAGGAAGACCGAAGAAGAGTTGATGCTTTTGAATTATGGTGCTGGCAAAGAATGCTTAAAGTACCATGAACCACCAGAAGAACTAACAGATCTGTGGAGGAAGTGCACCCAAAATGCTCCTTGGAAGTGAGAATAGCCAGACTTTGTCTCACCTATTTTGATCATGTTGTCAGAAGGGACCATTCCCTGGAGAAGGATGTCATGCTTGGTAGGGTGCAGGATTGACAAAAGAGGGGAAGGCCTTCAATGAGATGGATTGACACTGTGGCTGTGATGATGGGCTCAAGTATAGCAGGGATCATGAGCAGTGTTTCGTTCTGCTGTGTATGGGGTTGCTATGAGTTGGAAACGACTTGACGGCACCTAACAGCAACATCTCTATGGAAGTAGATTGCCCTATCTTCCTTCTGAGGAGTGGCTGGTGGATTTGAACCACCAGCCTTCTGGTTAGCAGTCAAATGCCTTAGGCACTATGCCACCAGAGCTCCCAGGCACATACATTCATACATAATCACTTGTAATATTAGTGTTAAAGCATTTCCTAGGTTTTTTTAATAAGAAACATTATCAGTTCTATCCTTTAATTGGATGTTATTTATGTACTTAAAAGCAACTGGATTTGTATTTTTGTATTTTACCCAGTCAAAATTTTCTAATTTATTCTAATACTTTGGTTCTTTTGGATATTCTAGATGTGTCTCATAATTTTTCAGCATTTATTTTCTCTTCTGTCTCGTATTTGTGGAAAATATATTTTCTTTCATATTACTTGACATATCACCTCCAAGTAGATAATATGAATGTATTTTATCTCTCCATTCTAATTTCTAATCTGGCCATTTTCATGTACTACATGTGTGATATATGAAACGCACCTGTATAGTGTTTTTTGTTATTTATCGACCTTTTAATTGTGGAACTAAGATTTATTTCAAAGTGATGTTTGCTTTAGTAATGTTGCTTAGTTTAGCCCTATTTTACTTAGTTATAGAAGCATTTATTGTTTTAAAAATTATTGTTTAATTATATTCTGGTATTTTTAAATAATTTAATAAGCTTTTTCTTAGAAATCATATATTTAAATTTTATGTTTTACCAGTACTTGAAAACTACTTGAGATTATATAAATCTAATGCTTGGTTTATAGAAAAATAAATATATTTTACTACCCTCAAAAGGGGCAATGAATTTCTTGAGACATCTGAAAAATGTCAATTAAAAAATTTCCATGTGTCTCTTTGCTGACATGTGAAGGTTACTATGCTTCAATTACCCCTCTCTTAACTGATTCTATAGTTGTGGTTGCCATTGTTGTCCTAAGTGATGACATATTTTGAGTTAGCCATCACCACCCTGTTGGTGAGCATCCCAACCTCCAAGGTCTGCTAAGATTTTAACACAACTAACTCTAAGACTTTCCAGTTTTTAAAAAGGAGAGTGATAAATAAAAATAAACCCTGTCAAAGACCATAAGTATCCGTAATAATTAATCAGTGTGATACCACTACAAATTTAGGCAGGAAGATAAATGGAACATAATAAATAATTCAGAAGAAACTACAGACACATAATCACATGAAATATACACTTATGCACTCACATATACAGGCATACATACACACAAACACATGGCAAAGATACATAGTCAATAAGCAAAGAAAGAACAACATTGCAATAATTAAGATTTAAAATTAAATCCCCTAAAGTCTACCTCAATTAATTAAAGTAATAAGAAACAAATATATTCCATGGGTTTTAAAAAAAAAAATCCATGTCAAAATGATACAAAACATAAACAAGAAATATATGTTTATAAATATACATATAAACCTATGATTAGGAAGTCTTTTTCAGTACAACGCAGGGAGCAGAACCATAAAGAAAATGAGTATAAAATTTGATTAAATGAAAATGATATGTTATTGCTTATCAAAGAACCCTCTACACTCAAAATGAAACCCATTTCCTTCAATTCAATTCCAATTCATGGTAACCCTATACAACAGAGTAAGAACTACCTCCATGTAGTTTTGAAGGCTGCAAATCTTTATGTAAGCAGACTGCTACATATTTCTCCTGTGGAGTGGTTGATGTGTGTGAACTACTGAACTTTTATTTCCATCCTATTTTACATAAAATTTCAGAAAGTGATAGAATATACTTAACGAAAATTCATTTTTAACCTAGGAAACTCTAAGGTAATCATTTGAGAACACCCTCAGAAATAGTAAGATTTTACTATGTCAAGTACAAAATTTATAAATAATAATAGATTTCCCATATACCATAACTACTGTTACTTAAGACAAAATATTTATTTTATAGCTTAACATTTAAAATAAACATGGCCAATTTTAGTGCTTTTTTAACTAAAACAATAAAACATTGCATACTGAAACTATAAAAGTTTATTGAAAACATAAAATTAGGAAAGCTTAAATAAATTGAATATTTTTCTTCACTCTACTGGAAAGATAGAAAATTAAAAATAAATCAGTTCTTCCAAACTGTCTTAAATATTTAATGCAATTGTAATAAAAAAAATGGCATATGTTGTTGTTTTTGAACAGAAAACACAAAATAATTCTGATTTTTTAAAAAAATATAAGTAAAACGAGCTATGACGCATTTCCAACAGAGGGTGATTCTGTCAGTGACTATGGATTACATGGTAGGGAGATCTCTCTACACAAGACACAACTGATAGAAATCATAAAAAAGAACTATTATAGGTGTGACTACATAAATATTAACAACCTCTGTATGTAAAAATTACCATGAACAAAAGTAAAATTGATTTTCCACAATAAAGTAATCATTCAATAGATTTTTTATGCTATTTTTACATTCATATTAGCAAAGCTGTTCTAAAGGTGACATGCAATATTCACTCTGTTATAAGGAAATGACTATTTTCTTGCACTACTGGTCATAGGAAAATTGGTAACAAGTGTTAGAGAAGTTGCTGATTCCAACATGAACACTCAACAATTTCACTTATAGAAATTTATGGTTAAAATAATAAATGAAAAAAAATCAAGAACATATGTGCATAACTATGACTGTAAGGATTGCCATTCTACTGTAATTTTTTTAAAAAAAGTGAAAGCTAAAATTATGGCATACTTTTAAAATAGAATGTGATGCAAATAATAAAATTATGGAAATAATACTTAATGATCTGGGGAATGTTTCACTATATTTTATTTCTTGACAACATCAGTGTCCTTGATGCATTATGAATAGCATAATCGTGTTTATTTAAAAAAATCTATTTAAAATGATAAATATATTAAAATTATATGCTGCAAAATGTTTAGAAGCAGTATCTTTGAGGATGAGTCTTACAAGTGATTTTATTTATTTAATGAACTTTTATTTGAAGTATAATGTTCCAACTGGAAAGTACTTAAATCATAATCATATATTTTCATGGATTTTCCCAATAGGTAACCTCTTATAAACCCAGAAACCTGGGTCAAGAAACATAACATTATGAGCATCTCAGATGCCACAGTTGTGCTACCTTCCAGTCATACTATTCAGTAAAAAAGATCATATACCCTCCTGACTCCTAGTACCAGAAATCAGTGTTGTTTGTTTTTGACCTTTGTATTATTTACAATAGACGTAGACATTTTTTGTAACTATATATTTTCAGTGTAACATTTCTAAGATTCATACATGTTTTTGTGTTTATTTGTGGCCCATATATGCTCATTGCTGCATACACTGCAAAGTAGTCATGGATTCTAAATTAATTAAGATTTGGGCTGAAGCTATTTTAAGAATATCATGACTGGAGCATCAATGAAGTATTTTATAAATATCTTTGTTAAATACATATAACAGAATGCTGAAAGTACTGTGGACTGCTAAAAGAACTAACAAATCTGTCCTGGATGAAGTTCAATGGGAATGCTCCTTGGAACTGAGGATGGCCAGACTTAGTCTCACCTATTTTGGTCATGTTGTCAGAAGGGACTATTCTCTGGAGAAGGATGTCATACTTGGTAATGTGGAGAGTCAACAAATGAGAGGAAGGCCCTCAACAAGATGGATTGACATGGTGGTTGTAGCGATGGGTTCAGATATAGTGGGGATCATGAGGCTGGCACAGGACTGGACAATGTTTCGTTCTGTGTACATAAGGTCACTATGAGTCAGAGATGACTCGATGGCACATAACAACAACAATAACAACAATATACATATATCCTAAATGGTTGCCATGGAGTTTGTTCTGACTCATTGTAACCTCATGTATGTCAGAGTGGAACTCTTCTCCATACGGTCTTAAATGGGTGATTTTTTTAAAGGTTGATCACCAGGTTTTTCTTTCTTTTGTGGCACTTTTGAGTAATTTGAACCTCCAAATCTTTGGTTAGCAGCCAGTCACATTGTTTGCGCCACTCAGGAACATTTATGTATATGTATGTATGTGTATGTGTGTGTGTGTTTGTGCAAAGAGATAACATAATCTGCTGCTAACCAAAAATGTTGCACATAATATATTTTATGTGTAAATTGAGCATGTTGTTGTTATTAGATACTGCAAGTTTGTTCCAACCCATACTGACTCTATGTACACAACACTACCCAATCCCGCTTCATCCTCACAATCGTTGCTATGCTTGAGTCTTTGTTTCAGTGTCTGTGTCAATCCATATTATTAAGAATCTTCCTCCTTTTTTGCTAATCCTCTAAATGTTTAGAGCATGATGTCCTTTTTCAGGTACTGAGCCCTCCTGATAAGATGTCCAAAGTATGTTATAAAGTCTCACAATCTTCACTTCCAAAGAACATGCTGGCTGTACTTCTTCCAAAAACAGATTTGTTCCTTCTTCTGGCAATCCATATTATGATAATATTTGCCAACACTATAATTCAAATATTTCAATTCTTCTTTGGTCTTTTTATTTATTGTTAGGTTTTGCATGCATATAAGGTGATTGAAAAAAACATGGTTTCAGTCAGGTGCACCTTAGTCCTCAAAGTGACATCTTTTCTTTTTAATACTTTAAAGAGGTCTTTTATATCAGATTTACCAAATGCAGTATATTGTTTGACTTCTTGACTACTACCTTTAGGAGTGTGGATTATGCATAAAATGATGTTGCTTATTGGTCTAGTTGTGAGGATTTTTGTTTTTTTCTTTGTTAAGGTATAATCCTTACTGAAACTGTAATATTTGATCTTTATCATTAAGTGCTTCAAAGTCCTCATCATTTTCAACATGACAGGTGTAACTTATGCATACTGTAGGTTGTTAATGGAGCTTCCTTTAATTCTGATGCCACATTAGTCTTCATATAGTAGAGCTTATCAAATCATTTGCTCAATATACAGATTGCAAAAATAAGATGAAAAGATACAAACCTGATGCACACATTTCCTGATTTTAAACTATATAGAAGGAAGGTTGGGCAATCTACTGCTGTAGTGAAACTGCCTTGGAAACCCAAGGAGGGGTTGCTATGAGTCGGGTCTGACTCGACAGCGTATAACAACAACAACAACAATATCCTCTTGCTATGTTTGAACAATTTCCTCTTTTTCTATGTACAGGTTCTACATAAGCACAATGAAGTGTTTTGGAATTCCCATTTTTTGCAGTGTTACCCATCATTTGTTATGATTCACACAGTTGAATGTCTTTGTATAGTCAATAAAACCCCAGTAAACATCTTCATGATATTCTCTGCTTTCAGCCAACATCTGTTTGACACTGGCAATATTCCTTGTTCCACATCCTCTTCTGAATGCAACTTGAATTTCTGCCAGTTTCCTATGAATGTACTGCTGCAACCCTTTTTGAATTATCTTCAGCATAATTTTACTTGTATATTATATTAAGGATATTGATTGATAATTTTTATTTTTATTTCATCACCTTTCTTTGGAATAGGGAGATATGTACACCAAGATCTCTTCCAGTTAGTAGGCCTGGTATTTCTCTTCCAAATTTATTGACAGAAATCAATGAACACTTCCAGCGTTGCATCAGTTTTTGAAAAAAAAAAACCTTAGTTGATATTCTGTCAGTTCCTTATGCCTTTTACTTGTCTTCAATGCAGCTTAACTTTCTCCTCAGGACCATAAGTTCTTGATCATATGGTTCAATTTCATCATTTCAGTTTGGTAGAGTCAATCTGTGCATTCCTTCCTTTTTTTTTTTTTTTTTTTTTTTTTTTTTCTTGCATTGATTTTGGCCCATAGAATCCTTCCATACTGCAATTTGAGGCTTGAATTTTTCCTTCACTTTTAGTTTGAGAAATAACAAGTGTGTTATTATCTTCTGGCTTTTTAACTCCAAGTCTTTGCACATTTTACCTTAATAACTCACTTTGTCTTGGGAGGTTCCCTTTGAAATCTTTCATTCAGCTTTTTGTCTTCATCATTTCTTCCTTTCATTTTAGCTACTCTATGTTCAACAGCAAATTTCAGAGTCTTCACCAACATTTATTTTAGGCTGTCTTTTCTTTTATGTCTTTTTCATTACTTTTTTATGTCTTTTGCTTTATCCATGCATGATATGTTTGATTTCATCTCACATATACTCAGGTCTTTAGTCACTAGTGTTCAATGTATCAAATTTTTTCTTGATATGATCTCTAAATTCAGGTGGGAATATCAAAGTCAAATTTGGCTCTCATGGACTTATTTTCATTTTCTTCAGCTTCAACTTGAATGTGCATAGGAGCAATTGATGGTCTGTTCAATACTCAGTCCTTGGCCTTATTCTGACTTATGATACTGAGCTTTTCCATCATCTGTTTCCACAGAAGCTAACAATTTGATTTATATTAATTGCATCAGGTGAACTCTATGTGCATAGTCACCATTTATGTAGTTGAAAAAAGATATTTACAATGGATAAGATATTCTTCTTGCAAAATTCTTTTTTGTCTCCAGTATCATTTGTATCATCAAGTCCATATTTACCAAATACTGATCCTTCTTCTTTGTTTCCAACTTTCACACTCCAATCACCAATAATTATCCATACATCTTGATTGCAAATTTGATCAATTTCAGACTTCAGAAGTTGGTTCCAAACTTCAATTTCTTCATTTTTTGCATTACTGGTTAGTGCATAAATTTGAATAATAGTCAAATTCATCTTTGTAGTTGCACACATACTACTATTCTATCACTGACAGTGTTGAATTTCAGGCTGGATCATAAAATGTTCTATTTGATGATGAATGCCACACGATTCCTCTCCTATTTATCATTCCCAGCATAAAAGACCATAAGATTGACTGATATAAAATGGCCAATACTAGGCCATTTCACCTCAATAATGCCTAGAATATCAATAATTATACATTGTATTTCAGTTTTGACAATTTCCAATTTTCTTAGATTCATATTTTGTACATCCTACATTCTGATTATTAGTAATGTTTGCAGCTGTTTCTTCTCATTTTTGTTGTTAGTTGTTATGTGCCATCAAGTCGGCCCCGACTCACAGCGACCCCTCCTTGGGTTTCCAAGGCAGTATCACTACGGAAGTAGATTGCCCCATCTTCCTTCCAAGGAGTGGCTGGTGGGTTTGAACCGCCAGCCTTCTGGTTAGCAGTCAAATGCCTTAGGCACTATGCTACCAGAGCTCCCAAAACGATAATTTTTGGTGGTGCCATATGAGTAAATGATGAGCTTGGAAACTTAATCTATCCAGATAATTAAGGTGGCCTCTCCTTTGAGGAGACAGCTCTTCTCAAGTCCTATTTTGAGTGCCTTACAATGGAGGGGCTCATCTTCCAGTAATTTTCACTGAATGTGAAAGTATCAACATTCAGAAGCAAATGTTTTCAGTATGTCTCAGTCTGTAAGCTCCACAGATATTTGTCCACCATAGGTGAGCCTACTGGTATTCAAAATAATGGTTCATCAAGGTTGCAGGCTGACTGTGTAGCTTACCATCAATTACTTATATTCAAATTAAACTTGAAGCTGAAGACAATTAAAACAAGTTCATGGGAGCCAAAATACAATATTGAGTATATCCCACCTGAGTTTAGAGACCATTACTCTTAGAATTATAGAATTGTTTAAATATCAGAAGAAACTGTGAAACTTGCTCTTGAAAGCAGAATATCTAAAATTAAAGACATAAATGATGAGGTAAAACAGCCAAATAGATTATTTCAAAGGGCAACATGAGAAGCAAAGGAAAAAAAAAAAAAAATGTGCAAAGTCTTGGAGGTAGGAACCAATAACAAGAACACACATTTCTCAGGAAATGAGGAAAAAAATCAAGCCTTTTGTTGCAGTATTGAAGAATTCTGTGGGTGACATATTAAAAGATGCAGGAAGCATCAAAAAATGGTGGAAAAAATAAACAAACTTACAGCACCAAAAATAATTTGTCAATGTTTAAGATCTTCACAAGGAAGCATATGATCAAGAAGTGATAGTACTGAAGGAAGAAATTCAAACTGCACTGAAGGCATTGGTGAAAAACAAGCCTGCTGAAATTGATGCCTACCATTTGACATATTTCAACTAATGAATGGAACACTTACGGTGCTCACTCCGAGATACTCAGAAATTTTAAAGACACCTATCTGGCCCTCTGATTGGAGTAAATTCATATTTATGTCCAGTCCAAAGAAATGTGATCCAATTGAATATGAAAATTATCAAACAATACAAATAATATCATATGCAAGTAAAATTTTGCTGAAGATAGTTGAAGAATGGTTGCAGAAGTATATGAACATGGAACTGTCAAAAATTCAAGTGAGATTCAGAGGAGCACAGAGAATAAGGGCTATCATTGCTGATAGTAAATGAAACTTGACTGGAAGCAAAGAATAACAGGAAGCTGTTTTCCTATGTTTTATTGATTATGTGAATGTGTTACACTGTGTGGATCATAACAATTTATGGATAATATTATGAAGAATAGGAGCTCTGGTAGCATAGAGGCTAAAAGCACTTGACTGCTAACCAGAAGGCTGGCGGTTCAAACCCACCAGCCACTTCTCAGAAGGAAGGTTGGGCAATCCTACTTCTGTAGTGACACTGCCTCAGAAACCCAAGGAGGGGTCGCTATGAGTCAGGGCTGACTCGACGACACATAACAACAACAACAATATTATGAAGAATAAGAATTCCAGAACATTTACTTTTGCTCATGAGGTATAAGTACATAGACCAAGAGGCAGTTATTAAAACAAATCAAGGGAATATTTCATGGTTAAAATCAGGAAAGGTGTGTGTCAGGGCTATATCTTTCCACCATACTTATTCAAACTATATACTGTGCAAATAATCTGAGGAGTTGTAATATATGAGTAAGAATGTAGCAACAGGATGAGAGGAAGACCCATTAATAAACTGTGATATGCAGATGATACAACTTGGCTTGTTGAAAACAAAGAGAACTTGAAGCACTTGCTAATGTAGATCAAAGACTACAAGCTTCAGTATGGATTACAGTTCAGCACAAAAAAAAATAAAAATTCTCCCAACTGGACCAATAAGCAAGATCATAATGAATGGAGAAAAGGTTGGCATTTCAAAGTTTCATTTTACTAGAATTCACAATCAATGCCCATGAGAACAGCAGTCAAGAATTCAAAGGATGATTTGTACATTGGAGAAATCTTCAAAAGACCACTTTCAAAAACTTCTAAAACCTTTTAAAGTGTTAAAAAGGAAATATGTTCCCTAGGAGCTCTGGTAGCGTAGTGCCTAAGGCACTTGACTGCTAACCAGAAGGCTGGCTGTTCAAATCCACCAGCCACTCCTCAGAAAGAAGGTTGGGCAATCTATTTCTGTAGTGATACTGCCTCGGAAACTCAAGGAGGGGTCGCTATGAGTCAGGTCCGACTTGAGGGCAAATAACAACAACAACAACAATGGAGGACTAAGGTGCGCTTGACTCAAGCCATGATATTTTCAGACCCCTATATGCTTGTGAAAGCTGAACAATGAATAAGGAAGACTGAAGAAAAAATTATGCTCTTTAATTATGGTCTTGTCAAAGAATATTAAATAAGCTATGGTCTGTCAGAAGAATAAACCTGTCTCAGAAGAACAACCAGAGTTTCCCTTAGAAGTGAGGATATAGAGACTTTGTCTCAGGTATGTTGGACATGTTATCAAGAGGGATAAGTCTCTGGAGAAAGACTGTATGTTTGGTAAAGTAGAGGGTCAATGAAAAAGAGGAAGATACTCAATGAGATGGGTTGACACAGCGGCTGCAACAATGGGCTCCAACATAGCAACAATTGTGAAGATCGTGCAAGACTAGGCAGTGTTCCATTCTGTTATACGTGAGGTCAGTATGAGTCCGAGCTGACTCAATGACATCTACAAACAACAACAACAAAAAAGTAATATTAGATAATTTCAAAATTGTGTTTGCACCAATCTTTATGAAATTAATTAGCCTATAATATTCTTTTCTTACATCATTTTTCACAGGTTTTGGTGACAAGTTTATGATCACCTTTTAAAGGTATTAATACTTCCTTCATTCTCTTTACTAAAAGAACTTGGGTAAAATAGAAGCTATTTCTTCAGTAAACATTTAAAAGATTTTAATGACAAGGTCATCTGATCCTGGAGGACTCCCTGAAGGGAATATATTGAATAATAGATTTATTTTTTATATAAATTATGCGACTAATATTTTCAGTTTGGGCTACTGTCAGCTTTATTATTCCATGCTAATTACTAAATGTCAATCCATTATACAGTTGCACCACTTTTGTTTATTTATTCATCTGTGGATGGACTTTAGGGTTGATTTCAGTTTCTGGTTATTAGAATAAAAAGTCTTTTGAACATTCATGTGTATACATTTGTAAAGTGCTACTTGCATTCAGTAAATTCCTAGGAGTGAAATGGTTTAAACCTTAATTAGGTGTATGTTCAGCTTTTTGAGAATCCATATATATCTTAAATAAGTATGATTTAATTTTCCTATCAGCACTGAATGAGAGTTGCAGCCCTCATCTTCTCCTACATTTCAAATTAATCTTTTCTTTCACCTATATTTAGCTATTTCTATCAAAAGCAACTTTTTTAATTCATTTTCTGAATCTACTGAGATACTCATTTTGTTAATGTTTCAGTGTACTGATACGGTGATTTTTAAACTTTTTATTAATGTATATATAATGAAATTTACCTTCAAAATGTAAATTAGTATATTCACAATGTTATACCACTACCTAGTTTCAGAATATTATTTTCATCTGAACAATAAACCTCTATATCATTACCATTCACTTCCCCTTCCTTCCTCCTTCCATACTCTGGAAATCACTACCCTACCTTCTTTCTCAATGACTTTGCCTATTCTGGACATTTTATATTAATGAAATTATGCAATACTTGGTATTTTGCAAATGGGTTATTTCACTTAACATACTATTTTTTAGTAAAAGGGTTATTCATATTGTAGCATGTGTCAATAATTCATACTCAGTAATATTACTTTGTGTTAGGGCGATTTTCACTTTTTGCCTATTATGAATAATGCTGCCATGGACATTTGCATACACTTTAGTGTGTGGCCATATATTTTCAGTTCTTTTAGGTATATAACTAGTAACGAAATTCCTGGGACATATGGTGTTCTTTTTAAATTCATTACAATTAAGAAGTTTAACTTTTTTGAGGAACTGTCAAAATATTTTCCAAAGAGGCTACCAGTACTATATATTTCTGTTAGCAATGTATGAAGGTTTTTATTCACCATATCATCATCATAACTTATGATTACCCATCTCTTTGATAACAGCATTCCTATGGGTATAGTTTGGTTTGATTTTAGTGGGTGTAAAGTGGTGTATATTATAGTTTTGATTTGCAGTTCACTAATGAGTAAAAATTTTGAGCTTTTTTTTCACCTCCCAATTGGCCATTCATATAACTTTTTTGAAATATGTCTATTCAAATATTCTATCAATTAATTGGCTTACTTGTTTTTCGTTGTTGATTTATTAAAGCTCTTTATTAGATGCTAGTTGCTAGTAGCCATAAAATAAGCTATAACCTTATGTGTAACAGAATAAAATATTGCCTTGTTCCATGTGATTTTCACGATTGTTGATTTGTTTGAGTGCATTGTTGTGGTTATTGGTCAATCTGACTCATCGAGGGTTTTGCTCATTTTCATTGACTCTCCACTTCCAACCATGATGTTCTTTTTTAGTTATTGGTCCTTCCAAATTAAGTGAGTCAAAGTATCACCCTTTGCTTCTAAAGGATATTTTTGTATTTCTTTTAGGACTGCTTTGATCATTCTTTGGCAGCCATCAATATTCTTCACCAACATCATAATGCAATGCAGTGCCATTAATTGCTTAATATGGCCCTTGTAGCCATTGTCTGCAATGATGGAATCAAGCATAGCAAAGATTGTGGGGATGGTACAACACAGGACAGGGTTTTGTTCTGTTGTACATAGGGTCACTATGAATCAGTGTCCACTTGATGGTGCCTAACAACAATAACAAGAACAGTCATAGCCTTCTATTTCATGATGTATCACAAATCTTAGCCTCTATGCCTGTGGTTATGGTCCCATTTTGGGGTGTGCTGGACATCTGGGACATCTTTAACCTCTGCCTCACAGGAACCAACCATCTGCTGATCGTTCTAAAATACATTATTCAACAATTGGTTTAAGAATGGTGAAGTTTGCTGCAGTGGCCCAGACTCACTGGAATATGTGTTATTGGAAAAAAAAAAAAAAGGATAAATGGGAGAATGAGAAACTTTTGGTTTCTGGAAGGGATAAAAAGACTCATGTATTGAAGTATTGTTATGGTGCAATCAGTTACCCAGGGCAAAAATTATTCATGGAATTTAGGAGTGGTGTATCTAACTCCTGAGGAATTAGAAGTTGGATGCATATGGAAATAAAGAGTGACAAGGAAAAGGCAGAGACATACAATTCTTTTGTTGCTGTTATCACCAATAGTTTTGATGGCTAAGAAAAAGAATGTAAGTGTGGATTGTGGCACTGAACTAAGGCCAGATCCAGTCCAGTCAGAGTTAGGACCTCTAGTCTCATGGCCTACCAGGAAAGGAAAAATTGTGTTGGGACACAGGAAGTACCCATGAAATTGCAATCACCATGAAGGTAGTCCAGGAGGGAAACAGGAAAAGCCAAAAAACTATTGAAATTAGAGAGTATAGTGTAAAGGAGTTGCTTCCTCAGTTTCCTGAGGAACATATATGAAAATGAATTGTGAAAGTGACTAATTTAGATTCAGCATCTTTGGTTTTGAATGCTATAGAACGGAAAAGTATGTTTGAATTGATGTAAGACCCATAACTCACTATGGAACAGTCATGGATGATGATATAAGATCCACTTACACAGAAGATTAATTTGGAGGGGACAGTAAGCCTAGTAGACTGGATAACATTTTCAATGTTTGTTTACTCTGAGAATGGAAATTGTCCCAGTCCCTCTCAAAATACCTCATGGAACACTCCAGAGGAAGCAGCTAATATGCTGCTTATGCAAACCATGCTGAAATGGCTTTATGGTGATCAGGATATTCACCCAATGAGTATACCTCTTCCACAGGTCATGACAGACATGGTAATCAAGGGAGCCCCTTCCACATTGGCACTCCATGTAACTTTGTTACTTTGAAACAAAGCAACAATCAGAAAAGCTGGACTGTTGGATCTGATGACAAAGCTTTCCCACAGGGATCTTACAGATGCAAATGCCCAAAACCCCATTCAATGATCAAAACAAAATATACTGTGCCAATTTGGGCCACCAAGTTATGTTTCCTCAGACCAAAGAATACACTTTACAACCCATATAGTGTAGCAATGGGCCAAGAAATGGACATACCATATTGCATACTATTTCAGAGTAATTGTTTGATAGATAATTGGAATGTGCAATTGAAATATTTTTTTTTTCATTTGTGTGTGTTTACACTGAGCATGCGGGGGGAAAAGGGACTATCACCACTAGACAGATTCTTACATTTCTCTGGGGGATCAAAGAAGGGATAGGAAGGATGCTTGGTGCCACTGTACAATTCTTCCGCACATCATCTGAAATAGCTTTTTTCCTGCCAGAAGCTGTGGTCTCAGGTCCCAGGATTCTGCTACAGGGACAGGAGGCAGAGGTGATCCCTAAGCAAGAAATTCTAATTATACCCCTTGTTTTTGCTTTCTAGTGCTACTCTAACAGCTAATGCCACAAGTGGATAGTTTTAGCAAACAGAGATTTGTTCTCTTACAGTTTAGGAGACTGGAAGTGCCAGTTGTAGAGGCTGGATGAAGGCCCCTGGAACTTGGGCTTCAGCTCTGCCTCTAGCTCCTGGCCCACTGGAGCTGAAGGTGCCTGTTAACTCAGGCAGCTTCTGACTGCTGAGTCTGACAAACCTGAGTCTGACAAATAAAATGGCACCATACCCAAGAGGATCAAACAATATGGCACTGTCACTAGTTCAAGTCCAGAACAGTCCCAAGATTGGCAGACAACATGACAAGTCACTCACTGATGACTCAGCCAAATGCAGGATCCAAATATGCCAAAAACCTCAGCACCTTTCTCAAAGCTTCTTCTTAAACACTGGAAGCAGACCACATCCCTAAGGCAGCTACTCGGCTGCTCACAGCAGATTCCATAATGGAGTTGATTACCAGCCTCATGATGGGAAATACTACATCCAGCTGTCCAGCCACTCACAACCAGGCTTAGGCAAGTTGACACATAACCGTAATTACCACACCCCTGAACTTGTATGCCAGAATACCAAAAGGCTGAATGGGATGGATTCTATCTTCCCTCTATCTGGAAAAATTGGGGTTGACAGGGAATACTGCCATATTGCCCAGCAGTCACAATAGCTCAGTAGTGTTGTACCTGTGTAACCCTACCCAGCATTTGCTAGACTGGTCTTGCTACCAGCCATCTAGACTGGCACAACAGCTGAACCTGATGTCTCTTCCAAACCTGGAAAATTTAGGGTAAATATAAATGACAAATAAGAGAAATAATAGCTGAAGGTAAGGGAATGAATAAGTGGCTTATGCAACCAAAATAAATAAATAAACTCACTGCCATCAAGTCAAATCTGACTCATTGCAATCCCTCCTTGGTTTTCCCAGGAGGTATCTCTATGGAAGTAGACTGCTTAGTCTTCCTTCTGAGGAGTGGCTGTTGGGTTTGAACCACCAGCCTCTGATTAGCAGTCAAATGCCTTAGGCATGCAATGGGGAAAATCTAACATTATGCTGACACCTAAAGAGAGACTCAAAGCAATGGAATAATCTTCTCCCAATTAAATTTTATCAGAGGCCAGAAAGGTCATGATGAGACAAATTTTAGGGTATCTGATCACATCAGATGGAACTGACAGCAGACCTGAATGGTTGGTTCCTGGGTAATTACTTCAACTACTTAAGGATTATATTTAATAAAAGTTTGGGAGTGGTAAAATGATTGAGAGAGCGAGCTAATCCTTCAAGCATGAGTATTAAAAAGCCAATGGCTTGAAAAGCCAGAGAGTGGCCTGCAGAGCAGTGAATGGTTTAATATGGCCCTTCTAGCTGTGTTGTTGTTCTTGTTATGTGCCGTCGAGTTGGCCCCGACTCATAGCGACCCCTCCTTGGGTTTCTGAGGCAGTATCACTCTGGAAGTAGGATTGCCCAACCTTCCTTCCGAGGAGTGGCTGGTGGGTTTGAACCGCCAGCTGTCTGGTTAGCAGGCAAGTGTCTTAGCCACTATGCTACCAGAGCTCCCTTTCTAGCTGTAGTCCTCTATTTTGTGACATATTGTAAAACCTATCCTCTATGCCTGTGGTCATAGTCCCATTTTGAGATGAGATGTTTCTTGTGTTGTTGAGGTAGGATTAGGTTGGGATGTCTCATGAGTCTCTCCTTGCTGGAGAGTCACCACCCTTAGTTTTCCTTAAGCATATATGTCTTAATGCTCTGGAAAATATGCTCTCTTGCTCTGGATGCTGTATCTGGTTATTCATCATCTCACTTCCAGTTATTGAAACTTGATACAATAGCCAGTCATTTGCCCTGCTAATTGTGTTTCTCAGCCTCAGCAAACATGTAGGTGAAGAAAATCCTCAAGACCAATGCCTGACCCCTGGTTTTGGGACTTGTTTGCCTCCACAACTGCCTGAGTGATTTCCTTGGCAGTTTATGAGTTTGGTGAAACAAAATGCAGAACTCAAAAATGGGATGGAGAGAGCTGAGGAGAGGAAGAGGAGCTGATTATAGAGATGATGTAGTGTACAACAGTTTGGGAAAGTTAGATTTTGGAACATATGTAACACCAGCCTCATTGGGACCAGCTTTGTTCTGATCCTTCTAAACTAAATTAATCAAGCATGAAAACACATCAGCTCTTCTGGATACTAAATCCAGAATTATGTTGAGTTTATTCCAAATTATAGAGACCATGTAGGACAGAACAGGAGCTCTGCTCATGTATTGACTAAGGCATTTGACTCCTAACCAGAAGGCTGGCTGTTCAAACCCACCAGCCACTCCTCAGAGGGAAGGTTGAACAATCTACTTCTGTAGTGATACCACCTCGGAAGCACAAGGAGGGGTCATTATGAGTCAGATCCAACTCAGTGTCAGTGAGTTTAGTTTTTGACTTGATCAGACAGAACAGAATTGTTCATAGTGTTCCCATAGTGTTTCTAAGTCTGTAATCTTTACAGGAGAAGATTGCTACATCTTCCACTTGTGGAGCAGCTAATGGGTTTGAACCACTGATCTTCTACTTAGCAGGCAAGCACTTAACCTTTACACCACCAGCATTCCTTTCTGGATACTGTATCCTTATAAATATAACTTATTTGAATTCTTTCTCCTATATTGTCCTTTATATTTTATTTTATTGATATATCCTTTGAAGCACAATTTCTTTTTATTTAGTTTTGATGAATACAATTTATCTATTTTGGCTTTGATTGCTTGTCTTTTGAGGTCACACATTAAAATGTATTTTCTATTTCAACATCATGAATATTTGCAACTACATTTTAAAAGAGGATTAGAGCTTGGCTCCTATATTTTGGATATTGATTCATGTTGAGTTCATTTCTATGGCAGTATCCTTGTTGATATTGAAGAAGATTTGAATCACTTACTGATGAATATAAATATAGATTACACATTAACATTAAAAAAACAAAAATCCTCACAACTGGACCAATAGGCAGTATTATGTTAAATGGAGAAAATATTGAAGTTGTCAAGGATTTTATTTTACTTAGATTCAAAATCAATAGCCATGAAATCATCAGTCAAGAAATCAAATGAAATGCTGCCTTGGGAAAATCTGCTACAAAAGACCTCTTTCCAGTGTTGAAAGGCAAAGATGTCATTTTGAGGACTAATGTGTGCCTAACCCAAGCCATCACAGTTTTAATTGTCTAATATGCATTTGAAAGTTGGACAATGAATATGGAAGACTTAAGAAGAATTGCTACTTTTGAAGTATGATGTAAGTAAAGAATACTAAATAAACTGCCAGAAGAAAAATCTGCCTTGGAAGAAATACAGCATAATGCTCCTTAGGAGTGAGAATGGCATGATGTCATCTCACTTAAACATGTTATCAAGAGGGACAAGTCCCTGGAGGACAACATCATGCTTGGTGACATAAAGACTCAGTGAAAAGGAGGAAAATCCTTAAGGATATGTATTGACACAGTGGTTGCAACAAAGAGATATAGTAGAACTGAGCAGTTTTTTGTTCCATTGTACACAGGGTCACTATGAATTGAAACCTGGTCGATAGCATCTAGCAAAAATAACATGAGGCAATAGTTCATTTTTGTTCTTTGGAATGTAGATATTCAGTTGTTCTAGCATCATTTGTTGAAGACAACTTTTCACCATTGAATTATCTTGGCATTTCTGTTGAAAATCAATTGAATATAAAGTATGAGCTTATTCCTGGAAACTTAATTCTATTTCATTGGTAAAAAGATTTATCTTTCTGACAGAACTAAACAGTCTTGATTATTGTAGGTATGTAGTAAGTTTTTGAAATCAGGAGCTGTGAGTTCTCAAAATTTGTTCTTATTATAGATACTATTATGTTTTGTCTATATATTCTTTGAGTGTCCAGATAGATTTCGGAATCATCTTGTCAATTTGTGCAAAGAAGTCATCTTTAATTTAATAGAAATTGAATTAAATTGGTAGAATAATTTGAGAAACCTTGCCATCTTAGAAATATTTTCTTTCAATCTATTAGCACAGTGTATGTTTCTATTTATTTCAATCTCCTTTAATTTAATTCAGTACTGTCTTGTAGATTTCACTGTATGTTTTGCACTTATTTTGTTGATCTTAGTCCTAAGTATTTCTGATGCAATTGTATATACATTTGATTTAAAATTTCATTTTCAGATTATTCATTGTTAGTGTATAGAAATTGATTACTTTCATATTGATCTTATATTTTCATATTGTATCCTGTAAGCCTGTTCAACATGTTTGTTAGGTATAATATATATATATTTTTTTAACTTAGGATTTTCTGCATAAAACATCATTTCATTTGAAAAAAAATAGGTGGCATTTATTTATTTGCTTCCTTCCTTGCCTGCTTGTTTGTTTGTTTGCCTAAGTGCCCTCGCTAGAACTTCCAGTACGCTGTTGATATGGTGAAAATGATTATCCTTGTCATATTTCTGATTTTAAAGGAAAAGTTTTCAATCTTTCACCATTAAATATTATGTTATATATGAGTTTTGCGTGTTGCACTGTTGTTATTGTTATGTTAGGTGCTGTCACATTTGCTGTGACTCATAGAGACCCTACATACAACAAAACAAAACACTTCCTGCCAATATGGCCTCCTCAAAATCCTTCTACACCTGAGCCCATCATTGCAGCCCCTGTGTCAATTCACCTTGTTGAGCATCTTCTCCTTTCTCATTGACTTTCCCGAACATGATATCCTTCTCCAGGGAATGGTCCCTTCTGACAACATGACCAAAATAAGTGAGATGAAGTCTGCCATTCTCCCTTCTAAGGCACATTCCAACACTGTACTTCCTCCAGGAGAGATTTGTTTGTTCTTTTGGCAGTCTATGGTACTTTCAGCATTCTTCAACAACATCATAATCCAAAGGCATTAACTCTTCTTCAGTCTCCCTAATTCATTGTCAAGTTTTCACATGCATATGAGGAAATTGAAAATATCATGGCATAGGTCAGGTACACCTTTGTCTTCAAATCGATATCTTTGTTTCTAAGCACTTTAAAGACATCTTCTGCAGCACATTTTCCCAGTGCAATATGATGTCTGATTTTTTCATTGCTACTTTCATGGGTGTTGATTGTGATCCAAGTAAAAAGAAACCCCTAACAATTTCAAACTTTTCTCCATTTATTGTGATTCAGCTTATTGGTCCAGTTGTGAGGATTTTTTTTCTTTGTGTTGAGGTGTAACCCATACTGCAGACTGTAGTCTTTGATCTTCATTAGTAAGTGCTTCAAGTGATCTTCATTTTCAGCAAGCAAGGTTGTGTCATTTGCACATTGCAAGTCATTAATGAGTCTTCCCCAATCCTGATGTTGCACTCTTCTTCATATAGTCCAGTTTCTCAGATTATTTACTCATTATACAGTTTGATAATGTATGGTGAAAGGATACAACCCCAATTCACACCTTTCTTGATTTTAAACCTTGTAGTATACCTTTGTTCTTTTCAAAAGACAACCTTTTGGTCTATGTACAATTTTTTCATGAGCATGTTCTGGTTACCTAGTGCTTCTCTGACAGGAATATACCACAATGGGATGCTTGAACAAACAGGAGGCTATTCTCTTACAGTTTGGAGGCTTTAAGTCCAAGTTAAAAGTGCCAGGCTCTAGGGGTTATGTGAAAGACTTGGGCTTCAGCTCTGACTCTTGCTCCCAACCCACTGGAGCTAGAGGATTTTCTTTACTCAGACAGCTGCTTGTTGCTGAGGCTGACAAACCCAAGGTTGGCAAGTAAAAGGCACAGCCCCAGTGTTATCAAACCAAATTCACTGCTGTCGAGTCACTCCTCCTTGTATTTCCCAGGCAGCATCACTATGGAAGTAGACTGCTCAGTCTTTCTTCCGAGGAGTTGCCGGTGGGTTTGAACCACCAACCTTCTGGTTAGTAGTCAAATGCTTTTGGCACTGTGCCATCAGAGCTCCTACTCATTAATTCAAGTCCATTGAAAATCCCAAGGTTGGCAGAGCATGGTAGGCTGCCGAACAATGACACAGCTATACACAATGAGTAAGCATGCCGTAAGCTAGAGACTATCCCCAGAGCTGCTGCTTATATATGAGAAGCAGACCACATCCCTAAAGCAGCTACTCAGCTGCTTGTGGTAGTTCCCATCATGGAGTTGACTGCCAGTTTCATCATGGGGAATAATACCACCAGCTCCTCAGTCACTCAACCAGGCCCAACCAAGCTGATACAAAATTTTAACTACCACAAGCACAATGAAGTGTTATGGAATTCCTATTCTTTGTGATGTTATCCATAATTTGTTATGATCCACATAGTCAAATGCTTTTGCATAGTCAATATGCAAAAGTATTCTGTGCTTTCAGTCAATTTCCATCTGACATCAGAAATAATAGCTATCAATCCACATCTTCTTCGGAATGCACCTTAAATTTCTGGAAGTCTCCTCACAATACACTGCTGTAACTAATTTTAAATTATCTTCAGCAAAATTTTAGTTACATTTGATTTTAATGATATTGGCTTTGCAAAAATGTCCTTTATTAGATTAAGTTGTTGTTATTATTATTATTATTTAGATATTTTTTCATATAGAACATTTTTTTTTCAAATAATTCATCTGAATATACTGAAATAATCATGTGATTTCTGGCTTTTATTCTATAAATATTTTGCATCATAATGATACTTATATTTTGAACCAATCTTATATTCTGGGACATATACCATTGTAGCTTCTTTCTCTGAGCTTTAATTTCTATCAAGAACAAGAACGGCCTCATTTTTATTTGTTACTGCATTTAGTTTGTTAGTTATCTTGAGAATTTTTGAGTCTCTGTCACTAGAGTTGGATCCAACTCGTTGGCAGTGAGTATGTTTTTTCATAGATATAAATTTTTGTTTTGAGGAAATGGATTACAAGATGGTGGAAGGTGATGAGTCCATAATCCATGAGTTCAGTGACAGACTGGAAGTTAGGCAATCTTGTATCTCAAGTCCATAGGTAGGAAGGTGGA
This sequence comes from Orycteropus afer afer, assembly GCF_000298275.1. Lineage (NCBI taxonomy): Eukaryota > Metazoa > Chordata > Mammalia > Tubulidentata > Orycteropodidae > Orycteropus > Orycteropus afer. Next base: position 76,906 of record NW_006922001.1, on the reverse strand, counting down.
GAAGAAAGAGGAATTAGTGAAAAATATCTATTTCTACTACAGAGTCAGAATCTTCTCTTGGGAAAACCTCTGGGTTTGTTCTTGAAAACTTCAAATGATAGATGAAAGGTAATCTACATTTCTTAAGGCTGACTGATTAGATCCTAATAACAAATAAATACTTCATAGTAACATCTAGACTGATGTTTGAATAAACAACTGGGCACAATAGGCTAGTCTAGTTGACACATAAAATTAGCTATCAAAACACAAATCCCAATTGGAATGAAATTAGTAACTGTGGTTTCTTTCTCTAAGTTTTACTTTCTATCAAGAATGAGAAGGGCCTCAGGAAAATAGCAGATGGCTTTATCTACAATTTTCTTTGTTTTTCTGCCAGGGAACAAAATTCCATAGCCAGAGTGTGCTAACAAGATAAAGGGGACATATTTCAAAAGAAAATAAATTCTATGTGCCTTGAGAATAGCTGGAACTATTGTAAGTTGGGATGGCACTTCATTCATGACACCCTAAATCTTTAATGACAGACCATAAGAAAATAATCAGGGGTTGAATAATATTATTTAATGGAATAGAAATATTTAACCTTAGAAATGTTGATTTTTTTTTTTTTTTGAGTAGCCTTTCCTTTTTTTTTTCACATGAAAAAGATTGTATGAATTTTGTCCTGTTTAGTTGTTCAAGTTAGCTTCATATACTGGTCTGTACGAAAAAACAAAAACAGAATAAACAAAACCAACAAAAATGGTTTTCCAGTATTGGAAACATTTTAATACTCAATATTTTAATACTCAAACATTTTATTGAGGATGTAAAACTTTTTTAGCATTGTAGTTTCTCTTTTATGATTTATGGTTATTTAATTATAGATGTTTTGATTATGGCCTAATTTGTTAATTTATGTCATCTGTGGTACTATCTAAGGTATACTTAATCACACAGGGTATTACATCAGATCCAAGATCTCATTTCCTAAGAAAATAAATGTGATAATTAGCAAATTACCATTGAATCCACTGGTTTTGTCACATATCACATCACCCAGAAACTTATCTTCCTTATATAATAATAGAAATTATTTTGAAAGTGTGCTGAGGTACTTGCTAAGTTAGGGAAATGTGAGGTTGAGTATGAAAAAAGACCATTCCCAAAGCTGTTTCTTATATATAGGAAGCAGACCACATCCCTAAAGCAGCTACTCAGCTGTTTGTTGTAGATACCACCATGGAGCTGATTGCTAGTCTCATCATGGGGAATAACTACCACCTGCCTGCCCAGCCACTCAACCAGGTCCAACCAAGTTGACACACAACCCTAACTACCACAAGTTTGTATATCTCAAAATGGTTATGCTTCAAAAGAAAAAATCCATGAGTCAGTGTCATATTTTAGGGCATCTTAACTTTGAGATTAAGCTTTGCAACATAAAAACTACCAACACATTCCAAATACTAGAAATTCTAATCTCAGAACACAAAATCTTGGGATGATCTAGAAAAACAAATGCATTTTGTTCATTATTATTTAAGTTTCACTTACTGTTCAGTATATTCACATTGTTATAGGACAAAGGGGTTCTTGTCTGATGCATGAATGACCTAATCTACTCAAACCAGAGTTTGTGTGAAAGAAAAGTGATTTATTGTGGTGCAGCACAGCAAGGAGCCAGGGGAACTCACCCACATCTGCCTCTCTGAGCCAAAGCTTAATAGCAATGTACAGGGTTCAAAAATAAGGAAATTATACATATACAATCACATTCTAGGTAATCTAATGCATATTCAAACCAAGGCTTCTTTTGGACAGGAACTTGACTTTGGATCCTTTGCTTCTGATTGTCTTACCTGAACTTTAGGTTGCTCCATTTTGGTTCCTTCCAGTCTTCTGTTAGCATTTATGTTCTAGGATTGTCATCCAGGGAACACAACTCCTCTTTCCTGCACATGCTTGGAGGTTAAACTAGTTGTCTTTTCCTTAACCTCATATCGTCCTAGTTCCTGCAACACACAATGGTTAAGCACAAGCTGATACAGTGGTTTAGCATAAAGAGAGTGGGTTTAGAAATTCAGACTTTATGGTTCCAATCCCTCTTGAGTTGGAAATTTCTCAATCTTAGGGAACATGGGTGATGACCACTCTAGCTTCTTCCTGCCTACCAGAAACAAAGTCTAGGGTGTACAAATTCAAACTTGTTAGGCATCCTTGGTCATCCTACATTACTGTTAGCACAAATGGTCCCATAGCCTGCAATCTTTATAAATGAATCAGGTGATCAAATTTAGGAAACACGGCAAAAATAGGCAAAGGAAGAAAATAAAGGGGTGTTACAAAGGGTCATAATCATTGGAAATTTGGAAACCATGAGAAAAGTCTGGACTACCAGTCTGATTATTCATTCCCTGAGTAGATCCCTCGGGGTTTTGGCCTGTTAGCCATCTTAATAACTTACCTATTTCCTTATACTTAGCCAGAGGTAGTAAGCAGAAGAAATAAGGAATAAAGAAGACCGAAGAAGAATTGATACTTTTGAGTTGTGCTGGTGAAAAGCCAACTCAGTTACCATGGACTGCTAAAAGAACTAACAGATCTGTCCTGGAAGAAGTGAAGCCAGAATGCTCCTCAGAAGCAAAAATGGCCAGACTTTGTCTCACCTACTTTGGTCATGTTGTCAGAAGAGACCATTCCCTGGAGAAGGATGCCATTCTTGGTAAGATGGAGGGTCAATGAAAGAGGGAAAGGCCCTCCACAAGATAGATTAGCAGAGTGGCTGCAACTATGGGCTCAAGTATAACAAGGATCATGGGGTTGGCATGAGATCAGGGGGTGTTTTGTTGTTCAGTGAAGGTTCCTCAATTGTTACTCTGGATAGAGATGTTGATTTAGGGAAACACAATAAAAGGCATCCTTTAGGTCAAAAACTGTAAATTAAGCATATTCTCTGAGTAACCTGGTAAGCAAAATACATTGCTTGGGAACCATGGAGTGGATGTCCTCTACCACCTAGTTCATTGTACTCATGCCATGCACAAACCTATGCTCCCTGGTGCCCAGCATCCAGACTAGGAATATAGGAATGTTTTATGGTGATAGACAAGGCCAAATTAGCCCATAGACCAACAAGGTGGTTATCAGATTTTTGTTCCTTCTTTAGCTTCCATTTTCAAGGGGTGTGGCTTGAAGTTTGAGGCCTATGACCTGGATCCAACTTCACCTTAACTGGCATGGCAGCGAGAAATCTTACAGTTATTCCTGTGGCCCAAACTTTGGGGTTACCTGCTGTAAAACATCTTCAGGCACAGTCTCCAGGTTGGACACAGACAATTATAGAAGTGCCACTTGCAGGGCCCATGCTTGTTCACAATTCACCTACACCTGGAGTTTATCAACTGAGAAAGTAACTTGATCACTTACCTTAGGCAGCAGGTGCCAAAGAATGGCAATTGGGCATTCAGGCTCATATGAAAATCTATGAGTCAGCAGAGTGTCTCTAACCCTGCATTCAAGTAGTTGGAGGAAAACTTTTACACACAGTCTTGCCTGTTAACTCTAGTAAGATTCACCCTATTGAAGGAAAGGGGTACTACTGATTCATTTAGTACAGAAAATATTGATGCTGGTGTCCACTAAGAACTCTATAGTTTGGCTTCCCACTGTTATGACAACCCAAGTCTCCTTGTGAGAAATGAAAATAGGCCTTGTACACAATGGATTCCCAGAGCTGCATCAATCCTGGTCTGACCTAGGTGCTTACAATTTGCTGGGCCCTTCCTATGTCACTCATTTCATTCCAATGACCATTTTTCACACAATAAGCACACCACTGAGGATCTAGATTTACTGGGTGTCCTCTGGGTAGTTGGCAAGATCTTGGCGAGGGCCTTGAGGATTAATCACCCATCATGCATCCAAATGAGGACCTCTCTAGGCAATAGCTAGTAGCACAGCCTGCTGTCATATTTCCTTCTGTTTCTGCTTCTCCTGAATCTGGTTTCTGTTATTGAAAACCTTAAAGGCAATCTTTACAAGATTTAAGGTGTTCATACCTAATCCACTTCAGTTTTCTGCAATTATACCAAATATCAGGTACACTCTGACTCATAACCACCACTTGTCTGTCAGTTTGTCTTTCTGTGGTGGTATGAGTGTTTCTATGAGGCTGTGTTATGTCACTGATATTTCAAATACCAGCATGGTCACTCTGTGGTGGACAGGTTTCAGAAGAGCTTCAGAGGTTCAAGATGAAAATAGACTAGGAAGGAAGACAGGACAATCCACTTTGGAAAAAACTGGATACTTAAAACCTTATGAACAGGAGCAAAACACTGCCCAATATGTTATTGGGAAACTCTATAAAGATCTGTACAATGATGAATTCAAGCATAGCAAGGATTGTGAGAATGACACAGGACAGGGTGGTATTTCATACTGTTGTACATAGGGTCACTATGAGTCAGAGCTGACTCAACAGCATCTACAACAACAAAAAAATAGCTAATGAATTTTAAATTTATAAGCTAACATTCTGTGCATCATCAGAGTCAGTGTCAGTGTGCTGATGACATTCCTCATACATTGTTGTTGTTGCTGTTATGTGCCATCTAATCAGACCAGACTCAGATCTACCCCTCTTTGGGTTTCCAAGGTGGTATCACTATGGAAGTAGATTGCCCAACCTTCCCTCTGAGGAGTGGCTGGTGGATTTGAACAGCCAGCCTACTGGTTAGCAGTCAAATGCCTTAGGCATCATGCTACCAGAGCTCCCCCTCTCTCAAAATGCTGATGTATTTTCCTAGGGTCACTGTTGGACCTCTTAAACTTTATTCATATTTATTTGCTTAGGAGACCCTTCTTCAGGCCCACAGTAATGCATTCCTTCAGGTGGTTTAACTTAGCAAATTTTAGGGTTGTTGGTGTCCAACCTGGATAAGTGTCAAGGACAGCTTGCCCTCAAGGTCCTCTACAGGGATTTTGAGGTGGTAAATTGTGAAGATGCTGACAAAGATACAGAAGATAATCCTGGAACCCTGAGCTTTGAAAGGAACTATACAGAAGTGGATTAGGCACAACTAGTGGAAAAACCAGAACCTCAATGAGTAAAGGACAGTCAGAGCTGTGGACTGTCAGCTACTCTGATGAGACCAAGAGCCTGAATATTTCCAAGTGGTGTTGGGACCTGAGAATTGACCTAAAGATCAGTCCTGGTCACCAAGGGCTTCAGGGACAATGGCTCTGGTGGCCTATGAGTAGGAAAGGAAACAAGGAGGGAGACAACCTGAGCTGTGAACTTTCTGCTGTCCAGAGGGTACAGCCATTTTGATTGTTTACACAAGGCAGCCATTTTGGATATTTAAAGTAATGACGTTCTCATTCGGATTTCAGGGACCTAAGAACAGGCTCTGCTTGCCAGGGACAGCAAGGACATATGAGAGGCTGACAACAGGAAAGGAGACAGGCGGTGAGTGTATAATGTCTGTCAACTAGTGAATAAAGGAGCACAGCACAGTACCCTGCCTGTATAGAAAACACACAAAGAAAACAAAAATTCTGGGTGAGTCACTCCAACATATAATCACCAATTAAATATAAAAACAAAAATATCACAATGCCTCAAAGACAACAGAGCATCACAGTCCACACAAAGAAGCAAGATAAGCAGGAGAAACAAGGGACCAGGATAAAGACCCAAAACACATCCCTGAGGAAGATGCAGCATTGGAGCTCCCTGATAAAGAATTCAAAAGAAATATATTTTGGTATCTTCAAAAGATTGTGAGACAGACCAGAGAAAACCCTAGAAGAAATATGGAAGAAAATACAAGAACAAAATGACAAAAGAAATGAAAAATTAGAAATGATTCTAAATCTACAGATAGAAATCCAGAAGACTAATACTAAATTGTCAGAAATAGATACCACATTGAAAGAGCAAAGGAGTAGAATTGATGCAATGGATGATAGAATTAAAGAGATTGAAGACAAATACCTGAATACTTATTTGTAAAAGGATCAATCAGAAAAAAAAGATCAAAACAAAATGAAGTGAGAATATATCCATTCAAGAAGTCCAAAGAACCCTAAACAAGTTAGACCCCAAACGAAAAACACCAAGACATATCATTATCAAACTCACCAAAACCAAAGACAAAGAAAGAATCATGAGAGCAGCAGAGGAAAAATGAAAAGTTACCTACAAGCGGCAACCAATACAACTAAGCTCAGATTTCTCAACAGAAACCATGCAGGAGAGAAGACAGTGGGATAGTATATATAAAACACTGAAAGAGAAAAATTTCCAACCAAGAATTATGTACCCAGCAAAATTGTCCCCTCAGAAATGATGGTGAAATTAGGACATTTCCAGATAAGCAGAAATTAAGAGAATTTGTTAAAACCAGACCAACCTTACAAGAGATTCTGAAGGGACCACTTTGAACAGAGAAGCAACAACAATGAACAACAACTGACCATTAACACACATGATGTTATAACCCAGAAACCAACTCAGCCATGGAAGTAGCCAAAGTAAATAAGCCTACAAGATTGTAAACAGGGAACCAGAGACACCAACCAACAAATGAGGACAACTATAAACCAAACAGAGGTAAAAAAATCTGTGTTGTTACAGAAGTTCTAGATGGTAGAGACATCAAGACAACTACAAGATAGAATGAACTGTTCTAAACTTGGGAAGAAAACTACAAATCACAGGGTAACCTCAAAGAAAAATGGTAAAACTTCACATCAAAATAAAAAAGAGGACCAGCATAAATATTCAGCAAATACTAAAACAATAACAATGAAAGAAGTGATAATATGATTTCATAAACAAAATGAGCTCAGCATAGAAAATTAAATGGAACAAAGAAATCAACACAATGGAAAAAGCACATGACAAAAATGACAGCACCAAATTCATATTTGCTGATAATTGCATATCTGGCAAGGGATTTATCTCTACGATTGGTGGAGGATTCCAATGCCTCAACACCAAAGGAATTAACAACCCAATTGAAAAATGGGCAGAAGATATGAATAGACACTTCTCCAAGGAGGATATTCAGGTGATCAGCTAATACATGAAAAGATGCTCACAATCATTGGTCATCAGAGAGATGCAAATCAAAACAACAATAAGATATACTGTCTCACTCCAGCACTGATGGCAAGGTTCAATGAGACAGAAAATGACAAATGCTGGTGAGGATGTGGAGAGATTGGGACTCTTATACACTGCTGGTGTGATGTGAAGAGACACAACCACAGTGAAAAACAATATGGCAATTCCTTAGAAAGTTGGAATTGAAGATACCATTTGACTCAGCAATCCCATCACTAGGGATACATCCTAGAAAGGTGAGGGCCAGGATAGGAACAGATACCTGCATGCTCATGTTCATCACAACACTATTTACAATAGCAAAAAGATGGAAACAACCTACATGCCCATCAGTGGAAGAGTGGATGACCAAACTATGCTACATACATATACCGGAATGCTATGCAGCACTAAAGAATAATGTAGAGTCTACAAAACAATGCATAATATGGATGAATTTGGAAGACATTATGCTGAGTGGAATAAGTGAATCACAGAAGGACAAATATAGTATTAGTTTGTTATTGTAGAGGTTCCAGGAAAGGTTTATATATGAAGGGAAACTTTCTTTGTTGGTTGCCAGGAGTTGGAGGGGATGAAAGGGAACACTGCAAAAAAAAAAAAAAAGCATTAACCCATGTCACTTTAGTTTTGTATATTTCAATATACATAAATTATATTTCAATAAAATGCATTTAAAAAATAAGAATTATATTTAGGTACTTACAAATGATTGACAGATCAAGAACAGCACCGGCAACATTAAGGAAAACATAGAAAAAGCCCTAGAACTATTTCAGAAGAAAATACAAGAAAAAAATACAAAATAAATGAAAAATTAGAAATAATATAAAATCTACAGGTAGAAATACAGAAGATTAATACTAAATTTTCAGAAATAGGTAACACATTGAAAGGGCAAAAGAGTAGAATTAAATTGATGGAAGACAGAATCCATGAGATCAAAGAAAAATACCTGAATACATCTTTGGAAAGAGATCAATTAGAAAAAAGCTCAAAACAAAATGAAGAAAGCCTAAGTTTCATGTGGGATACCATCAAAAAATATAATCTACATGTGATCAGAATTCCAGAACAGGGAGAAAAATGAAAACCATTGAGAAAATTGTCCAAGATTTGTTGGAAGACAACTTCCCTGATATGATGAAAGATGAGAATATATCCATTCAGGAAGTCCAATGAACCCCAAACAAGATAGACCCCAAAAGAAAATCACCAAGACATATCATCATCAAACTCATGAAAACCAGACAAAGAAAGAATCCTGAAAACAGCTTGGGAAAAATGAAAAGGTATCTACAAAGCCCAACCAATAAAAATAAGCTGTGATTTCTCAGCAGAAACCATGCAATTGAGAAGGCAATGGGATGGGATATATAAAACCCTGAAAGAGAAAAATTTCCTATCAAGAATTATATACCCAGCAAAATGGTCCCTCAAATATGATGGTGAAATTTGGAGATTTCCAGATAAGCAGAAATTAAGGGAATTTGTAAAAACCAGACCAACCTTACAAGAGATACTAAAGGGAGTCCCTTGAACAGAGAACCAATAGTAGCAAACAATAACTGACCATTAGAATACCAGATGACATAACCATGGAACCAGCACAGCCATGGATATATCCAAAGTAAAATAAGTTTACAAGATTGTAAACAGGGAACCAGAGACAACAATTGGCAAACAAGGATAACTACAAACCAAAAAGGGGAAAAAAATAGTGCACTTATAGAACTTCTAAATGGTGAGGAAGTGAAGAGAGTTGAAGATAGAATGAACTTTTCTAAACTCAGGGAGAAAATTATAAGTCACAGGGTAACCTCAAAGAAAAATGATAAACCTTCACATCACAATAAAAAAGAGGACAAGGACAAATATTTAACAAAAACTAAAACAATAGCAACAAAGGAAATGATAACATGATTCATATACAAAATGAGCTCAGCACAGAAAATTATATGGAACAAAGAAACCAGGAACACCATGAAAAAACACAATAAAATGACAGCAATCAATTAATGTTGTTGTTGTTGTTGTTATGTGCCGTTGAGTCAGCCCCAACTCATAGCGACCCCTCCTTGGGTTTCCGAGGCAGTATCACTACGGAAGTAGGATTGCCCGACCTTCCTTCTGAGGAGTGGCTAGTGGGTTTGAACAACCAGCCGTCTGGTTAGCAGGCAAGTGTCTTAGCCACTATGCTACCAGAGCTCCCATATTGGTCAATAATTATACTGTATGTCAATGGATTGAATGCACGACTCAAGAGTTGAAGACTGGATAAGAAAACAGAACCCATCAATATGCTGATTGCAAGAGACACAATTTAGAGAGAAAGACAAAAACAGAACAAAAATCAAAGGTTGGAAAAAGATTTATCATGCAAATGGCAACCGAAAAAGAGCAAGACTGTCAAAATTAATTTCTGATCAAATTGACTTTAAGAGAAAAAACACCGTAAGAGACAAAGAAGGTCATTATATAATTATTAAAGGATAAGTTGAACAAGAAGATAAAAACCATTTATAATTAACTATAATTATCTGAGGAGCTCTGGTAGCATAGTGCTTAAGGCACTTGACTGCTAACTAGAAGTCTAGTGGTTCAAACCCACCAGCCACTCCTTGGAAGGAAGGTTGGGCAATGTTCTTCCGTAGTGATACTGCCTCGGAAACCCAAGGAGAGGTCGCCATGAGTCGGGGCCGACTCCACAGCATATAACAACAATGGCAATCTGGTAGAAGGGTTCTGATTATTCAAGACTGCTTTTAACTTTTATGACGTGGAGCCCTCTATGATATGGGCACTGAAACTAAAGCAAGTGTAGGAAGAAGGATTAGTAATGTATAGAAATATTTTTAGAGAAATGAAAAAGCAAAAAAGTCAGGCAGAAGTGATGATGCATGTCTGTAAAGTTACACTGAGTGTGCCTGCCCCTTACATCTCTTCCACCAGCCTCTGTCACCCCTGAAACAGCACACCCAAAACCCAAGCCCTCCTCTTCCTTCTCCTCCTCACTCTGTTCAACATGTAGATGATGAGAATGAAGATCTTTATGATGACACACTTCTACATGATTAATAATAAATAATCATCATGCTGCACAGTAAATAACCTTATCTGTTGTGTATGTGTGTGTGTGTGTGTATATATATCATACACACACATACACACACACACACACACATATATATATATAGCAATTTATAGAGTTCAAAACAATTTGTAGAGTTCAGAATAAGAAAATTATACATATTCAATAATTTTCAAGGAAATCAAATGCATATTCAAAGCAAGGTGGGGACTTATTTTTGACAGGAACTCCCCTTCAAACATGCACTTCTGAATATCTTCCTTTAATTTTAGGTTGAAGTATTTCGGTTCATTTTGATTTTCTGCCAGCCCTGTGTTCTGGGCAGGTCATCCAACAGACACAAATCTTTACTGAGCATGCTTGGGGACTAAGACTAACTAAAACTAATTATTGTCTTTTCCTTTGGTGGTTCAAACCCACCAACCATGCCTCAGAAGGAAGATGGGGCAATCTACTTCCGTAGTGATACTGCCTCGGAAACCCAAGGAGGGGTCGCTATGATTCAGGTTTGACTCGACAGCACATAACAACAACAACAACAAAAGGGGGGTAGTCTGCTTCCAGTATATATCAATATGGCGGGAATGCTCTCTAGCTATTCACTTCATCTGGATTCTGCATGTGGCTTGGCTTGTCATAATCTAACCTCTGTTCTTTGGATTTGAGCCAGGAGCCTGCCATATTCTCTGCTGATCTTGGGAATTGTTAGCATACAAAGCCTGTGAAATCAGGAAGAGTGTACATCAGGGTTCCATCATTTCACCATTCTTATTCAATCTATATGCTGTGCCAATAATCCAAGAAGCTGCACTATATGAAGAAGAACATGGCATCAGGATAGGAGGAAGAACAATTAACAACCTGCGATATGCGATGATGCAACCTTGCTTGCTGAAAGTGAAGATGACTTAAAGCACTTACTGATGAAATCAAAGATTACAATCTTCAGTGTGGATTACACCTTAACATAAATAAAATGAAAATCCTCACAACTGGACCAATAAGCAATATTATAATAAATGGGGAACAGAATGGAATTTTCAGGGAATTTGTTTTACTTGCATCCACAGTCAATACCTGTGAAAACAGCAGACAGGAAATAAGATGTTGACACTTGGCAAATCTGCTGCAAAAGAACTCTTTAAAGTGTTAAGAGGTAAAGATGTCACTTTGAAGATTAAGTTGCCCCAACCCAATCCATGGTATTTTCAATCACCTCATTTGCATGTGAAATCTGGACAATGAATAAGGAAGACCCAAGAAAAATGTATGCCTTTGAATTGTAGTGTTGGCAAATAATACTAAAAATACTTTGAACTGCCAGAAGATACAAATCTGTCCTAGAAGAAAGCAGTCATAGAAACATAGAATGTTGAAACTCTTTTAATTGATTTATTTCTGCATTCCACTTTTCAGAACTGAGTAAAACATAGAGCTTCTGAGGTCAGTGGAATGATTTTTGTAGTTTACTGTCTAATGCATAAAGTTTCCCTATAGAATTAATTAAAATATGATTCAATTTGGGAGATCAATTGGATTTACACATTTTTTATAAATGTAAAATGTTATGTCATTATTTTAAGTAATAAAATTACAGGAATACACATTTCAAAATTAACTGTACATAAGAGTATACTTGAAACACAATAAATGATACATTCATATTAGTCAAATAAAACATTCCACTATCTTTTTTGTCTATTTGGATGTTAGATGTAAACATTTGATGCATATAGGTAGGGGCACATTTATAGATGTGTGTGAGAAACCAGATATAATATAGCAGGGACTCAGAAATTTTTGAACTTCTATCCCTAACTTGGAAGTACCTGGAGATTTGTATGACCATCTCACTGTCAGTCTCTTCAACTTGGCCAACAATGAATTTCACTAAGCATACAATCTCCTGGAAGGAGAAGTAAATGGGGTTTGACAATTATAAACTATATAGTATCTCTATACAGGAAAATGGACAGAAGTATGTATGATATAAGTTCAATGTCTATTTAAAACAGGAGTGAATAAACCAATGAATGAGAAGTAATACATGGTAAGGAATGTCTTGAAGCAAGACTACAGAGGAAAAATTATCATACATTTGCTTGAACAATTTCTCTTAGAAAGATCAGCACTAGGCCGGTCCCCATGAGGCGGAGGTCAAAGATGTCCCAAATGTCCAAACTACCATGCCACTCCATCATTTCAGACATTAACTCCTCCTCCTCCTCCCAATAATTTCCCCAGTCTTAGGGTTCTGTACTTCGCTGTAATGCCTCACAGAACTCACAGACACCCAAGGGTTCGTCTCACGTAGTAGTGGTGGAGGCTGGCAGGCTGGCGAGTCCCAGGTCCGTGAGTAGGTCTGGCGGATCCTCCCAACTCTCGGGGTTTGACGAACCTCGATCGGCAGATTGGATGACGGCTGCTGTCCCAAATCCAGGGGTGAGATGAGGATGATCCAAGACACAAAGCCGGAGCAAGAGGAGAGCGAATCTTCCCAGGAGATTATACCCTCTGGGAAGCTAAGGGTGGTGATTCGAATTATACCCTCCAGCAAGGCAGGACTCAAGATACATTCCACCTGTGTTGCCCCAACAGAATTAACCTAAATCCCATCACAGAGTTGATTGCCAGTCATTATAGGGAATGACTACTATCAGCTGCCCAGCCAAGTTGATACCTGACCTTAACTACTACAGCACCCCAAACAGGCATGGATAATGGAATTTACAAAACATCACAGAATGGAGGATAATGGCTAGAAGGGCCACATCAAGCAATTCACTGCAACATTATTTAAATTTACTAAAAAATAGGAAAAAAAAAAACATGGAAAAATATATGTGAATGTGTACTCTCTGCTAGTACAAATTATCCATGAGAACTATAAAATAACAATATTGTAAATATATCTGGAGATCATTTTTGCTTTCCTTTCTGAAATGTTATCAAATAATAGACTTATTTTTCTCCATAAATCTCAAAATAGATTCAGAAATAAAAGCACATTAAAGGAAGACAGATATATATTATGTTTTCTACTTCTTAAATATACAGATTTATTTTTCATGCAAATTGAATTATTTCCAAGAAAGCAAAAGAGAACATGAAGAAGAATAAAGTTTTACGTGTAATATTTGCTGTAATCTCATTACCTGCATTTGGAGTTTTCCGTTTTCTTGGGAGAAGCTATTATCCATTTCACTTAAATTCAAATATATTGCATATAATCATGAGATTTCATTGCACTTTTATTTGATGTGTACAGGCTCTCATATTCAGATATCAAAGGTTGTATATTTCTGGGACTAATAATACTTGTAAAAGCATATATAATGATTTTCTTGCATTTACTGTTTTCTTACCACCGTGTTTTAAATAAATATTCCTTAATTTTTTAAAAGTCCAGAGTGGCCAGGTTCTTGGTTTGACTAGTCCAAGACTTGTTGCTATCGTACAAATGATCAACATTATATTCAATTGCATTGGTTGGGAATTCTCTTTGTTTATTTTTAAAATATCTGATTTAATATACCTTGATGGACAAAAAAAGAAGCTGCAATGGTTAAGTGTTCATCTTCCAATGAAAAGGTCTACATTTCAAAGCCACCAACCTTTCCATAAGAGAAAGATGTGGCAGTGTGCTCCCACAAATAACACAGCCTTGCAAACCCAGTGAAGCAGTTCTAGTCAGGTCACTATGAGTTAGAATTAACTTGAAAGCAATGGGTTGGGTTTTTGTACAAACACATATTGTTTATTAACATATAAGGACAAAGACTGCTTATTAAAAATATAGAAATAAAATTGTTTATATTTTTTATAATTTGTTAATAGTACATCTATAAAACCAAAAATATATTGACTCTTGATGGATTGCTGAAAGGACAGCAAACTTATTTGGACCAAATTTTTTTGTAGAAGCTGACATCTCACATTTTAATTGAATGCAAATGGTGCATTCAGTATGCAAGGCACCATTCTTTGAACAATCTTGAAAAAGATAAAAAGAAGACTCTATGTTCAGAAAATAGCACATTAAGAAGCTGTGTATAGCCTACTTATGCCAGTAAACTAGTATTATGCGTGTGTTAGCAGACCACCTCAGTGGACGAGATATATTATAATCAGGATGTTTATCATACATAATTACTGAACAGGAGCTGTTTTATATGGAACTGACAAGCATGGATCTGTAGCTCTAGATTTATGTCTTTTTGCGTTCCTAAGCTGAGCTTGTTACTTAGTATACCAGCAGAAGCAGATGGACTACCCTCCAGAGTACAATAGAACAATGCAGAATTTTGCAGGGAGAAAGTTTCCTCTAGCCAAACCATTGAATTACAAGCGGCCAGAGTGAGGAATCCTATAACTGACCAAAAAAACTCCTGGTCACATTTAAAATCTAATTGATATATCTCATACCTGACAAGCAGAACACTTAAAAAAAAAAAAATAGGGGATGGGGGAAGAAAGAACTTTTATAAGGACTGGCACAAACTAAGCTATACTGAATAATGGTTGAAAGGAGAGACTTCAAGGCTGCTTCTTTGTGTCAATTTGACTTTAGATATATTTATTTACTTCTTTTCCACAAAAAATTGATACTGTCATGAAGATTAAATGTGTGAAAATTGAAAAGTAAACTCCATGAAATATTAGGCTCCAATTATTATTCTGATATTCTTTCTGAGGAAAAATTTTGGAGTTTGAGACTTGCCCCAAATTAACCCAGCTAGTAGGAACAGAGTGAAAGATAACTCAGTTATCCATTGCTGTATAGTGAATCATCCTAAAACTTAGTGACTTAAAACAAGAAAACTTATTTTTCATGATTTTTTTCATTGACTAAGCATTTCTTCTGGCGGTCTCACTCGGGGGCACTTTGCAACTGCATTTCTATGGTAGGTCATCTGGAGGTTATACACAGCTGGAAAATCTCAGATTGGAAGAACTCTGTTTCAATGTTGTTATTTATTTCTAAGTTTTTATTATGATTTGGGTGAAATTTTATAGAGCAGATTCATTTTCCATTCAACAGATTATACATATTTTGTTTTGTGACATTGATTATAATCCTCACAGTGTAACAGCTCTCCTCCCAATTCCTCCCTGTGGCTACTTTTCCCTGTATCCTTGCCTACATATTTCTGCATCCCTACATTTCTCCTGATGCAAATGCTGCTCTTCTGATCTGCCATGGTTGATTGTTGTATGGAGTGAATCTCCCTGGTACAGTTGTTTGGTTCATAGACATGTCTAATGTTTGCCTCAGAGTTGACTTGGCAGAAGGGGGTTCAATGCCAGGCCTGAAGTGTACCTTGGAGCCATAATCTCAGGGGTTTTATTAGTGTCTATCCAACCAGTAAACTTGGTCTTTTTTTATGTTATGTTATTTATCTATGTATTTATTTATGTTGTGCCACTTGTCTTTTTTTTTTTTTTTCCTCCACTCTATCCAGAGATCAACTCTATCCAGGATCTCCAAATTTGACCCTTTCTGAATGATTGGCTTTGGTAACCAGGCACCAAATAGTTCTTCTGGTCTCAGGGTCATATAGGCTGAGATTCTTATAATGCATTGTTGTTGTTGTTGTTATGTGCCGTCGAGTCAGCCCTGACTCATAGCGACCCCTCCTTGGGTTTCCGAGGCAGTATCACTACGGAAGTAGGATTGCCCAACCTTCCTTCCGAGGAGTGGCTGGTGGGTTTGAACCGCCAGCCTTCTGGTGAGCAGGCAAGTGTCTTAGCCACTATGCTACCAGAGCTCCCAATATAATGCATTAGTACTTTGGATTGTTTCCATGGATATTTTATTTTCTTCACTCTTATTTGCACCATAAGAGGGGAGTCCAACAATTGCATTGTAGATAGTAGCTTGTAAGCCTTTTAGACCCCAGTCACTATTCCTTGAAGTAAAATATGGAACAATATTTTTGTGTACTGTGTTGTGCCAATTGAGGTTGATATCCCCCATGACAACATTCTCCAAACTGCAGGCTCAGTGGCTCACTCCAACGTTCTTAGTTGTGGCTAAGTTTTCCTATCTTTGCCACCTGTTTACTTTATACTTTATATGGACATTTTTACAGTATGTACAAATACATATATAGAAATATCATCTGCCAAACCTACATGGTTGTCAGTATGTTCCTGTCAGCCTATCCACTCCTAATATTCTTGCCTCTCTACTGATAGATCCATTCATAGATTACTCTTTGCTATTATTGAGAATGCAGTATTGTATATGCAGTAGTATTTACCCTTTTTTCAGTATTTTCATTCATGGGTGCTACATGGCTTGTTTTTCTCAGGCTTCTAAGGAGGAAAGTCCCCAGTGTACAAACATCTTATCACACCTCTACTTGTCTCACATTTGCTGATGTCACTTTGTCCAAATAAAGTTACATAGGTAAGTGCATAATAAAAATGTGAGTGGACTACCTAAGGATTTCAACAATGGGAGGTTAAGTTTCATTAGAAACTATAAGTGAAAAAATTTCTACACTCATGTATTCACTAAGGAGCCCTAGCCATCTGATGGTTAAGTGCTGGGCCACTAACAAAAGCTTGTTAGTTCTAACTTACCAACCACTCTGTGGAAGAAAAGATGTGGCAATCTGCTCCTTTAAAGATTATAGACTAGGACAATCAACCATGGACAATCAGAAGGGCAGCATTTGTGCAGGGAGAATGCTAGGGAGGCAGGAATGCATAGGTATATATATATA
>NW_006922001.1:58364-59786 GCF_000298275.1 Orycteropus afer afer | reverse complement strand
ATTGTCAGCCTCAGGGATCCAGATGAGGAGAGGGAACTCAGGCACACCCAAAGCAACAGGGTGGGAGAGTGGGAGAAAGGAGATAAAAAAGCCAGGGACTCGGACAGAGAGCACTCAGCCACAGGGATCCAGGTGAGAAGAGGAACTCAGCTATGCCCAAAGCAGCAGTGTGGGAGAACAGGAAAACGGGGATTAAAAGCCAGGAACACAGACAGAGGAGTAGTCAGCTGCAAGGACCCAGGTGAGGAAAGGAACTCAGGCACACCCAAAGCAACAGGGTGGGAGAGCGAGAGAAAGGGGACTAAAAGGCCTAGGAATCTGGACAGAGGAGGAGTCAGGCACAGGGAACCAGGTAAGGGTGGTATGAGAGGTTTCCAACAGAGAGACAAACCTGTTTGTTGGTTTGTCCTAATGTGGCGACGTGTTGATAGGAGCTTTGAGACTGAGCCACTGGTGTTTCTAACCCAGCGGGATGCACGTGGTGCACAGGTATCAGCCCAGCTTACAGACTGAGACAGACTAGAAAGAAGGAAGAGGCTGTCCATTTCTCAAATAATTGGCCAGGGAAAACCTTATGAATAACAAAGAAACACTGTTTGATACATTACTGTGCAACTTTATGAATAGTCTAGTTAGGTTAGAAGGCTCTGAAAATGTGACTGGGAAAGAGCTGCATCATCTGAGTAAACTCAACCTTACTCCTATGGATGAGATAAAGCTTTCGAGACCTACATTTGCTGATGTGGCCCCACTCAGATTGAAGAAAAACAGTTGCAGACATCCATTAATCATTGGAACATGGAATGTATGAAGTATGACTCTAGGAAAATTGGAAGTTGTCAAAAATAAAATTGAACGCATAAAGATTGATAGCCTCAGCATTACTGAGCTGAAATGGATGGATTTTGGCCATTTTGAATCAGACAACCATGTGATTAACTATGCTGGAAATGACAGTTTGCAGAGGAATTATTGGCATTCATCATCACAACGGATGTTTCAAGATCTGTCCTGAAGTACAATGTTATCAATGATAGGATAATATCCATACGCCTACAAGGAAGACCAGTTAATATGACTATTATTCAAATTTATGCACCAACCACCAAAGCCAAAGATGAAGAAATTGAAGAATTTCATCAACTTCTACAGTCTGAAATTGACCAACATGCAATCAGGATGCATTAATTATCACTGGTGACTGGGATGCAAAAGTTGGAAACAAAGAAGAATCATCAGTAGTTGGAAAATTTGACCTTGGTGACAGAAATAATGCTGGAACTAACATGGTAGAATTTTGCAAGACCAACAACTCATTCATTGCAAACACCTTTTTTCAACAACACAAACGGCGGTTGTACACGTGAACTTCACCAGATGGAACACACAGGAATCAGATTGACTACATCTGTGGCAAGAGGC
>NW_006922001.1:55960-57504 GCF_000298275.1 Orycteropus afer afer | reverse complement strand
TGCCCCATTGGAGGCACTCACTCGGTTATGCCAAGAGATTTGGAAGACAGCTACCTGGCCAACTGACTGGAAGAGATCCATATTTATACCCATTCCAAAGAAAGGTGATCCCACAGATTGTGGAAATGATAGAACAATATCATTAATATCATGGACAAGTAAGATCTTACTGAAGATAATTCAAAAACCTTTGCAACAGTATATTGACAGAGAACTTGCAAAGGTGCAAGCTGGATTCAGAAAAGGACGTGGAACAAGGGATATCACAGCTGTTGTCAGATGGATCTTGGCTCAAGACAAAGAATACCAGAATGATGTCTACTTGTGTTTTATTGACTATGCAAAATAATTTGATTGTGTGGATCATGACAATTATGTATAACATCGAGAAGAATGGGAATTCCTGAGTACTTTATTGTACTCATGAGGAACCTTGACCAGGAGGCTGTGGTTCGAATGGAACAGGAGACACTACATGGTTTAAAATCAGGAACGGAGTGTGTCAGGGTTGTATCCTTTCCCTACACTTATTCAATCTATATGCTGATCAAATAATCCGAGAAGCTGGACTATATGAAGAAAAAACATGGCATCAGGACTGGAGGAAGAATCATTAACAGACTGTGATATGCAGATGATACAATTTTGCTTACTGAAAGTGAGGATGACTTGAGGCACTTACTGATGAAGATTAAGGAACACAGTCTGCAGTATGGATTACATCTCAATATAAAGAAAACAAAAATCTTCACAACTGGACCAATGAGCAGCATCACATTAAATGGAGAGAAGATTGAGGTTGTCAAAGAATTCATGTTGCTTGGTTCTACAATCGATGCCAGTGGAAGCAGCAGTCAGGACATTAGATGACATGTAGCATTGGGAAAGTCAACAGTGAAGGAACTGTCTCAAGTGCTGAGGAGTGAGGATGTCTCCTTGAGGACTAAGGTGCACCGGACAGAAAGCCATGATATTTCCAAATGCTTCATTTGCATTTGAGAGCTGGATAATGAATAAGGAAGACTGAAAAAGAGTTGATACTTTTGAATTGTGGTGCTGGCGAAGAATGCTGAAAGTACCATGGACTATTAAAAGAACTAACAGATCTGTTCTGGAGGAAGTGCACAGAAAATGCTCCTTGGAAGCGAGAATGGCCAGACTTCATCTCACCTATTTTGATCATGTTGTCAGAAGGGACTATTCCTTGGAGAAGGATGTCATGCTTGGTAGGGTGGAGGGTCTGCAAAAGAGAGGGAGGCCTTCAACGAGAATAATTGACACGGTGACCCCCATGATATGCTCAAGTATAGCAGGGATCGTGGAGCTGGCGCGGGCTGGGCCAGTATTTCGTTCTGCTGTGCATAGGGTCACTATTAGTTGGAAATGTCTAGACGGCACCTAACAACAACAACAATAATTGTGTATAGTTTGTGTGATGTATATATTTTAAATACACCATGAATTTTAATGCATATTTTTAAGCTTTTTTTTGGGGGGGGGGTGGAATCAAGCTCTATACTTTTTCTTAATTTTTTTTTTTTTTT
>NW_006922001.1:23695-54143 GCF_000298275.1 Orycteropus afer afer | reverse complement strand
CCCAATCTGTAGGTTCTCTTTTGACTCTTTTGGAGAAGACTTTGGAAGCACATAAAAATTTAATTTTTAGAAGGTCCCAATCATCTGGCTTCTCTTCTGCTGTTGGTGCATTAAAATATTTTTTTTAAAAAAAAGATTGTGTTGCATATTATCACAATCACTAATTAATGTCAATTTCATCATACACTACTTCACTATATATGTATAATTTTTTATCTAAATCTAAGAAATCTGCTCCAGTAACAAATGTTTCTATACTTACACCAAAGGCACACTTTTAATTATTGTAGCTTAACATTTCTGATATGGCATTTCATATACATAGTACTTATTTTCTTGAAATGTTAGTAGATATTATTGTGCATTATCTTTTACATATAAAATTTAAAATCTTTTTTGTTTATTTTTTAACTTCTGGATTTGTTTTGACTAGCAGAAATACCTATTAGATAAATGCTGAATTTTCTGAATGTCTTGAATTTTATATAAATTTTTATTGTGCTTTCTTTCTATTTATGCTTTGTGTTTTATATTCTAGGTTATTTCTTTAATTATATCTTTCATATCACATATTCAATTGTCATGAGTGTTTATTACATAGCAATTTATGATAACATTGGAAATTTTATTTTACTAGTAGTCTTTTATATCTCTGATTTCTCTTACCTATTACTGTCTTTTTCTCTTTTCACTTTGTTTTAAGTGATTATTTCCAAAGATACTAATTAAAATGTTTTAGAAATATTTTTCTGTTTCTTACATTCTATGTATTTTAAATCTAAGAACAGTTGTTTTGTTTTGGCATCATAATCCTCTTTTTATGATTTTGGTTTCCTATAAAAATATTTATTATTTTTGTATTGTTCATTCATATTTACTAATGGGGAATTTGGATGACTGTTTAAAGTTGCTTATAAAAAAATCACAGCTGCCCAGAAGGTCCCAAATCATAACTCCCCTTCATTGGGTTTCCAAGGCGGTATCTCTATGAAGTAGATGGCTTACTTTTTCTGAGGAGTGGCTGGTAGGTTTGAACTGACAGCCTCTGATTAGCAATAAAATGCCTTGGATACTACACCACCAGAGCTACCAAAGTTACTTATACTATATTAATGACTATTACTATTACTATTAGTGATAATATAAGTAAGTAAAGTTACTTATACTATCACTAATAGTAATATTTTCATAGATAATCCTCACTACAAGTAAGAAGTTTCAATGTTAACTCATTCAATACTACTAATAATTTTATTTGTTTGGTACATTATTATCTCTTGTTTTTTGTTAGGAAAATAATGCAGAGAGAGTTCCTAAACTTCCCTAGGTCATATGACTATTAAGCATCAGAATATAGATTTGGATTGAGATGCATAGTTCAAGACTAGATCTTCATCACTTCTCTATTTTTTCCTGCAATCTATCTATCTATCTATCTATCTACTTCCTAAAGAGAAAAAGAAAGAAAGAAAAAAGAGCTCTGGTGGCATAGTGCCTAAGGCATTTGACTGCTAACCCAACCTGAAGGTTGGTGGTTCAAACCCCCAGCCATTCTGTGGAAGTAAGACTGGGCAATCTACTTTTGTAAAGATTTACTGCCTTGGAAACCCAAAAGGGATCACAATGAGTCAGAACTGACTCAATGGCAGAGAGTTTGGTGTTTTTGATTTAAAGAGAATATTCCAAAAAGTCAGCTGTCCTGCATCGTTAGTGGTTAAGCCTCAAGTGAGCAGATGGGGATTCCCAAAGTATCCAAAACATGAAAGATTTTACTCTGATTGTATAAGGGTTTTGTTCATTCTCTACTGGAATTAGCTGATCTTTATTCTTTGTTCTTACAAATTATTTCTTTATATCCAATGAGATGATTTGAATTATTATATTATTATTATTATTATTATTATTTACTAGATTTGCGTCCATCATCCAATATAAGAGCTCCTGCTAAGCAATTGTTGCACTTGGAAGTTCTTAGACTTTTACTTTCCTGAAAGCAAATATTTAAATGCTTGCTTTTTATATTCACAGAGCAAGGTGCCTCACTGTACCACATGCAGTCCTTTAACTGATTGTCATAATGACAACTCCCAAATCACTTTTTTTTTCTGAGGTAGGCATTATCCTTTATGCCACATCAGAACTTTTGGAACACAATAACAATATTTGTCTTTAAACTGCCCTTTCCCAGTGGTATCAAAAACTAACCACAAATTTACTTTCTGTATCTATGGATTTTCCTATATAGCCAATTTTATACCTATGGATTAGCCTGTTCTGCATATTTTCTATAAATTAAACCATGTAGTGTGTGGTGCTTTGTAAAAGTTTTATTTCACTTAGTATTATGCTACAAGATTAATTCATATTATACTATGTATCAGTATATCATTATTTTTATTGCCAAGTAATAGTCCACTTGCACAGTTACGCACAGTTTCTTTCTCCATTTATGAGTTGCTAGACATTTGGATTCTTTCCCTTTTCTGGCAATTATGAATTGATTCTTATGTGAATATATGTTTAAACACCTGCTCTAGGAATGTTTAAACACCTGCTCTACTAGGAATGGTAACTCTAGATTTATCATTTTGATCTCCTAAATATATAATCAGCCTTTTCCAGTTCCCAAAATTTACTGTATAAAAAATATAATTTTATATTTATACACTGAGCAGATATAATTAACATTGCTTTATAGAAGCTGGCTGGCCTTCTCCTCATCCAGCCAACAGAAGATCTATCTTGTTTGCCAGGCACTTGCTGCATAGAGATGAAACACTCTAAAGTGTTCCACGCAGTCAGTTGTGATGTATAGGACACTGGAAACCTGAGGCAGACCTGTGTGCCTTTTGGAACCATGAAAGAGGCTTGCTTACTGCGACCAATATGTCTTCCCAGCCAGTCTTGCAGCAGGTGGGTGGTGCTTTACTGATGTTTGAATTTACAAGAAAGTTTCCAGGTCTGCCTGGGTTTTACTGGAAGATCCTGATATGTATTGCTATGGTTGTTTTTTTATATTAAAGAGGGAAAACAAAACAAAAGAGCTAGCAAAAAGATTTTCTGGACAGATTCAATAATTTAAAAAACAAAACAAAACAAAACAAAAACTGACTGTTATGGAGTCAATTGGACTCATAGTGATCCCTTCTTTGGTTTCCAAAGTGGTATCTCTACAGAAGTAGATTCCCCAATCTTCCTTCTGAGGAGGGGGTGGTGGCTTTGAACCTCCAGACTTCTGATTAGCAGTCAAATGCCTTAGATACTACACCACCAGAGCTCCTAATTTAAGAATGGGTAAACAGCAACAACAAAGTAAATGTGAAGATTGGTGTGATTAGACAAGCCATCAAGTCTTCTTAGTGGAAGTTATTCTTCCGAAATTGCAATCTCTGTGGTTGGAAGTATTTAATAAAAAAAATCTCAACAGACACCACTTAACAATACGGTAGAGCTCCTAGAACAAGGACCAAAAATCAAGCTCCCTAAATTTGCCTTTCATTGACAACTAATGTCTCTCCTTCAAAGATTGGCAATGTCAGTTAAAGATGCATCCAAATCCCTCCAAACCCAAGTGACTAATGCCAAAACAAAAAATGATAATAATAATAAAAATATTACAAGCATACTCAGACAATACAGAAAACCTTCATCAGAAAACAATGAACAGATTGAATGAAATCTGTCATATTCAGGGAAGTCTGAAAATACTTACCCAAGAAACAGTGGAATTACAACAAAGCATATAGGAAACAACAGCACAGAAGGAAAAGCTTGAAGCTTGAATACACCAAAGAAACAGGTTGTGAATGAGAGAGGAAGGTAAATTATCTGATTAAAACCAGCTAAAGATTTTAAATCTTCCTGAGCTTCTTAGAGAAGATTACAGTAACGGTGGCAACTTGAAATTCAATTAAAAGAGCTCACCAGGATGTGGAGATTGCCTACTCTATCAATCAGACATTGATGTCAAGTAACTCATGGATACTGTTAGGAAATATTTGCTTTAAAAAGCTTGACACAGAAAAACAAGATATACTGAAGAAAGTATAGGAAGAAAATAGAATGAGTGAAGCGATTACATACTAAATGATCTCCAATCTGAGCAAGTAATTTTTCAGTATAAAAATTCAGATCTTAAAAGGAAAATTCATTAAGTTTCACCTTAAATTTGTAATATTTCCTTCATTTCATCAAGAACATGAAGATAGCACAGGAAAATGTCACATTTTGTTCTGGTATAAATAAAGTTGTTAAGAGATGGAGCAGACTCAAACACAGCTAACCACATTACCAACAACAACTTCAAAACTGAAGTTCGCGGGTCATGCAAATCATTAACACACTTGATAACTAATCTGAGGGTTGGAGGTTCCAATTCATCTCAGATATAACTCAAAAGAGGGCTTGGTGATCTACTTCCCCCAAAAAATCAACGTTTTTAAATACTATGAATTTTGATATACATGGGGTCAGCATGAGTTGGAATCAACTCCATGGCAATTGGAAAAGAAAACCATGTATATTTTTTTAACTGAAGGAGAAGAAAGAAGGATAGAAGAAAGGAAAGATGGAAAGAAAGGAAGAGCAAAAGAAAAAAGGAAGGAAAGAAAGGAAGAAAGGAAATAATTGTGAACCTGTCTCGAATATTTTTAATTGACCTTTAGTTTAGTATTCGGCAGGGTTTTGTTTTCTTTTTTGCTGTTGTTTTTTAGCATCCCGCCAATATGATTGAGGTGCAAAAAAGGTGTTCCTGAATTCTCCTTTTAATGTTTTTGGGTGACACCAAGGATATCCAAACATGAAAATCATTAGTTGTCAAAGCTTTGTTAAAATGTTTTGGCCTTAATAGAATGTAAAACAAACATACAATTATTTTCATGCTTTTGGTAGAAATATCCTAAAGCAAAATTCCAAAGAATGATCAAGAGAAAAGTATGAGTAAAGATGCCTCAAGAAATACTATTTTACATTTAGACAATGATATCAAGGAATTTTTTTTTTTAAATTTATTGTGGTGAAAATATATACAAGAAGACATTTGCCAACATAACAACTTCCACATTTACAGTTCAGGGACACTGATTATATTTTCATGTTGTGCCACCATTAGTGCTATCCTTTTCCAAAATATTCCATCACTATTAGCATAAACCCAATGGTCCCCAAACAAAACCTTCCCCTTTTCCTCTCCCTCTTATCCCGGGTAACCACTAATAATCTTTGAGATGTGTGTGTGTGTATGTGTGTGTGTGTATATATGTCATTTTTTTTAACCTATCTGGAAATTTTCTCTCCCTTCCCCTCCCATCCCAGCTAACCAACAAAGAAGGTTTCCTTCTATGTGTAAACTTTTCTTTGACTTTTTACAATAGCAAACTAGTACAATATATCCCCTCCTGGAATTGATTTATTTGACTCAGTAAAATATCTTCCCAGTTCATCCACGTTATATGGTATTTTGCAGATTACACACCATGCTTTAGGGTTGCATAGTATTCCATTGTGTGTATGCACCATACTTTGTTTATCCATTCCTCAGTTGATGGGCACTTAGGTTGTTTCCATCTTTTTGCTATTGTGCATTGTGCTGTGATGAACATGGGCTGGATATACCTATTCATGTCCTGCTTTTGTCTTCTTTAGGATATATACCTAGCAATGGGATTGCTGGATCAAATGGTATTTCTATTTCCAACTTTTTACGGAATTACGATACTGATTTCCACAGTGATTGTATCATTTTACAGTCCTACCAGCAGTGTATGAAAGTCCCAATCTCTCCACATCCTCACCATCATTTATTATCATTTTCTGTCATGTCGAACTTTGTTATTAACACTGGGATGAGATGGTTTTGATTTGCATCTCTCTAATGAGCTGTGGAGGAGCTCTGGTAGCATAGTGCCTAAGGCACTTGACTGCTAACCAGAAGGCTGGGGGTTCAAACTCACCAGCGACTCCTCGGAAGGAAGATAGGACAATCTACTACCTTAGTGATACTGCCTCGAAAACTCAAGGCGGGGTCACTATGAGTCAGGTCCTACTTGACAGCACATAACAACAACAACAGCAACAATGGGTAACAATCATGAACATTTCTTCATGTGGTTGTTGGCTGCCTGAATATCTTCTTTGGTGAAGTGTCTGTTCATGTCTTCTGACCATTTTTAAATTAGATTGTCTTTTTGATGTTGACGTGTTGGAGTTTTCTATAAATTTTAGAGCTAAATTGTTTGTCTGACATGTCATTACTGAATATTATTTCCCACAGAAGCAAGAGTCAAGAACTCAGAGGTTGCATTGCACCAGGCAGATTTGCTGTAAAAGTTCTCTTTAAAGTGCTGAGGAGCAAAAATGTCATTTTAAGGTGTGCTTAACTCAAGCCAAGGTACTTTCAATCTCCTTATATGCATGTGAAAGCTGGACAATGAATAAGGAAGACTGAAGAAGTATTGAGTTGATTCCTTTGAATTGTGGTGTTAGTGAAGAATACTAAAAATAGCATGGGCCATCAAAAAATCTGTTCTGTATGAAGTGCAGCCAGAATGTTCCTTTGTAGCAAGAATGTTGGACTTTGTCTCACATACTTTTGTCATGTTGTAAGAAGGGACAATTATCTGCACAAGAATATTATGCTTGGTAAAGTAGAGGGCAAATGAAAAAGGAGAAGACCTTCAATGAGATTGATTGATACAGTGGCTGCACTGATGGGCTCAATCATAGCAAGGGTTGCGAGGATGGTTCAGGACTGGATACTGTGTCATTCTGTGGTACATAGGGTTGCTATGAATCAGTGTGAACTTGACAACATCTAAAAAAACAGCAATATATACCTATATTACTCGTTCTGTTTCTCTAGCTGGTTACAACTAAGAAAAAATGTGTTATTTCCCTATGCTATAATTTAGATTTTTTTCTTCTTTGGTATATTATGGACAGAGAAAAAAGTAAAAAAAAATCTGTAATTTCAAAAAGTATAATAATAATTATCAGGTATATTTGAAATCAAGAGATTATTTAGAATAATTCATTAATTATGACTCAGATTTTTAGCACTACCACAAATAAATGTTTCTTTTTGGTGGTAATGTTGAGCTTCTGTTTTTCTCATTGGGAAAATTGAAGTAATCATTCCAAATTTATAGACTGTTTAGAGCATTAATAAATATATTTATATATGGAAATATTATCTAAGCTGAATTTAAGTAAGAGTATGAGTTACAAACATGAAGGGGTCGATGTACATTACACAAAGTCAGATGTAGGAAAGATCATGTTATTTTGTTGTTGTTAGACATTGTCAAGTCAGCTCCAACTCATAGCGACCCTATATACAACAGAATGAATCACTACCCAGTCTTGTGCCAGGCTTGCAATCTTACTATACTTGTGCCTATCATTGCTGCCACTGTGTGAATCCATCATGCTGAGGGTCTTCCTCTTTTTGCTGACTTCACTTTACCAAACATGGTATCTGTTCTGGTTATGCAGTGACGCTCTGACAAGAACATACCACAAATGGGGTGGCTTTTACAAACAGGAGTTTATTCTCTCATAGTTCCGGAGGCTAGAAGTTCAAATTCAAAGTGCCAGGTTCTAGGGGCTGGGTAAAAACCAGGCCCAGCCAAGTTGACACAAAACATAATCACCACAATATCTTTCTCCAGGCAATTATCCTTCCTGACAACATGACAAAAGTAGGTGAGATGAAGTCTGGCCATTCATGCTTCCAAGAAGCATTCTGGCTGTACTTCTGCCAGGACAGATTTGTTAGTTCTTCTGGATGTACTTTCAGTATTCTTTACCAATGCCTCATCTCAAAAGCATCAACTCTTCTTATAGGTAGTATTTATAACTACCTTCTTCCAGTCTCCATTCCATATTCCTTTTGTCCTCAGCTAGTACCTCAGCTAGTTGAGGGTTTATTAGTAGTACTGCCTGAATGGGATTGTTACACTTTTCCATTGATTTTAATCACAGGTGATGGTAGCCTTAAGAGATTTCATAAAAGATATTGTATATTCCAAATATACTTTTCTTTATCTCCACTGTCTAATAATGATGTAATATCTCCTAATTTGCCAGCACCAATCACACCTCTAGGTCTTTGAACATTTCATTGTAATATTTTATTTTGTCTTCTTGAGCTACCCTTTGAAATCTTCAGTTCAGTTCTTTTATTTCATCATTTCTTCCATTAGCTTTACCTACCTTCCATTCAAGAGCAAATTTCAGAATCTCTTTATACATCCATTTTTATCTTTTCTTCCTGTCATATATTTTTCAATGGCTTTTTGATTTCTACATGTATGATTATCTTTATGTCATACCAAAATTCACGTGGTCTTTGGTCACTAGTGTTCAACGTGTCAAATCTATTCTTTGTATGGTCTCCAAATTCAGGTGAATTATACTCAAGGTCGTAATAATAATAATATTATTATTCTCTTGTTTGCCTGTTAATTCAGAGATGCTGGGACCCAATGTGAACAGATGACATTCTTAATTCCAAATTCAATAGGATAGTTGTTGTGTCTCTTCTTGGAAGGATTTTTCCTATTGTAACTAATGGTTCTAGATCAGCATAATATAGCATCTTGAGTAAAGGAAGAAAATATATTTGAGTTGGATCTCTAGTTGCATTAGTGAGTAGTGTCACTCCCATTTCCACACCTTCATTACTAGACTTGTGAATAATGCCTATGGGATAAATAGCACCATATATTAAATATTGATTTATATCACATAGAGCCTCCCAGACAATTTTGCCCAAGCCCTGTAATATTATCACTTATTGAGCAAAGTCAGTGAGTCTTCAAAATGACACGGATTGAGTAAAGCTTTATGCACCTTCATTTCCTGATATGCCACAATTGAAAATGAAAAGAAACATTCATGAATAATCAGAATATGGAATGTATGAAGTATTAATCTAAGAAAATTGGTAATTGGCAAAAAATGAAACAGAATATATGAAAGTCAATATCCTAGGCATTTGTGAGCCAAAATGAGGTATTGGAGATTTTGAATCACACAATCATGGCTTATTATGCTGGAAATGACAAACTAAAGAGAAATTGTGTTTCATTCATCATTAAAAAAAAAAAATGTGGCAAGAGCTATACTAAAGTACAATGCTATCAGTGATCATAATGCCAATATGTCTACAAAGATCAGTTAAAAAGAATATTGTTCAAATTTACACACCAACCACTGAAGCTAAAAATGAAGAAATTGAAGGATTTTGCCAAATATTGCACTCTGAAATTGACCAAACATACCATCAATATGCATTGGTCATTACTGGTGATTGGGATGTAAAAGTTGGAAAAAAAGACATAGCACTGGTAGTTAGAAAATATGGCCTTGGTGGGAAAAAAAAAAATGATGTTTTAAATCTTATGATAGAATTTTTCAAAACCAGTCACTTATTCATGGCAAATACCCTTTTTTTTAAAGATATAAACAATGGCTATACACATGGACCTCACCAGGTAGAATACACAGGAATCAAATTGACTAAATCTGTGGAAAGAATTGATGAAGTAGTTTAATAGTCAGAAGAAGACCAGGAGCTAATTGTGGAAAAGACCATCAATTGTTCACATACAAGCTAAAGTTGAATCTGAAGGAAACTAAAACAAGTCTATGAGAGCCAAAATACGACCTTGAGTATAATTCACCTGAATTTGGAGACCATACAAAGAATAGATTTGACACGTTGAACACTAGTGACCAAAGACCACATGAATTTTGGTATGACATAAAGATAATCATACATGTAGAAACCAAAAAGCCATTGAAAAATATATGACAGGAAGAAAAGACAAAAATGGTTGTATAGAGAGATTCTGAAATTTGCTCTTGAATGGAAGGTAGGTAAAGCTAATGGAAGAAATGATGAAATAAAAGAACTGAACTGAAGATTTCAAAGGGTAGCTCAAGAAGACAAAATAAAATATTACAATGAAATGTTCAAAGAGCTAGATGTAGAAAATGATAAATGTTAAGGCATGCTTGGCATTTCTCAAGCAGAAAGAACTAAAGAAAAAAATTCAAGCCTTGAGTTCCAATATGAAATGATTTTATGTGCAAGTAATACTCCTAAGGTTTTCAGGGTCCTATTTTTTTCAGATGTGGATTTCTAGGTCTTTCTTCCCCATCAGTCTCACTCTGGAAGCTCTGCTGAAACCTGTCCACCATGGGTGACTTTGCTGGTATTTTAAATAGCAATATAGCAATGGCAGATCTTCCAGCTATACAGCATTACACATGCCACCAAAGTATGACAAACTGACAGAAGAATGGTACATATCATGTTTGATAAAGTAAAATGTCAGTGAAAATGGGGAAGATCCTCAAAGAGGTAGATTAACACAGTGGCTGTAATCATAGGCCGAACCATAGCAAGGATTGCCTGGAAGGCACTGCACCACGCAGTGTTTCATTCTGTTTTACATAGGTTTGCTATGAGTAAGAACCAAAATGACAGCACCTAACAACAACAAAAATGAACAAAATAAACAACAAAACAGGTAGCATCAAAACAAGATGGAAGGGATATAAAGAGTCACTGTACCAAAAGATTTGGTAGTTGTTCAACCATTTCAGGAGGTAGCATATGATCAGGAACCAATGGTATTGAAGGGAGAACTTCAAATTGCACTGAAAGAACTGGAAATAATAATAATAAAAAGGCTGCAGGAATTGATGAAATATCGAGACACTTCAACAAACATGCAATGCTGTAAGTGCTCATTTGTTTATGCCAAGAAATTTGGAAGAGAGCTACCTGGCCAACCAATAGGAAGACATCAATATTTGTGCCCATGAAAAGAAAGGTCATCGAAAAGAAAGTGGAAATTATTAAACAATATCATTAATATCAATGCAATTTTTGCTGAAGATAATTTAAAAATAGTTGCAGCAGTACATTGACAGAGAACTTCCAGAAATTTAAGGTAGATTCAGAAAAGGATGTGCAAGGAGGGATATCATTGCTGATGTCAGATGAATCTTTTCTGAAAGAACAGAATATCAGACACAGTACCTGTGTTTTATTCACTATGCAAAGGCATTTGACTGTGTGAATAATAACAAATTATGGATAACATTGCGAAGAATGGGAATTCCAGAACACTTAATTGTGATCATGAAGAACCTGCATATAGGCCAAGGGGCAGACTTTCAAGCAGTATAAGGGGATCCTGCATGGTTTTACTCTGGAAATATGTGTGGCAACTGTATCATTTCAACAGTCCATTCAATCTACAGGTTCAGCAAATAATATTAGAAACTAGACTTTATGAAGAAAACTGCATCAATATTGGAGAAAGATTTATTAACAAACTTTGATAGGCAGATGACACATTCTTGCCTGTTGAAAGTGAAGATTACTTGAAGCACATAGAGATGAAGATAAAAAAAAAAAAAACAAAAAAAAAACCTGCAGTCTTCAGTATGGATTACACCTCAACATCAGGAAAATGAAAATCCTGACAACTAGACCAATTAATAGCATAATGATAAATGGAGAAAAAGTTGAAGCTGTCAGGGATTTCATTGTACTTGGATCCACAATCAATAACTATGGAAGCAATGATGAAGAAATCAGATGACATATTTCACTGGGCAAATCTTCTGAAAAGAGCTCTTTAGTGTGTGAAAGACTAGGTGTCACTTTGAAGACAAAGATGCACCTGACTCACTACGTAAAATTTTAAATTGCCTCATGTTCATGTGAAAACTGGAAAATGAATAAGGAAGACCACAGGAGAATTGATGTATTTTAATTTTGTTGTTCCCTAAGGCACTTGACTGCTAACCAGAAGGCTGGCGGTTCAAACCCACCCAGCCCCTCCTTGGAAGGAAGGTTGGGCAATCTACCTCCATAGTGATACCACTATAAAACCTAAGGAGAGGTCGCTATGAGTTGGATACAACTCTACAGCAGTGGGTTTGTGTTTGGTAGAGAATATTGAAAATGTCATGGACTGCCAGAATGAAAAAGACTGTCTTAGAGGAAGCACAGCTGGAATGTTCTTTAGAAGTTGGAATGGTCAGATTTTATCTCATGTACATTGGTCATGTTGTCAGAAGGGACCAGTTCCTGAAGAAGGATATTATTCTTGGCAAGTCAATTTTGATCAGTTAAAAAGTGGAAGAACTTCAACATGAAGGACTAACACAGTGGCTGTAATGGTGGTGCAGTAGTTAAGGTTGTATGTCAATTTGAATGGGCCACAGTTTTGAGTGGTTGGGCAGCTTCATGTAGTTATTCCCCATGATGAGATTGGTAATCAACTCCATGATGGAATCTACTGTGAGCAGCTGAGTAGCTGCCTTCAAAGTATGGCATTCTTCCAACATAAAAGGAGAGACTTTGAGAAAGGTCTCCAGCTTTTGGCACATCTGGGTCATGCATTTGGTCAAGTCTTCAACTCAGTGGCTGGCCATGTTACCTGTCTGGTTTTGGACTTGTTATGTGACTGGAACTAGTGGCCTACTGTGTTGTCTGTTAATCTTGGGACTGTGCTAGGAACTGCATGACTCATAAAAAGCCTCCATCTTTAGTGAGCCTGGAACAGGAGGCAGAACTGAAGCCCAAGGTTGAGGGGCCTTCACCCAGCCATTAGAAATGGCACTTTGAACTCAGACTTCTGGCATCTTAAATTGTAAAAGAATAAATCCGTGTTTGTTAAGACCTTCCACTTGTGGTATGTCTGTTATAGTGAAACTAGAGAACCAAAGAATTTTGTACAGAGAGAGTGGGGTGCTACTCTGACACATATCTAAAATGTGGAAACATGAGTGGAATATGTCCTTGGACCCAGGATCTCTAAGCTGAGATAAGCATAGAGACCGACAGAAAGTTAGTAGCAGCAGAGCCAACGGACCAGATTGAGACACAGTGACAGGCTTACCAGCCCATGGAGGAGAAAGCTATATGCTTTTGAGTAAGTGGCTTCCTCATGGAGTGGTTACCTTTTGGCACTAATTGTTAGATACCTGCATGAGATGGAGTCACAGTTTCGCTGGCCCATGGAGAGAGAAAGCTGAGTGCCTTTGGGCAAGAAGCTTCCTAGAAGAATGCATTGCCTTTGGACATTAAATTGACAGAAGATGATTGTGGCAGTTAAGTTGTGTGTCAGCTTGGCTGAGTTTGGTTTGAGCGGCAGGGCAGCTGAAAGCAGTTATTCCACACAATGAGTCTGTTAATCCACTCCCTGGTGGAATCTACTGGTGAGGTATAGTGAAATACATGGTATGGCTGTTATAGCCATAAGTCTTAGTAAACTCCATGGTGGAATTTCCTGTGAGAAACTGAGGAGCTTCTGATTGTTAATGTCATCCTCCTGGGGTATTTCTGTTGGGAGCAGCACAAAGTAATGTTCTGGGAAGTTAGCTCTCTCTCACATGCTTAGAATTCTGATGCTATGATTGGCTAGTTTGGCCACTCTGCCAGGTTCAAAAGGAGGCCTCCTAGAGGTAGAAGTCTCTCTGACTGTGGCTGAGAAGGACATGCTGCTGAAAGAGACATGTGCTCCTGAGAGACAGGTGTTGTTGGGAAAGAGATGCAACGGACATGCACTGCTGAGAGAGACTGTGAGAGACTGTTGGCTGAGAGACAGTGGGCTGAGAGAGACTGAGCGGTTTTCCTGAACTAGAATTGTAGCCTGGTGCTTGCCTAACAAACCCCATAATCTGTGAGTTCTGTGTGGCCACTGCAGTGAATTTTCAAACGCAGCAGAAAGATGGTGAGTGCTATAGAAGGAATGGTTGGTGTCAGGGTTGGTGAAAGGGCTGGAGGGCAGCATGTCTGGTCTCACAGTAATAGGCCTTGGGCTATTGATGGTGATCTTCCTCTTGTGCAGTTAGAAGTGGTCAGAAGATGTGGCCTCCTTGCTCCTTTAGCAACTGGAGAAGCTATGTAGCTGGCTTAGGGATATGCTGCTTCCAGTATATGAAAAGCAGCATTGAGAAAGATCTCTGCAGATTTTGGCCTCCTTGGACCCTGCAAACTGTTGAGTCTTCATTCAGCAGCCTGCCATGTTTCCTGCCAATCTTGGGAATATCTCTGTACTTGAACAAGTGGCCTGCCATAATGTTTGGTAGCCTTGGGACTATGTCATTTTATTGGTTGAGCTTGGGTTTGTCAGGCTCAGCAGCCAGCAGCTGCCTGAATTAAGAGAAGCCTCTACCTTCCATAGTCCAGGAGCAAGAGGCATAGCTGAATCCCAAGTTCAAGGGGACTTTACCCAGCCCTTAGAACTGACATTTTGAACTTGGACTTCCAGCCTTCTAAACTGTAAGAGACTAAACTCCTGTTTGTTAAAGCCATACGTTTTTGATAGTTCTGTTAGAGTGGCACTAGAGAACCAAAACAAGAACCACAAAAGATGGCCTCAAGCATAGCAAAGATTGTAAAGGTGGTACAGAACTGGTCTGTATTTCATTCTGTTGTACGTAGGGTGCTATGAGCCACAACCAATTTGATGGCACCTAACAGCCACAACATTGTAAGATGAGTAAATTTCATAAGCATGGGCCCATTGCTCCTCTTCAGTTCCGGTGTTGTGAGTTCTGTCATCAAAGCCAATGATGCTAAGAGTACTAAAACAGTAGATAAAGCATTCTTCAGTTTTAGGCATGGTAGTTTTGGCAGAAGAATTGCATTCAGGGGAGACAAATCCATACTCAAAGTAACTGTCTATTCCAATAATAACAAGTGTTGCCTTTTCCATGAGAGAATCAATCCAATTTAATCATCCTACTACCAAGTTTTGGCTCATCATTTTGTAGAATAATGCCCTATGAGAGACTCAGTTTTGGACTCTGATGCTGGATTGGACATTTAACAATGACTAAGGCACTTGACTGCTAACCAGGAGGCTGGCGGTTCAAACCCACCAACCACTCCTCGGAAGGAAGGTTGGGCATTCCTACTTCCGTAGTGATAACTGCCTCGGAAACCCAAGGAGGGGTCGCTATGAGTCGGGGCCGACTCGACAGCAAATAACAACAACATAACAACCGCCAAATAGACCTTACTGGAGCTCATGTTGCTTAGTCCATGCATCACTTCTTTCTCTGTCATTATGGACACTTCATTCATGGATAATGAGAAGAGTGTAAAGATGGTGACTGGTATCCACAGAACTTTTATGTTTACTTAATTATAAAATCCTTATCTTCAGTGGTCACTCTTTGGTGATAATTCACATGGAATATATTTTGATGTGTATCCACACATCTCTTCAAAAGACCTCCTTGTCATTATTTTTCAATTGTATTTCTTCCCAATTCCTTGTCTATCAAACAAAACCATTGGCTAAATACTATGATAAAAATAAATATATAAATAAATAAATAAACCTCACTGTCATACAGTCTATTCTACTCATGGTGAACACTTCTTGGGTGTCCAAGGTAGTATCTCTACTAAAGTAGGTTACCCAATCTTCCTTCTGAGGAGTGACTGGTGGGTTTGAACCACCAGCCTTCTGGTTAGCAGTCAAATGTCTTAGGCACTATGCCACCAGAGCTCCTAAACTATAAATCAGTATACAATCACACAATAGACCATTTTTCCTTTCATGCACAATGAACAACTAGATGCAGTGCTCAAATTCATGCCCACTGGTGGGATTTTTCTTCACTATGGTCTGTTAAAGACATCTTGGAAAGAAGTTTAGTCCTGCAGGTATCCTCTCTTAAGAGCCTGCATATCATGTAGAATTGTCCACAAAATAGACATGAGTTTTCTTATCCTTAAGTGACTGATTATGGAGAATCCCTCCATAAAGTCATACATGTAGGTTGTTAGAGTGAAGGCAATAATACATTAGGAATACAGACCATGGACATTTGTAATAGTTAAAGTTGTTTTTCAAGTTGACTGGGCACCTGGATGCAGTTATTTCCCATGATGAGACTGAATGTGGTGTAACCAACTCCATGGTGGGATCTGCTGTGAACAGCTAATTGTTGCCTTTGGGATGTGGCCGTCTCAAAGTGAGACACTTTGAGGTCTCCAGTTTCTTGGCACATCTGGATGCTGTATTTGGCCTAGCCATAAGTGGCCTGCCCTGTTGCCTGCTGATCTTTGGACTGTTTCTGAACTTTAACTAGTGGCCCACCGTGTTGCTTGCTAATCTTGGGACTGTAGCATTTTACTCGTTGATCTTGGGTTCATCAGCCTCAGCATTAAGCAGCTTCATTAGTCAGCAAAAACCTCCAGCTCTAGTGGGCCTTAAAGAAGAGTAAAGCTGAAGCCCAAGGTCAAGGGACATTTGCCCAGCCCCTAGATCCGGCACTTTGAACTCAGACTTCCAGCCTCCTAAAATGTAAGAGAATAAATCCTGTCTGTTAAAGTCATTTACTTGTGGTATGTCTGTCATAGCAGCACTAGAGAACCAAAACAACATTTAGACCCCTTCTTCATGTAATTTACTGGTGACTTCAATTTTTACTTAAAGCCAAACACCCTTGTACTACTAATGTTTGTTAATGAAGTATTCCCACGCATTCAGCTTTACGGCTTTGTGAATAAGACAACATCCAGTTCATGATGAGCAACTCAGGTTGCATGAAAACTTGTCCTAGTTATAGGCCAAAAGCTGTTTTTCAAAATGAGTTTAGTTATCTGCAGAGAATGGAAGTACTTTGCTCCAAAATCCTAAGAATTGGCATGGTGATGAATCACTGTGAGAACCTGCCAAGGGCTCCAAACAGCATCTCTATCTTCCACTGACACTTCAAGCACCATTAGACCTGTTGGATAATATAGCCAAATTGGCAGAGAGTTTGCACAGTAGGCTAGATCTGTTTCAGAGCCTTCTCTTGTTTTGGACCACACTCAAACCTAGCAGATTTTGAGGTCACTTGGCAAATACACCTGAGTGTTACATCCAAATAGGTAATATGTTGCCTCTAAACTCTGAGAAAACTCTGTAGTTCTCGGGACTCTTTTTTCATTGCTAGATGCAAAAACATATCCTTCACCTTAGAAGGGATATCTCAATATAACATACATGACTAGTTCCCTAGAAATTTCCACTGAAGTGGAAGGTCCTGAAGTTTTGTCAAAATTATCTCCTACCCCCTGACCCATAAATGTCTCAACAATAAGTTTAGAAAAGTTGCTACTTCTTGCCAACTTGGTTCAAACAGCATAATTTCATCAATATAATGAGCTGGCATGATGGCTTAAGGAAGGAAAAAGGGGATCAAAGTCCCTACTATTAAATTATGACATAGGTCTCAAGATATGATATATCCCTGAGGTAGGGTGGTGCACATATACTCTTGTCCTTTCCTATTGAAAGAAAATTGTTCCTGGTGGTATTTGCTAATCATTGATTCCAATTTTTCTCCAGGTTCTGTTTAATTTTTACTCCCCAGAAATTGGGCACAATGTGTTGAATTGAAAGTATACACTTTTGTTTCTGCAATTGTCTTACATACTCACATACTTATACCCCTATACTCACACTTTATTTTTACTCCTTTTCTCTTATTTCAATGAGGTTATGAGAAACGAATGTATACATGAGTGTTTGGTCTACCATCTTTAAGTAGACCCTACATTCATCATTTACTTTTAACTTACAATGTCAAGAGATACACAGGCTGATAATGAATATGTTTTACATCATTTAATAAATATCTAACTTTGAATGCTTTTTTTTTTTTAACTTTAACTTTAGTTTTGGTTTTTTAACTTTTCAAAGAACTTTCTTCTCATTCATGGGAACGTCTATTAAGAAAAATGAACTTTTTTTTTTTTTTTTTTTTTACTGTTCTCTAGTTTCATTATGTTAAACACTAAAGCAACTGTTTAAAAAACAATTTTAGAAAGACAGGACAGGATATTTGACCCTAAAATATTTTCTTGTGTTGTGTGAGAGCAAAGTCAGGACTCAATTTGTCATATTAAGAGTGCCAATGTAAGTTAGGTTTTACTCTACTAAAGCTAATGAGTATTTAAGACATATTATGTAAATTCCAGTACCCTAGTGTATAGTTAATTATGGTTAAATTAAAAGCTATGCATGCTTATTCATAACAAAGAACAATATTACCTGGTTTGAAATCAACTTCTAGCTGAATAACATGTAAACATAAATATAGAGGTATTTTGAGCAGCTAAAAAGTTTTTTGAATTCATATAAAAAAGGCTATTATCTATAGTCCATATCTATGATATGTGAAGATATTGCTGAAGTAAAAAATGTAAGTTTTCCTCATGAACTTCTAATGTATTTCCACTAAAATTACTCAACATTTCTAGTACTTTAATGCTTCTCATTTTCATTCTTCTAATTTCTGAGGACTATCTAATGCATTCATAGGAAAAATATTGGGATAAAATGGTTAAAGGGATTAGCTTATTCTATCATTTTGGTTGATTTATGTGAAGTGTAGACAAAGGCTTTTAGCTTTCAGCGGTACTCAAGGAGTTTGGAATTTTGCAGTTCAGAACTGTGCAGAAAGAAATGGCTCATATTTTAACCTTAACCAGACTGTGTGCTTCACTTATGAATAGGAAGTAGTCTTCACTTTTAGGAATCACTTCTCTTGAATGGATGGAAAATCATCCATTGTAAAATAGTGAGATTGTATTATTAGAACTGTCTAGGATAATTGTTTCTCTCTAAGATCTGCATCCTGCTCT
Organism: Orycteropus afer afer; assembly: GCF_000298275.1. Classification (NCBI taxonomy): domain Eukaryota; kingdom Metazoa; phylum Chordata; class Mammalia; order Tubulidentata; family Orycteropodidae; genus Orycteropus; species Orycteropus afer. Next base: position 35,467 of record NW_006922001.1, on the reverse strand, counting down.
TCAATAACCTCCATCTTCCCACTACTTGCCCCTTCCTATTACCAGAAATATAGGCTCTTCACTTCACATCTCCAATCTTAGGCCATTATGTACAATTATATATGAAGAAAACATAGATTGTGCTCATGAGTATGCAAAATACTAAAGGAGCCTGAAACACAAGAGAGACATGTAAGGCAGTTTCTGTCCTTAAAAAAAAAAAAAAAAAAAGACAATATGAAAGAGTACCATTACTGATATCAAAAGTGGTAGCTATCTGGTTGATTTTCTTTTCATTTTTCCAATACTATTAAGCATCCCTACTGAAATTTTGAGAAGCGTGAAAATCATCCCACAGCTTAACAAAAATAGTGCCGACCTCTGCTACTGATCAATCCCCCATCATCTTTTGATGACTTTGAGGAGGTGCTTCCAATGGTTATTTAACAGAGCATAAGAGTTCAGACTTACTAAAACATATTTCAATAATTATTCAGTAACATAAAAGAGTGAAACAATTTTATATAATAATCAGATACACCAAAAGACATCAAATTAGGTATAGCTACTGTTTTTCTCACGAACAGTAACTAACCAACTTTTCACCCAGAAAAATAGTGAAATAAGTCTAGGGGGAACATATGGCTACAGTTATAAAGGAGACTTGAATATAGCTCAGGTGTGTTTTGAAGATAGGGAGGAAGACAGGGCACTTTCAATAGTAAAAACATTTCCTGTTTGGCTTATGATATAAATAGCATACTGGCAAATAAATTTTCTAAACAAAACGATTATACAATTCAATAAATACTTCCGTTTTCATTAAAATACATACAAGAGTGGAAGCTGTGAAATAAACTGACCCCAAAGTGCTGTTGTGTGTGAAGCCCTTAGAATAATTCAGGTCATGTGGGTGGAGATATTTATGTATGCCAAAATCCAGCCTAGAAAACATATAGGTGAGACTATGAGATTCTGTAGAATAATGAAAAGAGAAAAAAAAAAAAATCTCAGTCTGACAACTTCTTTGATTTCAACGTCTCCTAAGATGCTTACATTTTAAGATGGAACTATCTGCTGTTGATTTAGCTTGATATACCAAGAATTACAAAAGTTAATTAAATGTTAAAATAAGCATCTTTCTCTCCATTCTCCCCTCACAATCATTTTCCAACTATTTGTTTTCCTTATTTCTGCAAAAATAAAAATATTGTATATGCTGTAAAATTGAAACATTAAGAATCTTTGTTAGTATTTTCATATTTTCAAGTTTCAAGAAATCATCACATCTCTCTCTCTTTTTTTTTTTTTTTTTACTTTATGTGACTTCCTGGCTAATGCCTGTTTTTTGCCCTCCTATCACTATCACTAATTAATATGTGCCACAAATGTGACATTGGTAATTTAATATTAATATAGTATGTTTATATTAATATAAAGTATATTAATATTCCAACAATCATCTGTCAGTTTGATGTTCTGTGGTGACTTGTGTGTTGCTATGAAGCTGGAAGCTTTTCCACCAGTATTTCAAATACCAGCAGGATCACCCATGGTAGATAAGTTTCAGTGGAGCTTCTAGACTGGGACAAACTGAAAAAAAGGATGGGGCCATTCATTTCTGAAAAACGTTGGCCACTGAAATCCTTATGAGTAGCAGTGAAACACTAAAGCACTCTAGGATACATTACTGGAAAACTTTATGAATATTGCCAGACAATAAGACCCTGAGATTGGGAGGCACTCAAAATACAACTGAGAAAAGAGCTATTTCTTGAAAATAGAGTCATCTTGAATGATGTGGATAGAGTAAAGCTTTTGCAACCTTCACAACTGATGGGCTGTGACACAAAATGTGTAAAATAGATGAAAACATTCATTAACAATCAAAACAAATATTTTACAAAGTATGAATTTAGAAAAACTGGAAGTTTTGAAAAGTGAAATAGAACACATCAAAATTGATATGCAAGTCTTTGTTGTTGTTGTTATGTGCCATCCAGTCAGACCTGACTCATAGCGACCCCCTCCTTGGGTTTCCGAGGCAGTATCACTACGGAAGTAGATTGCCCCATCTTTCTTCCAAGGAGTGCCTTGCGGGTTTGAACCGCCATTCTAGTTAGCAGTCAAGTGCCTTAGGCACTATGCTACCAGAGCTCCCATGCAAGTTTTTAGTGAATTAAAATGTACTGGCATTGCCCATTTTGAACCAGACAATCATATGACCTACTACTCTGGCAATGACAAAGTGAAGAGGAATGGCATCACATTCATCATCAAAAAGAACAATGCATGATCTGATGTACAATGCTGTCAGTGATAGGATAAAATCTACATGTATATAAGGAAGGCCAATACTACAATTTTTTAGATTTACACACCAACCACTGAAGTCAAAGATGAAGAAACTGAAGATTTTAAAAAACTTCTGCAGTCTAAAATTGACAAAATATGAAATCAAGATATATTGATAATTACTGATGATTGGAAAGTGAGAGGTGTAAACAAAGAAGTATCAGTGTTGGAAGACATGTTCTTCATGATAGAAATTACACTGGAGATCACATGACAAAATTTTAAAGACCAGCAACTTGCTCATGGCAATGACTTCTTAAAAAAAAAAAAAAAAAAAACATAAATGGTAGCTCTACATGTGGATGGAATGCACAGGAATCTAATTAACTACATCTGTGGAAAGCTGAAGGAAGACTGTAGTTATGTTCCATGATGAGCCTGGTGGTAATCAACTCCATGATGAAATCTACTATGAGCAGCTGAATAGCTGCCTTAGGGATGTATCTGCTCTCTGTACATAAGAGGATGCTTTGAGAAAAGTCTTGAGCGTTTGGCATATCTAGATCCTGCATTTTCCCAAGTCTTCATCTCATTGGCCTGCCATATTGTCTACTGACCTTGAGACTGTTACAGGACTTGAACTAGTGGACTGCTGTATTGCTAAGACTGTGCAACTGCATTTGCAGACTTTGAGTTTGTCAGCCTCAGCAACCATAAGTTTCCTGAGTTAAGAGACACCTCAAGCTCAAGTTGGCTGGGAGAGAGAGGCAGAACTGAAGCCCAAGGTTGAGGGGGCTTTTATCCAACCCCTAATGTTGGCACTTTGAACTCGGACTTCTAGCCTCTTAAACTGTAAGAGAATAAAATACTGTTTGTTGAAGCCATCCACCTGTTGTACATTTCTGTTAGAGTAGTACTAGACAACAAAAACAAATTTGGTGCCTAAAGAGTTGGGTGAACTCTAACAGACACTTAAAAGTGGAAAAAGGAGTGGAGTGTGGCCTTGGACTTGAGATCCCTGTGCTGATACCAGTGGAGAGACCAAAAAAGAAACAGAGGCAGCAGAGCTGAGAGACTGGCATAAGATAGAGTGACAGGTTTACTAGCCCATGGAGGAGAAAGCTGCATGCTTTTGGGAAGGTGGCTTCTTCAGGAAGTGGGCTGCCTTCAAGTACTAATTGGTAGAAGAGATCAGAATGAGATGAAGCCACAGGCTTGTCAGCCCATGGAGTAAGAAAGCTGAATGGCTTTTGGACACAGAAGTTCCTGACAGGGTGTCTTTGGGCTTAATTGGCCAAAGCTGAGAGATCAAGGAAACAGGAAACAGAGCTGCCTCATTCTCAAAGTGTAGGACCATGGCCTCTGGGGATAGAACCACCACAACCTCCTAGGTTTCAAAAAAGTCAGACCTTCATTAGGTTGGTTCTGGAGTGTGGGGCAGCTGTTAATGAGGGTCAGTGGGAAGAGGCTATAGCCACTGCCCAAAAGTAAGGGGGCAGACATGTCATGCCCAAGAGGAAGAAGAACAGGGCCTGCCAGGCCAAGGAGGTGAAGTCACTGTTCAGAAGGTCTAGGAGTCTTGGTCCATCCAAGGAAGGAGATGTGTATAGGTCCCAAGTTGACAGGGGAATTGTGGAATTGTGGTAGTTAAGCTTACGTGTCAACATGGCTGGGCCTAATTCTGAGTGTCTGGGCAACTGGATGTAGTTATTCCCCATAATGAGACTGGTAACCAACTCCATGGTGGTGTGAGCAGCTGAGTAGCTAGCTGCCTTATTTATGTGGTCTTCTTCCAGCATATAAGATATTTTGAGAAAGGTCATGAGTTTTTTGGCACATGTGAATCCTGCATTTGGCCAAGTCTTTATCTCAGTGATCTACCATGTTGTCTGCTGATCTTGAGACTGTTTCTGGATTTTAACTAGTGGCCTGCAGTGTTACTTGATAATCTTGGGACTGTGCCACTTTACTTGTTGATCCTGAGTTTGTCAACTACAGCAGTCTGCAGTTGTCTGAGTTAACAAAAGCCTCTGCCTTCTTGGGCTGGAAGCAAGAGGCAGAGCTGAAGCCCAAGGTTGAGGGACTTTCATCAGCCCTTAGAGCTGGTACTTTGAACTCAGACTTCTAGCCACCTAAACTGTAAGAGAATAAATTCCTGCTTGTTAAAGCCACCCATTTGTGGTATCTTTCTTTCAGAGAAGCACTAGATAACTGGTACTCACTGCCATCAAGTCAGATCCTACACATAGCAACCACTCCTTGGCTATCTGAGGCAGTATCAATACAGAAGTAGACTGCCCAATCTTCCTTCCAAGGAGCATCTGGTGGGTATGAACTGCCAGCCTTCTGGTTATCAGTCAAATATCTTAGGCACTACACCACCAGAGCTCCCATAGTTACTTATATTGTTGTTATTAGGTGTTGTTGAGTTGCCTCTGACTCATAGTGACCCTATGAACAGTAGAACAAAACACTGCCTAGTCTGTGCCAGCCTCACAATCCTTGCTATACCTGAGCCCATCGTTGCAACCACTGTGTCTGTCCATCTCATTGAAGGCCTTCTTCTTTGTCAACCCTCCACTTTACCAAGCATGATATCCTTCTCTAGGGAGTGGTTCCTTCTGAAAACAGGACCAAAATAGGGGAGACAAAGTCTGGCAATTCTCATTTCCAAGGAGCATTCTGGTTGCACTTCTTCCAGGACAAATTTGTTAGTTCTTTTAGCAGACCATGGTATTCTCAGCATTCTTCTCCAACACCACAGTTCAAAAGCATCAACTCTTTATTTGGTCTTTCTTATCCATTGTCCAGCTCTCATATGCAAAAGAGGTGATGGAAAACACCATGGCTTGGGTTAGGCACACTTTAGTCTTCAAGGAGACATCTTTGCTCTTCAGAACTTGAAAGAGGTCTTTTGCAGCAGAGTTGCTGAATGCAATACATCATCTTATGTCTTGACTGCTGCTTCCATTGGTGTTGACTGTAGAACCAACTAATATGAAATCCTTGACAACTTCAATCTTCTCTCCATCCACCATGAAGTTGTTTATTGGACCATTTGTGAGGATTTTTGTTGTGTTTATATTGAGGTGTAATCCATACTACAGACTGTAGTCTTTAATCTTCATCAGTAAGTGCTTCAAGTCATCCTCATTTTCAACAAGCAAAGTTGTGTCATCTACATATCACAGCTTGTTAATTAATCTTCCTTCAATCATGATGCCATGTTCTTCTTCATATAATCCAGCTTCTCAGATTATTTGCTCAACATAAAAGTTGCATAAGTATGGTGAAAGGATACAACCTTGAATCATTCCCTTCAGGATTTTTAACCATACAGATCTCTTGTTCTGGTCTAATGACAGCCTCCTGATCTATGTACAGGTTCCTCATGAGTGTAATCAAATGATCTGGAATTCCTATTCTTCCCAATGTTATCTAACATTTGTTATGATCCACGAAATTTAATGAATTTGCATAGTCAATAAAACACAAGTAAACATCTTTCTGGTATTTTTGCTTTCAGCTAAGATCCATCTGACATCAGCAATTATATCCCTGGTTCCACATTCACTTCTGAACCCAGCTTGCACTTCTGGAAGCTCTCTGTCAATATACTACTGCAACCATTTTTTAATTATCTTCAGCAAGATCTTCACATGTGATATTAATAATAATGTTTGATAATTTCCACATGCTGTGGGATCACCTTTCTTTGGAATTGATACAAATACGGATCTCTTGCAGTCAGTTGGCCAGGTAGCTGTCTTCCAAATATCTTGACATAGCTGAGTAAGTGCCTCCAGAGAGGCATCTGCTTGTTGAAACATCTCAATGGGTATTCCACCAATTCCTGGAGCCTTGTTCTTCACCAATTCCTTCATTGCAGCTTTGACTCCTTCCTTCAATACCATTAGTCCATGATGTTATGCCACCTCCTGAAACGGATGAACATCCACCAGTTCCTTTTGGTACAGTGACTCTGTGTATTCCTTCCATCTTCTTTTGATGCTTCCTGCATCATTCAATATTTTGCCCATTGAATCTTTCAACATTGAAAGTGAAAGCTTAACTTTTTCCTCTGTACTTTCAGCTTGAGAAATGCCTAGCACATTCTTCACTTTGGTTTTCTAACTCCGGGTCTTTGCACATTTCATTATAGTAATTGGCTTTGTCCTCTCAAGCTGCTCTTTGAAATTTTCTGTTCAGCTATTTTATCTTGTCATTTCTTCCATGTGCTTTTAGCTACTCTCTGCTCAAGGGCAAGTTTCAGAGACTCTACTGACATTGGTTTTGGTCTGTTTTTCCTTTCTTGTCTTTTTAATGACCTCTTGCTTTCTTCATGGATGATGTTCTTGGTATCATTCCAAAATTCCTTTGGTTTTCAGACATTCATTGTCATTGCATCAAATCTATTCTTTAAATTCAGGAGGGATATTATCAAGGTCATATAGTTCCCTATAGTAGTGTTTTATAGTTGCCTTTGTATAGGACTTTTGTATCCCTGGTAGGATTTATTCCTGAGTATTTTATTATTTGGGTAGCTACTATAATTGGTATTGTTTACCTTATTTCCTTTTCAGAGATCTCTTTTTCACTATAGAGGAATCTAAGTGATTTTGTTATGTTGATCTTGTATCCTGCCATGTTGCTGAATCTTTCAATTAGTTCCAGTAATTTTCTTGCTCAGTGTTTGAATAATTTATTTTAGAAGGATCAGTATAAGGCTGATCCCTATGAAGCAGAGGTTAAAGATGTCCCAAATGACCAACTTTACCAAATTGCTGTACCACTCCATCATCTCTATTATCAACTCTTCTCCCATCAGTTCTCTCCGTCCTGTTCTTTGGGTTCTGTATTTCACTGTAACATCTCCCAGAAGTCACAAACTACTAAGGAAATGGTTCACATGGTGGTGGAAGCTGGGAGGATGGCAAGTCCCAACCCCCTGGATCAGGTGTAGGTATGGAGGATTATCTTTACTAACATGATTGCAGGGGCCGGTGAACCCAAATAGGCAGGTGAGGCAAATGGATGCTGTCTCAAGTCTAGGGATGAGATGATGACAAACAAAATGCAGGATACAGCACAAGAGAGAGTGAACTTACCCAGAAAAATCACATGTATACCCTCAAGAAAACTAAGGGTAGCGACTTGAGCCACTCCCTGTAACAACATGAGACTCAAGATACTTCCCACCCTAAATATGTATAGAGGCTAGGATTTACAATACTTTACAAAATGGAGAATCAGGTTAGAAGAGCTATATTAAGAAATTCTCTGCACTTCACTGAGTCTTTGGGATTTTCTATATATAGGATCATATTATCTACAAATATGGATAATTTTGCTTTTTCCTTACCAAGTTGGGTGCTTTTTATTTCCCTTTCTTGCCTTAAAATCCAGGCTAGGACTGACACTGTAATTTTTAATACAAGTGGTGTTAGACATCATACTTTTCTGGCTCCCATTCACAAGGGAAATTCTTTCAGTCTATCTCTGTGGTGGTCATGTTTGTGTGTCAACTTGGCTGGGCCTAGTTGAGTGGCTGGACAGCTGGTGGTAGTTATCACCCGTGATGAGACTGGGAATCAACTCCATGGTGGGATCTACCACAAGCAGCCGAGTAGCTGCCTTTAGGATGTGGTCTGCTTCCTGTATATAAGGAGAAGCCTTGGGAATGGTCTCTAGCTTATGGCATGCTGGACCCTGCATGTAGCCGTGTCATTGTTCAACAGCCTGCCGTGCTCTGACGACCTTGTGATTTACAATGGACTTGAATTAATGGCCTGTCATGTGGTTTGGTAACATCAGGAATATACCTTTTTATTTGTCTAATTTCTGTGGGCCGGGAGCTGGAGGCAGAGCTGAAGCCCAAGGCTGAGGGGCTTTCACCCAGCCCCTAGAGCCTGGCGCTTTGAACTTGGACTTCTAGCCTCCTGAACTGTAGGAGAATAAACTCCTGTTTGTTAAGGCCATCCCATTTGTGGTATATTTCTGTTAGAGCAGCACTAAGTAACCAGAACAATCTCCATTGAAAATAATGTTTGTTGTTTGTTTTACATATATGCTGTCTATCACATTGAGGAATTCCCCATCTATTCCTATATTTCTGAGAGTTTTTATCAAGAATGCCTTTTGGATTTTATCAAAGGCTTTCTCTGTTTCAATTGATATGATTATGTTATTCTTTTCCTTTGTTTTATGTATGAAACATGGATTACATTGATTGATTTTTTTTAATGTGGAAACATCTTTGCATACCTGGTATGAATCCCAATTGGCCATAGCATACTAATTTTTTGTTACACTGTTCTGCATTCTATTGGCTGCAATTTTGTCGACTTTTGCATCTATATTCATAAGGGATACTGGTCTGCAAATTTCCTTTATAGTGGTGTCTTTTAGTGGGTTTGATATGGTATCAGGGTATGCTTGCTTCATAGAATGACTTTGGGAAAATTCCATCCTTTTCTTTGTACTGGAATATTTTGTGTAGTATTGGTGTCACCTCCTCTCTGAATGTTTGGTAGTGTTGTCCAGTAAAGCAGTCTGGACAGAACTTTTTTTTTTTTTGGCAGTTTTTCTATGGCCTGATCAATTTCTTCTTTTGTTGAGTCTCCTAAAATGTTCTACTTCATTTTGTCCTAGTTTAATTAATATGTTTCCAGAAAACTACAACTTTCTTTTAGTTTGGTTCTTTTGTAACATCTAATTCATTTCCTTTTGTGTTATTTGCAACTTCTCCTTCTTTTTAGTTCATTACATTTGCCAGTGGTTTGTCAATTTTATTAATCTTTTCAGAGAACCAAATTCTAGTCTTGTTGATTCTTTCATTTTGTGCTGTTTCATTTATTTCTGCTAGAATCTTTATTTCTTCTTCTGGCTTCTTTTGCTGCTCTTTTTCTAATTGATGGATTTATTGAGTTAAGGTGTTGATTTTGTCTCTTACTTCTGTTTTCATGTGTGCATTTTTTGCTATATATTGCCCTCTGACAACAGCTTTTGCTGTGTCACAAATATTTTGGTATCTGTGTTTTCATTCATGTTTGATTCAAGGATTTTTTTTTTAATTACCTTTTTTTATTTATTGCATTAGTCAGTACTCTTTAGGAGGAGGTTATTCATTTTCCATGTTTTTTTTTTTTTTTATTTTTTTTTTCTCCTTGATTTTCCTGTCATTTATTTCTAATTTTATAACATTGCTATTTGGGAAGATGCTTTGCAATGCTTTGATGTTCTCAAATTTATTGAGGCTTAGTGTGTGGCCTAATATATTGTCTGTTTTGGAGGATACTCCAAGTGTAGTGGAAAAGAATCCACATTGTGGTCGTGTTGGGTGAAGTGCTCTGTAGATATCTATAAGGTCAAGTTGGTTGACTATATTGCTTAGCTCTGCATTTTTACTGAATTTCTCTCCAGTTTGTCTTTCATTGAAAATCGTGTATTAAAGTCTCTTAATGTTACTGTGCAGTCATCTATTTGTCTTTTCAATTCTGTTGAAGCCTGATTTATATATTTCAGGGCTCTGTCATTGGGTGCACAGATATTTATTTTGGTTATATCTTGTTCAATTGAGAATTTCATCATTATATGTCTTTTCTTGTCTCTTATGGTAGTTTTTTGTCTTAATGTCTCCTTTATCAGAAATTAATATTTCCACTCCTGCTCTTTTTGATTGCCACTTACGTAAAATATTTTTTTCCAACCTTTGATTTTTGGTCTATTTTTGTCTTTTTATCTAAGGTATGTCTCTTGTAGACAGCATATCAACAGGTCATGATTTTTTATCTGTTCTGCAAATTTCTGTCTCTTTATTAGGATATTTAAACCATTTATATTTATTGTAATAATTGACAAGTATGAATTTGTTGCTGTTATTTTGTTCTGTATTATTGTGTGGCTTAGCTGATTTCTTTATTCTATACAATTTTCAGTGCTGAGCTAGTTTTGATTATGAATTTTTTCTAATCATTTCTTTTGTTGTTGTTGTTTTAGTATTTGCCAAATAAGTGAGCCTTTTTTCTTTTTATTTTGATGATTTTTATTAATTTTCTTTTATTTATTATTTTTTCTCACATTTTAAACAGTCTTTTTTTTTTTTTTTTTCTATCTCAAAGTCATCTTTACTTCCTCTTCATTTGGAATTTCTGTTTCTACATAATTTATTCACCCTTTTTGCTTTCTAGTTGTTCTAATTTACTAACACATGTCTGTGGTTTCCTGCTTACAGTCTTGTAAGTTTATTTCACTTTCAATACTTCTATCTGGATTGGTTTCTGGGCAATGTTTCATATTATTAATCATCAATTGTTGTTTGCTATTATTCATTCTCTGTGCAAAGGACTCCTTTTAGCATTCCTGGTAAGATTGGTCTGGTTTTCACAAATTCTCTTAACTTCTATTTACCTGAAGATGTCCTAATTTTGCTGTCATATTTGAGGAATACTTTTGTTTTGTATATATTTCTTGGTTGGCAAATTTTTCATGAAAGAGTTTTATATATGTCATCTTATTGTCTACTTGGCTGCATGGTTTCCATTGAGAAATTAGAGCTTAGTCTTATTGGTTACTAGTTGTAAGTAACTTTTCATTTTTACTGCACTCTATTCAGGATTCTCTTTGTTTTGGGAAAGTTTGATTATGATATGTCTTGGTGATTTTCTTTTGATGTCTATTTTGTTTATGATTTGTTGAACTTCTTGAATGCATATTTTCTCCTATTTCACCATATTGGGGGACTTCTCTTCTAACAACTCTTTAACAGTTTTCTCTTTGGTTTTATTTGTCACTTCCTGTTCTGGAATGTTTATGATATATATGTTTTTCCTCTTTATGGTGTCCCACATAAATCATAGACTTTTTTTTCTTTTTTCTGCTTGTTCCTTAACAACATAATACTGATTTTTTTCTTCAAAAGCGATCAGCCAAGGGGCAGTTTAAGCATAGGTACTGAAACAAGGCAGGCTTGTGCTTACTCACTGATCTGCACTGAACACTTTCTCTTGTTACCCTCCCGAGAGGGACCGGGTCTCCGGGAGCTAGGTAAGCATGGGCGTGCTTGTGCTTACTCACTGATCTGCACTGAACACTTTCCCTTTTTACCCTCCTGAGAGGGACCAGGTCTTTGGGAGCAAGGTAAGCACGGGCGTAGCACAGAGTAGCAGGCCAGAAGAGCAGGAGGAAGGGGTGGAACCCAGGAAGCCAAAGAGAAGAGTGATCAGCCAGGGGGCAGTTTAAGCATAGGTACTGAAACAAGGCGGGCTTGTGCTTACCCACTAATCTGCACTGAACACTTTCCCTTGTTACCCTCCCGAGAGGGACTGGGTCTCCGGGAGCTAGGTAAGCACAGGCGGGCTTGTGCTTAGTGCCCGGGAGTGAGGTAAGCATGGGCAGGCTTGTGCTTAGTCCCCAGGAGCGAGGTAAGCACGAGCGGGCTTGTGCTTACTCACTGATCTGCACTGAGCACTTTCCCTTGTTACCCTCCCGAGAGGGACC